>NW_027397069.1:43630546-43667841 GCF_003265705.2 Callorhinus ursinus
GCTGAGGTCGAAGAGTTTGCTGCCTGTGTTCTCCTTTAGGATTTTGATGGATCTTGTCTCACATTTAGGTTTTTCAACCATTTGGAGTCTACCTTTTGTGTGTGGTGTAAGGAAATGGTCCAGTTTCATTCTTTTGCATGTGGCTGTCCAATTTTCCCAACACCATTTGTGGTGTTTTTTCCATTAGACATTCTTTCCTGTTTTGTCAAAGATTAGTTGACCATAGAGTTGAGGGTCCATTACTGTGCTCTCTATTCTGTTCCATTGATCTATGTGTCTGTTTTTGCACCAGTACCATACTATCTTGATGATGACAGCTTTGTAATAGCGCTGGAAGTCCGGAATTGTGATGCCACCAACTTTGCTTTTCTTTATCAACATTCCTCTGGCTATTCAGGGTCTTTTCTGCTTCCATACAAATTTTAGGATTATTTGTTCCATTTCTTTGAAAAAAGTGGATGGTATTTTGATGGGGATTGCATTGAATGTGTAGATTACTCTAGGTAGCATTGACATCTTCACAATGTTTGTTCTTCTGATCCATGAGCATGGAACGGTTTTCCATTTCTTTGTGTCTTCCTCAATTTCTTTCATGAGTATTTTATAGTGTTCTGAGTACAGATCCTTTGCCTTTTTGGTTAACTTTATTCCTAGGTATCTTATGGTTTTGGGTGCAATTGTAAATGGGATCGACTCCTTAATTTGCATCTCTTCTGTCTTGTTGTTGGTGTATAGGAATGCCACTGATTTCTGTGCATTGATTTTATATCCTGCCACTTGACTGAATTCCTGTATGAGTTCTAGCAGTTTTGGGGTGGAGTCCTTTGGGTTTTCCACATACAGTATCATATCATCTGCAAAGAGTGAGAGTTTGACTTCCTCTTTGCTGATTTGGATGCCTTGGATTTCTTTTTGTTGTCTAATTGCTGTGGCTAGGACTTCTAAAACTATGTTGAATAGCAGTGGTGATAGTGGACATCCTTGCCATGTTTCTGACCTTAGGGGGAAAGCTCTCGGCTTTTCCCCATTGAGAATGATATTCGCTGTAGGTTTTTCATAGATGGCTTTTATGTTATTGAGGTATGTACCCTCTATCCCTATACTCTGAAGAGTTTTGATCAAGAAAGGATGCTGTACTGTGTCAAATACTTTTTCTGCATCTATTGAGAGGATCATATGATTCTTGTTCTTCCTTTTGTTAACATATTGTATCACGTTGATTGATTTGCAGATGTTGAACCAACCTTGGGGCCCAGGGATAAATCCCACTTGGTCATGGTTAATAATCCTTTTAATGTACTGTTGGATCCTATTGGCTAGTATTTTGGTGAGAATTTTTGCATCCATGTTCATCAAGGATATTGGTCTGTAATTCTCCTTTTTGATGGGGTCTTTGTCTGGTTTGGGGATCAAGGTAATGGTGGCCTCATAAAATGAGTTTGGAAGTTTTCCTTCCATTTCTATTTTTTGGAACAGTTTCAGAAGAATCAGTATTAATTCTTCTTTAAATGTTTGGTAGATTTCCCTGGGAAGCCATCTGGCCCTGGGCTTTTGTTTGTTGGGAGATTTTGGATGACTGCTTCAATTTTCTTAGTGGTAATAGGTCTGTTTAGGCTTCTATTTCTTCCTGGTTCAATTTTGGTAGTTGATACATCTCTAGGAATGCATCCATTTCTTCCAGGTTATCTAATTTGCTGGTATATAGTTGCTCCTAATATGTTCTTACAATTGTTTGTATTTCTTTGGTTTTGGTTGTGATCTCTCCTCTTTCATTCATGATTTTGTTGATTTGGGTCATTTCTCTTTTCTTTTTGATAAGTCTGGGCAGGGGTTTACAAATCTTTTTAATTCTTTCAAAGAACCAGCTCCTAGTTTCATTGATCTGTTTTACTGTTCTTTTGGTTTCTATTTCATTGATTTCTGCTCTAATCTTTATTATTTCTCTTCTGCTGGGTTTAGGCTTTATTTGCTCTTTTTTTCCTCTAGCTCTTTTAGGTGTAGGGTTAGGTTGTGTATTTGAGACCTTTCTTGTTTCTTGAGAAAGGCTTGTATTGCTATGTACTTTCCTCATAGGACTGCCTTTGCTGTATCCCAAAGATTTTGAACAGTTGTGTTTTCATTTTCATTGGTTTCCATGAATTTTTTTAATTCTTCTTTAATTTCCTGGTTGACCCTTTCATTCTTTAGTAGGATGCTCCTTAGCCTCCATGTATTTGAGTTCTTTCCGACTTTCCTCTTGTGATTGAGTTCTAGTTTCAAAGCACTGTGGTCTGAAAATATGCAGGGAATAATCCCAATCTTTTGGAACCAGTTGAGACCTGATTTGTGACCTAGGATGTGATCTATTCTGGAGAATGTTCCATGGGCACAGAGAAGAATGTGTAATCCGTTGCTTTGGGATGGAATGTTCTGATTATGTCTGTGAAGTCCATTTGGTCCGGTGTGTCATTTAAAGTCTTTATTTCCTTGTTGATCTTTTCCTTAGATGATCTGTCCATTTCAGTCAGAGGGGTGTTAAAGTCCCGCACTACTATTGTATTGTTGTCGATGTGTATCTTTGCTTTTGTTATTAATTGCCTTATATAATTGCTGCTCCCATGTTAGGGGCATAGATATTTACAATTGTTGGATCTTCTTGTTGGATAGACCCTCTAAGTAGGTTATAGTGTCCTTCTTCATCTCTTAATACAGTCTTTGGTTGAAAATCTAATTTGTCTGATATAAGGATTGCCACCCCAGCTTTCTTTTGGTGTCCATTAGCATGGTAAATTATTTTCCACCCCCTCACTTTCAATCTGGGGGTGTCTTTGGGTCTAAAATGAGTCTCTTGCAGACAGCATATCGATGGGTCTTGTTTTTAATCCAATCTGATAGCCTGTGTCTTTTGATTGGGGCATTTAGCCCATTTACATTCAGGGTAACTATTGAAAGATATGAATTTAGTGCCATTGTATTGCTTGTCAGGTGACTGTTACTGTATATTGTCTGTGTTCCTTTCTGGTCTATGCTGCTTTTAGGCTCTCTCTTTGCTTAGAGGATCCCTTTCAATATTTCTTGTAGGACTGGTTTCGTGTTTGTAAATTTCTTTAGTTTTTGTTTGTCCAGGAAGATTTTTATCTCTCCTTCTATTTTCAATGACAGCCTAGCTGGATATAGTATTCTTGGCTATATATTTTTCTCGTTTAGTGCTGTGAAGATATCATGCCAGTCCTTTCTGGCCTGCCATGTCTCTGTGGGTAGGTCTGTTGCCAATGTAATGTTTCTACCATTATATGTTACAGATCTCTTCTCCCGAACTGCTTTCAAGATTTTCTCTTTGTCTCTGAGATTTGTAAGTTTTACTATTAGATGTCAGGGTGTTGACCTATTTCTATTGATTTTGAGAGGGGTTCTCTGTGCCTCCTGGATTTTGATACCTGTTTCCTTCCCCACATTGGGAACTTCTCTGCTATAATTTGCTCCAATATACCTTCTGTCCCTCTCTCTCTTTCTTCTTCTTTTGGGATCCCAATTATTCTAATGTTATTTCGTCTTATCGTATCGCTTATCTCTCGAATTCAGCCCTCGTGATCCAGTAGTTGTTTATCTCTCTTTTTCTCAGCTTCTTTATTTTCCATCATTTGGTCCTCCATGTCACTGATTCTCTCTTTTGCCTCATTTATCCTAGCAGTTAGTGCCCCCATTTTTTATTGCACCTCATTAATAGCCTTTTTGATTTCGACTTGGTTAGATTTTAGTTCTTTTATTTCCCCAGGAAGGGTTTCTCTAATAACCTCCATGCTTTTTTCAAACCCAGCTAGTATCTTTAAATTCATGTTTCTGAACTCTAGGTCCAACATTGTACTAATGTCCGTATTGCGTAGGTCCCTGGCAGATGGTACTACCTCTTGTTCTTTTTGTTGAGGTGATTTTTTTTGTCTTGTCATTTTGTCCAGAGGAGAATAGATGAATGAGAGAACAAATGCTAACAGGTTAACAACATCCCCAGAATATATATTCTAAACAAATCAGAAAAGACCTGAAACCAGGGGAGAAGAAAGGGAAAGAAAGAAAAAAGAGAGAAAAAAAGATAAAGATAAAAACAAACAAAAACAGAACAAAAATAAAACAGAATATGATCAAATATGATCAGATTAGTGCATAGATCAGTGCCACACACTAGATTTTGGGTGTATTTTGGTCTGTTAGAAGAAAGTACCTCCTAAAATTTTAAAGAAACAAAGACATATATGTACAAAAAAAAAGGTTGATACAATGAAGGGATGGAATATGACTGTAAAGATGAAAATTATAAAAGATTTTATAAAAGGAATTGATAAGATAATAAGTTGTTTGGAAAAAGAAAGAAGATTTAAAAAGAAAAAAAAAAGGGAGAATGTGATCAGGCAAGGGACTAGAACAAAGCCATACACTATTGATTTAGGGTATATTTTGATCTGTTAGAAGAAACTGTATCTCAAAATTTTAAAGAGAGAACAACCTATATATATATATGCCATTATAAGGGTAACTACTATGAAGGGATAGAATATGACTCTAAAAATGAAAAATAAAAATGTTTTTTTAAAAGGGATTGATAAGACATTGGTTGAAAAAGGGAAAAAGAAAAATTCAAAAAAAAATCAAAAACAAAAACAGTTAAAAAAAATTAACTTTGAAAGACTAATGAATCATGGTAAAAAAAAAGCCATGAATTCTATGTGCAGTATTCCCCTAGCGCTGGAGTTCTCCCGTTCTCATTGATCAGTAAACTTGGTCTTGGCTGGCTGTTCTTGCTGATCTTCTGGGGGATGGGCCTGTTGCCATGGTTCCCAAGTGTCTTTGCCGGAGGTGGAATTGCCCCGCCCTTGCCGGTCCGGGCTAAGTAATCTGCTCGGGTTTTGCTCTCGGGAGCTTTTGTTCCTTGCAAGCTTTCCGTACCACTTTGGAGGACAAGAGTGAAAAATGCCAGCCTCCAAACTCCGCCCCGGAGGAGCCGAGAACTCCGGGCCCTACTCCTCAGTGCGCTGCCCCCCAGAGAAAAGCAGTCATTCACTCCCATCTCCCCAGTCTCTGGCCGCACTCCGTGCTCACCCAGCCTGTGACTGAGCATTTCTATCTCTGGCTCACGACCCTGTGTGAAGTCTCCAAACCCAGCAGATCCCTGCAGTGCGCTCTCCCGCCGCTCCTCCTGGGGGAGGGAGGGGAGTCTCCCCGGATCTGCCACTTGTTGGGTCCCTGCTGGAGGAGAAGTGGCCTGACTGTGCCTCGGATCATGGTTTATGGCCACCCCGAGCTGAGAGCCCGCACCCAGGCTCTGTCTCTGCCGCCGGCTTCCACGCTCCGATACCTGGGAGCTCTGTTGCACTCAGGCACCCCCGGTGTTTCTGTGACCCCGAGGGTCCTGAGACCACACTGTCCCGCAAGGGTTCCACCTCCCACTTAGCCACTGGAGCGACGTCCCTCAGCGGAACCGACTTCTAGAAGTTCTGAGTTTGTGCCCTGCGGCTTTATCACTTGCCAGAAGCGGCCAACAGAGGCCCCCTCCCATGCTGTCTATCCTCCCCCAGATTCACTTCTCCTCACGTCCTACCTTCCAGTAAGTGGTCGCTTTTCTGTTCAGAGAGTTGTTGCTATTCTTTTCTTCAATCTCCGGTTGAGTTCGTAAGTGTTCAGAATGGGCTGATCCCTATTCAGCTGAATTCCTGAGACCAGACGAAATCCAGCGGCCTATAGGAGTTTTATCTATAAAATAGACCTGAAATATCTAATAAGTTTTGTCTGTGTAGTAACATCTTTCACAACAGAATAAACAGATTCAAGTACATTTTATCTTCTTGAAATTTCATAGTTTAGTATTTAGGTAATCCAAAGGATTTATCTACTACCTATTCTTTAATTTAGCAGCCAAAGTTATTATAATTTTCATATAATTTATACATCAAAACTGAATGCTTCAAATAGAGTATTTCCACTGAGTTTAGCACTGATAACACTTGTTTCTGTCAGAAAGCTTTTCCTTCTCAATTCTTTCATTTTACTTTAGTGAAGGCTTATCCACATTTGGCTTGGTATAAGGTGGTTATCAGAAACATATTTGAACATTTTATTAAGACAAACAATATTTTTATGTAAATGTTCATGTAAAAGAAATGTCTCTCCCTGTAAGTTTCAGAAGTAATATGTGATTATCACAACCTGACTGACTTCAGATTTGTGTTGAGAAACCTTGTGTAGGCAGCTATTTTTTCTGAAAAACACTGAATTTCAATATTAATATGATGGTGTAGAAATCAACATGGCATAATTTTATTGGCTTTTTTCATGTTCATGATTTGATGACAGTTCAAATTTATACTTAAAGACTTTATTGTGCAGATATCTGATATATTTATTAAGATATTAAATATTACCAAAATTTCCAAATATTTTACATTTTTATTGATATTCATTTTCTCATTCAACAAATTCTCAGTGAGCTGTGTTGCCTATGCTCTTCTAATTATTGGGGATTCAACAAGGACCAAAAGAAGGGAGAGCCCATGAATTAAGAAAGTTTGTAGTTTAGAGCAAGGCTCTGCAAAATAAGCATCCACACAAAAAAGGATATAGCATGTTACATGGTGAAATACAAGAAGACAGATCAGTCAGGGAAGTGACAGGTAGTCATGAGCAAATGGGGTATTTTGTGGGGTTTTTTTGCTTGTTTGTTTTTTTTCCCCTCAGTTGTTGAAGGGCTGTAGTCATTTTTGTTAGGGTGTCCAGATTAGATCACATGAGAAAGAAGTGGTATTTGAGTAAAGACCTGAACAGAGGGGTGAACAGTTTGTGAATATCCGAGATAAATTTCTTAGTACAAGAAACTGAAGATTTCATTCAAGAGGCCCTGAAATATGAATATGCATGCTTGCAATATTTAAGAAAAATGCAAAAAGGCCAATTTCGTGCTCCCTGGGAGGTTACTGGAAAACTGCACCTAAGAAATAATTGGTTGGATAGAAGAGGACAAAATAGATCACTGTACATAGTTTGTCTTTTACTCTGAGTGAAACAGAGCACATGGCCTGAGTTTGACTGAGGAGTAATATGATGTGACTTAAGTTACTAAGATTGCTTTGGCCAATGTGCTGAAAATTGGCATGTAGTGGGAAGGCAAAAGTAAATGCAAGATGGAAGGTTAAGAGGATATTTCAAGAATTCTGGAAAGAAATGATGGTGGCTCAGACAGGCATAGTATGGGTTTGCTCAATGGGTAAGGAAAAAAAAATCTGAGTATAAGTTAAGCAATACTCTAGAAGGAAATCTATATGCATAATATTCTATACTAATATATACTTATATGTAAGAACTGAAATAACACATGGTTCTATGAATAATTGCAACTTTTACTTTTTGAATAAATCTTCTGACAGTAGAATAGTGTCTTTTTTCATTTAGGGATGGATATACTGGTTTTTTTGGTTGTTGTTTGTTTTTAAATATGGAATGCTTCACAGATTTGCATGTCCTCCTTGTATAGGGGCCATGCTAATCTCTATCATTCCAATTTTAGTTTATGTGCTGCTGAAGGGAGCACATGGTGGTTACATTGTCAAAATTACAACTAGTCTTGTTCTGTCTCTGCACCATTCCTATCCCATACTATGGACTGTAATAATTCATACAAAATCTCATTTCTAATTAAAAGTTTAAGATGAAAGAAAATATGTATGTATGTAGTATTTAACCAAGACCCATATAATTCAGTTTCTGCTTATGTAATTATTAAAAGTCAAATACAAAAGAATTTTCATCAATTTTACATTAAGACAGCTTTGTCTCTGCCAATATCCTAGGAAGACCAAACAGTCTTTAAAAAAAAAAAAAATTATTCTACCTATTGCTTTACCAAAAGCACACTTTTAAGGTATTTTATATAGATTTTGGAAAAGGATGTATAACTTACATTACTTTAGAAGAGGGTAACTCCCCCTTCCTTTTTCCCCCCAAATCATCACGGTCCTCCTCTTAATAAAATATGTTAGATGGCAAGTTGTCTGTTTGATGCCACTACTCCCACCCAAGGCTGGTAAAATTATTTCTCATGATATGCCCCCTCTATTGTCCCAGGTGAGACTTGATCAAGAAAGGAAAGTGGTTAAGATTTAGAAGATGGAAAGAAGCAGGGATCATTACTCTTGGTACATTGTGGTATACAGGCATGATGATAAACAAGGGCAACTATAATGTGTTTATTTTATTTATTTTATTTTTTTAAAGACTTTATTTATCTGACAGAGACACAGCGAGAGAGAGAACACAAGTAGGGGGGAGTGGGAGAGGGAGAAACAGGCTTCCCACGGAGCAGGGAGCCTGATGCGGGGCTTGATCCCAGAATTCTGGGATCATGACCTGAACTGAAGGCAGATGCTTAATGACTGAGCCACTCAGGCGCCCCCATTTGCTCTTATTTTAGAGCTGACCAACAACAGCACAAAACCTGCTACTTGGAGCTGTAAGAGTGACAATTCCCTTAGAAGCAATGGTTTTCACAGAGAAGCAGTTTTTTAAAGTGGCTTCTTAAAGCTTTCTTAAAGGTTCTAGATCTTCACAAGCTCCCCTCTCATGGTTGTATTTCAGCTTCCAGATATGCAAGATTTCTCACACTTCCCTACAAGTTCCAACTTATCTGTCACTGCTGACGCTTCAGGCAGCTACAGCGACCTTTACTCCAATTCTCTGGCTATCTCCCATCCGCCCACCTCATTTCCAGAGGTGCACTTCCCCACTCCTCCTACATTTCAGGGAACTTCAATTTCTACACTAAATTTCTTGCTCTGGACAATACTTCTACTGATTGATATATGCAGTGATACAACCCTCTGACTTAATCAACTGATGAGAGAAGTTTTTTTTTTTTTTTTTAACCATTTTGTATTCCATATGATGTAGACTACAGAAGTTTATGACCTAGAACTGACAATAGGTATTAAAGATGTAATCTATTGACTGACATATATAATAATACTTACTGGTAACATTTTCTGAGTTGTAACCATGGAAGAGGCATAGAATGGAAACTCAACACAAGCTATTATAGTGGATATAGTTAATATTCTCACTCTAAGTGAAGAAATCAATGTTTAAAGATGGTAAGGTGAAAGAGATGTTGCAAAATGGTAATTCAAATAGAATTATTCTAAAACTGAGCTATGTTATAGACATATATGGTAAACTATTTCACAAGAAACAACTGCATGTAGCCTAGTGAGCTGTAACATCTGGTAGTTTTGAATCCTTCCCTTCACTCTCTGTAGCTGACCAACTGGGCACTATTATCTCCTGGCTTAATATAATCTGTTTAGGTTGGCAAAGATTTGGAATATAGCAAAAAACCTGTGCTACATAGAAGACATATTTATTTTAAAAGTCAAGACCACTCATATTTCTTAGACTCTGCCTAGAAAATGAGCTGAAATGAAAAATAGTGCTGTCATATATAGAGAATCATCAGTCTTACAGTGAGTGCAGACTTCCCTTTCCCAATAGAATGAAGCTGAAAGACAGAGGTGAAAAGGGAAACCAAGTAAGTTCATCCTTTTTCTGGGTTACTAACCAAAAGTCACAGATTTCTCTTGAAAATGAACTCACCTTTCCCAATAGATTCTCCCATTCTTGTGTCCAGATTATTGCTTAAAGTGATAAACTGTAGGATTTAGTGACTCTGAAAGAGCTATAAACTTCTGAATATGCCCAATTTGTAGAATGAAATTATCACTGGCAGTAAGAGAATCTGTCTCATTTACTAAATCATATAAATATAAAATCACTAATTATTGGCACTCAAATAAAATGGTCTGCCATATTTATTGGTTAATTATAGACTAAGTGAGAAATTACCATCATCAAGCATTTCTACACTTATTAAGGAAGTGTCATTGTGCTAATTCCACAAAGTATGATATTTATAGGTCTATAGATAAATACAGTGGGATTATAACTATATAATATAACCTGTATTTATGTCTAACCTGTAAAAGAATACTTTTATAGTTGAAAATTGAAGATGTGATGAAGTCATTTTGATAGATTCATTTGATAATTAGCCTACAGAGCTATAAAAAGACATATGAATAATGACTTAGACAATTTATTTCCTTTCTTCTTCAGGAAATAAAATATAGTATTAATATGTATCTATTTAAGTCATATTCCAATATAATTATCTGCTGAAAAATAAACCCAGATTAAATAGGTAATATGAGCATACTTTTAAAATAAATTATTAATAATGGCACCTATGCAAAAAAAAAGCATTTTAAAATAAATTTAAGATGAAGTTACTTATTATATCCTATCATGACCATATATTTCATCCCACACATGTATCAGGCCTGTGCTACATTTTCTCTGTATTACACCTAAGCCTTTGAGTGATACCTGGGCTAACTCCTTGGTCATGCATGCCAGTTCTAGGTCAAATTAATTGTCCGGAACTGCAACAAAGTCCTTACTTCCACTTGAAAATCATTGCACTTTTCCTTCATTTACCTGCTCTCCCAATTTACTTATTAGTTATTCAAAGTCTTTCCCATTCTCCTCATGTTATCCTACCAGCCCTCTTCATTACCATGCCATTAGATGACCAAATCTGGCCATCAAGTGTATTTCCAAGTATTATCCTTTCAACATATTTCTGTACACATTCTTACTATCATCTCCTTAGTCTCAGATGTTCTGGCTCCTCCTCTGAAGACAAGAAACCCCCATTCCTGAGTTCTAATGCCTATCTCCTGCCATCAGTACCAGAAATTACTTGAATAATTATCTCTCTCTCTCTTCAACTTCTCTTTGTTTAACAACGCTTTTCTATTACCTCACAAGCATACAGAAACATCTTCTAATCTATATATGTTCCCCATAGTTTGGTTCTCATTTTCCCTAACCATTCACTGCTGCTCCCATTATGCTTACCTATTTCAAAAAGAAATGCACCCAGGAGACAATATTTTCAAAGAAAATCATACATACACAAAATTAAAAAAAAAAAAAACAGTATGTATGTTTGTAGTAAGAATATTTAAGGAAAAATTAATGCAACTGAAGACAACAAGTACAAACTAGGATTCAAAAAATCATTCCTAAGGTGCCTGGGTCGCTCAGTTGGTTAAGTGCTGACTCCTGATTTCATCTCAGGTCATGATCTCAGGGTTGTGAGACTGAGCTCCATGTCAGGCTCCACACTCAGTGAGGAGTCTGCTTAAGCTTTTCTCTCTCCTTCTCCTGCTTCCCCAACCCCCTGGCCCCATGCTCATACACGCATGCTCTTTCTCTCTCTAATAAATAAATATTAGAAAAAAAAATCATTCCTGATATAAAAGATTCCTGGAAAATACGTATTGAAAGAGTATGCTATTATTGGAGAAAATTGACCCAGAAAGTCAACAATGAGACATGATGGTAAAATTAGTGAATATTAAAGAGAAAGTAAATTTTCTTTGGCCTCCAGGCAAAAATATGAAGTCAAATACCTGATAGAGATAGTCAAATACTGACAGAAGAGAAAATCAAATCATTGTCATAATTTTTGACAGATCCTTTCATGCCAGAAGATAATAGTGTAACTTTTAGAAGACATTCAAAGAAAGGAAAGGTAAGCCAATGATTTTATATTTATCCACAATATAAAAGCTGCAGACAAACTTTTATGAAGACACTTGAATCTTCTAAAGATTCTAGATGTCAGGGAATAATGAGCTCTTCTGAAAAAATTAAAGTGAAATTTGTTTTAAATAATCAGAAAGACTGAAGATATAGCAACATAAACCTGTAAGTGAAAAGAAATATATCTTTACTTACAGAAATAGCAAAAAAAAAATCTTGGATGGTGTTTGAAATAGACTTGACTCCAGGGATATTCTCAGGTATATAAATAAATGATAGACACTAAGATATTTACCATCACTGTTACCTTCTCCAAAAACAAAATAAATATCATAGTTAGGAAAAAGTATAAATCTTTTATTCAAAAAGATACAACTTTGGTTAGTTGAATCCTTATTTTAGAATAATCTAAAATCTCAGGTAGTTCATGCTCATTCTCTATTCAACTATCCACTTTAAAATTTTTTATGTCCAGAAATTTTTAAACTACCACAAATTTGTAAGGCAAACTTTAATACTTTCTTCCAACAAAGTATTCTTAAATAAAATCTAGGATTTGATATTCACTCTCTGGCCAACAGATCTGTCAAAGGGTGACAAAATATATTGAGATGTTAAAAATTCTGCATATTTTTGTTCTCCTCCTTCATTGTTCCTGGATTGCTTTAATTTTAATCAGCAACCATAATGTTTATGGCAATAAAAAATAGTGCTTTACTTTTTAGTAGAGTAGTTATCCTACTAAAGATAGTTGTTTATAGGCTATTTAAGGAATAATTATAAATCCTATCACACCAAATAAAGTTTTGTTTTTTTTTTTAGATTTTATGTATTTGAAAGAGAGAGTGATAGAACAGGAGCAGTGTGGAGGGGCAGAGGAGGAATTAAAGCAGACTCCCTGCTGAGCAGGGAGCTTCACATGGGGCTTGATCTCAGGACCCTGGGATCAGAACCTGAACCAAATAGCAGATGCTTGACTAAGCCTCCCAGGTGCCCCCCCAAAAAGGTATTTTTTTTATCTTTATTTTTTTTTAAGATTTTATTTATTTATTCATGAGAAACAGACAGAGAGAGAGAGAGAGAGAGGCAGAGGGAGAAGCAGGCTCCCTAGGAGCAGGGAGCCCGATGCGGGACTCGATCCCAGGACCCCGGGATCATGACCTGAGCCGAAGGCAGACGCCCAACCATCTGAGCCACCCAGGCGCCCCCAAAAAGGTATTTTTAACAATTATCTTCCTCCTTAGAATCTTTCTTTGAAATTTTTTATTTCAAATTGTAGTTTAGGATAATGATTCTTAACAGGTTATTATTTAAAAAATATAGTTCCATGAAATGTAATCAACTGAATATTTTAGTTTTATAGACCCTACATACACACGAATGAGCTTATGTAAAAACTTTTTAAGTCTTAGTAATGCCTATGCCTCAGTTAATTGTACTGTGCCATATCAATTTTCTGGTTTGGGTATTCTACTATAATTAGGTAAGATACTACCTTTGGTGGAAGGTTGGTAAAGGCTATACATAGTACCTCTCTGTACTATTTTTGCAACTTCTTATGAGTCTATAATTATTTCAAGTTTAGAAGTTAAAAAGTAAAAAATTTGAAAGTAAAATTATTGTAATTATTATAACTTGTAAGTACAACAGAGAACTTTTTTTAAAAAATTCAATGTTCCCTTTAAAGGCATATTGATTCACTCATTTTTTGTGTCCATCCAAAGAAAAAAAAATTCCTTGGAGGGGGCAGTACTTTCATTCAAGAGAAGCCATATTGAATTTATTCCTCTTTTCAGGCTAAGCTGACTTGACACCAGCAAGCCCAGCAGTTTGAAGCTTTTTTGCAGCAGGTACAGGTGAACTTGGGGATAGCTGCTCACTTTGACCCTCAAGACTCTGCAGACCAGAGAAAAGGGAGACCATCTGTGGAAGTACACAACCTGATTTCTCTCTTGCCTCTTGTGTCTGTCTTAATTTTTAAGTGTCAAAGAATGGGAGGAGAGGTGATCTTATTTTGCTTGAGTGATCCTGAACCATTACTTTTCATGTCTAGGAAGAAAACTTGGGTGTAGTGAGTATTGTGACAGGCTCTTAGGAAATGATTATGGGCTCAGTGCCCTTGTGGCACCATCTTGTGTAATGTCCTGTGCAAACACGTGCGCCTCCTTAAGTGGAGAACCTTTGGCCGCAACCGCCACTCTCATACATGGTTAGGATTAGTCAGACAGTGAAGTAAGAGCAATGCCTTACATATGGTTACATACAGGGGAAGAGGGCACTTTTCCAATATTGGCAGCTGTGGGGGACTCCAGCCAGCCCTGCCTTACTACCTTGCCCACACCCAACTAGTGCACAAACCCGAAAAGCCTGGGTTCTAAGCTCCTGCCAGAAGCTCCTGTACTGGGACACAGTACAGCACAGGCCTCCCCACTGCTACTCATTTTTTAAAGAATTCTCCAGTGAAAATAGGAATAAAAAATTTTATCTATGTTAATAATTTTACACAAAACAATATCCTATAAAAAGA
Source organism: Callorhinus ursinus (assembly GCF_003265705.2). NCBI lineage: Eukaryota > Metazoa > Chordata > Mammalia > Carnivora > Otariidae > Callorhinus > Callorhinus ursinus. The sequence goes on from NW_027397069.1 coordinate 43,644,696, forward strand.
TGAAATTGAAATATTAACAGAATTTTTGTGTCTTGTCCAATATCATTAAGACAATTTTGTTTGCTTATCTAAATTTAAGAAAAATGTAGTGTATATAATAAAATAAGTCATTGAATTCTTAATCCATTGGGAAATTTCAAGTATTATTTAACTTTTCTGTCCTATTTTGCAATTTTTTTAGTTTATGCTACATGTCAGACATAGCTTGTTTTATACTATTTTTTCCATTGACCCAATAACTAAACTAAAACAATTTTCAAAAGAGTAGACATGCCAGTTCAGCTTAACCCTGGTACCTGTGGGCTCATGAAATACATTCAGGTGGCAAAAAAATGTGTTTCCAAACTGCAATTTGTTTTAAAGCTTTCTATTCTTGATTTTATCTTCAATTTTTAAAAAAAACACCTTACTTGGTATAACAAAGTTGTAAATAGAGGATATAAAGCTGAAATATTTTATATTTTTATTTTCTTTGTGCTTAAACATATTCACCATCTTCTAAAGAGTGACTGATCTATTGAGAGAGAAATCGATCTTATAATATTTTCTAATCTTTGATCATGTAAGTTTTTGATTCTCTCAGCAGTATTATTCACGAACTCTTTCAATAGATCATTTTCTTAAGAAGTAGGTTTATAATTATGAGTGATGTGTATAGAAACATGAATAAAAAGGTATTTTATTATATAATTTTAATGTCCATTTCAATCTCTCAGTTCAATTTCCATTAAGATTTTATGTGGTGTTAGTATAATACTTTATCATACAAAATGATCAGTGTGTTTTGTTTCTATTAACAATTAACCTTTCAATTCAAATAGTTATATAAGATTCAATGTTACAGTACTCAATTTATTTTATAATATGATCCCTATACTTTTAATATTGAGTGAATAATGCAATGTAAATCTCTGCACAAGTAATATACACAAGCCACTGCATGTTTTTGGGAAAAAAGTATAAACTTGTAATAACTTCTAATTTCTTATGAGTGATGAGAGCTAAGCATTTATACTTCAATCACATAAACTTTATGTTTTCTCATTTAGAAAAAGTAGAACTAGTAGGACCTGTCCTGTCTAGCTCACAAAGATTATGTAAGGTTCAAATGCAATGACATCAGAAACAAATTTGAAAAACCTTTTAATTAAATTCATGTGGCAGAGTCTGGTAGAGTATGTGAGAATTAAGAAAAAGCAAATCATAAAAGAACAACCAATTACTCTGTAACTGAGCACCTTCTAGATGCAAAACACTCAAGTAGGCATGTTAGAAGATGCAAATACTAGATTAATTCGTTTCTGAAAAGCCTACACTCTAGAATGAATAATACAATCAGAACTGTTTCCTTAAATGACTTCATTTACAAAGTCTTCTTTAATTATTCTTTCTTCAGTGACTTGATTGCTATTTACATGGCTTATTGATAAATGTATATATCAATTGAACGTGCAAATATAAATAGGTCAGAACTCTGCTTATATCTCCAATTATCAGTCTCATTCCAAAGCTTTCGATTTTTAACAAGTGAATTTACAGTTATTTATCCCTTCTAGTTATTTACACTTCTTAACTCAAACTATTTGAGACATCCTTCATTTTTCTATTTTTAAAATACCAAGCATTGAACCAAAAACTGCTGCAAAAAAGTCTTAATAAAAACATAAAAGATCAGATGCTAAGTTGTCAATAAAGGTTATATTAGATCATCAGAACTACCAATAAACAGGCATAATTTCTACTGATAGTTTGCTCTAAATGCTTCCATGCACTTTTATATGTGTGCTCATTGAAAATATTTTTTACATAGATCAAAATCTTATTTCTAACTTGTTTTTGTGACTATATGCATTATGAAAAAAAGTACAGATGCAAAATTAAGATATGAAATTACTTGTATTTTTACCATCCTGGCCTATTTTTTAAGATCTTATTTTTAAGTAATCTCTACATCCAACAGGAGACTCAAACTCACAACCCTGAGATCAAGAGTAGCATGCTCTTCTGACTGAGCCAGCCAGGCACTCCCTGACTTAATTTTTAATGTTTGAAAATATAGATAAAATTTACAGCATATTTATATTAGAAACATTGTTTCCTAGCCTACTTTTAATCATAAAATTGTTATCTATGCAAGCAATATATATAATCTCCCAATAAGATCAGAATAACCACATACTAGCCTATGGTATAAATGTGTCATGTTTAGTCCAATCAAATACCAAATTAACCAAGTAAACTTATAGCTAACAAACATTTGCAAAACCTATTTAGCTTCAATAGTAATAAAAAGTACAATTAGGACTTAAAATGCTGCTAATATGCTTCTTCTACCTTTGATGAAAATATGCAATTTTTTAATTTTTAAGTGAGTCAGTGTCTTATTTATGTTCTTTTTTTTTTGGTTGAACTTTATAGATACTGTATGTTTAATTTGATTTCTCTAGCTTTCTGGAAATTTAGAAGATCAGTGTCAAAATGATAATTGATGGTAATACGTGATAAACTATACAGTGACAATGATCTGCTGTGTTTCTCAGTTTACAAAGTGTTTTAATATACACTATGCTCTTTCATCACTCATGTCTTGCTAAGAGTTATTGTTACCCTACAAAGTAACATAATGTTTAGAAAGATTGTATGGTTTTCTTTCAGTAATACATGGTGTTCTGGGATCACAGTAGAAGAACCAACAACCTACTGACCTCTAAAATCTATTATTTACCTCTATAGTAACACAGAGTTTGCCCAAAGTAAAAATAAATATACACATTAAATAAAATGACCTGATTAGGGAAAGGTAAGGGGAATGTGTCATATAGGATAAAATATTTGTATATTTCTTTTACATTTATTTATTATATATTAAAGTCATAAAAACAAGTCTCTATGTTTAATATCACAACAAAAAAGTTTTTGACCCATATTTTAAAAATGTATAAGAACTTGGAGAATTGCAGCGTAGAGGGGGTTCTGAAGATGGGATTAACAAAAAGAAGTTTGGACTAATTCAAAAATATATATGTATTTATAATAGCCAAGATATGGAAGCAGCCTTAAGCGTCCACTGCTAGATGAAGGGATAAAGACTGGGATGTGTATGTGTGTATGTAAACATGTGTGTACGTGTGTATGTACATGTGTGTCCATGTACATATCGTGTACATGCATGTACATATGTGTATGTATGTGTGTATGCGCACATGTGCATATGTGTATTGCATGTGTGTGCACATGTGTGTGCGTGTGTGTGCATATGCGTGTATGTGTATGTATGTATGCATGCACACACTATAGAATATTTCTCAGCCACAGAAAGGATGAGATCTTGCCATGTGTGACAGCATAAATGCGCCTAGAAAGTATCATGCTAAGTGAAAAAGTCAGATGGAAAAAGGCAAATACATGATTTCATTTATATGTGGAATTTAAGAAACAAAACAAAAGCAGAATCAGACCTATAAACGCAGAGAACAGCTATGGTTGCCAGAGGGTAGGAAGATGGGCAAAATGGGTGTAATGGAGTAAGAGATAGAGGCTTCCAGTTACAGAAATGAGTAAATCATGAGGATAAAAGGTACAGCACATGGGACAGGGGATAGCAGGGGAAGAAGTTTGGCACAGCTTGATGAATCAACACTACAATGCAATACCTAATGGGCTAAGATTGAGAGGTAGGCAATACAGGGACAGATGAAGGGGAGCCTGAAAATTTTAATCCTTTGATTCAGTACAACATTGCTGTACAGAACTACGCCTTGCAATGTAATATTGTATATGTTAGCCAGAAAAGATAAAGACAGCTATGAATATTTGTATTTGCAGGCTTTGACCCATATTCATATATGTATAATGGGCTTAGTTATTTTTTCTATTATTTGCACAGAGGCACTGTAAGAGGATTATTGTCCTCCTGTACTGAGAAATTCTGAAATGATTTATATACGAGCGGAAGGAGAATTATCACCCCCAGCACTGGGAACTATCATTAGTTTCAATAGTTTTAAAGGACATTTTTTTCTTTTTTTTTTTTCACCATTTCAACAAATGTCAAGAAAAAGGTATTTCAGCTTTTACCCATCAAGTAAGTACTCAACACATTGTCATTACAACTGGTGACACTGTGAATACCTGAAGAACAAAGCTGAATACAAATAACATCTAATGATTCACATTTATTAAAATGATTCCATCAGCCTTTTCTTTATTTTACCCAAGAACTCTTTCTACTGTTCAGAAAAAAAAATATCTGACAGGGTAGATAATAGCAATCACATGTCAGTATTCCAGAAAGCCTCTTCTTAAAAGAAAACCTGCCATTATGGGAAACAAAACTGCTGTTGTGGTGTGGGGTTTTTTTTTTTTTTTTTTTTGTTATGTTGGAAGATAGTTGTGTCATGTGATTTGGACCTCAGGAGCAGTTTAGAGTTGATCTGAAAAGAAGGAGTTGAGAGGTGCTGGGACCACGCGTGACTGGTTTTGTGCATGCTTATATGCTTTTTATCTCACTGATTTTCACAATTAGCCCCAGGATTAGTTTGACTTATAAAAGTCCTGAACTAAAAAGTTCCTTTTGAAATAACAGTGTCTTTGTGGTTTTTTTTTTCCCTCTCATTTTAAAGACTAGATTATTCCCAACTACCATTCATTAATGATTAATGAGCAATAATTAATTATTAATTATTGGGAGGAAAGATTACATGAATTTGCCTTGGGCTTGACAAGCTGTCAAGTATTGCTGCCAAGCCTGCCAGGCTTAGCAAGTTCCAGAGAAGTTGTGACACTGAGCACTAAAAGTTAAGGGACATTTCTTAGAACTGGAGAAAAAGCATGTGGACAACAACAACAAATTTCCCCTAAGTTTGTCTTTGTCTCTTGCCTGCGAAAAGGAACAGAAGAATGATTTGTTTTTCCCTATTAAAAAAGAGTTCTAGTAACTGCATATCATGTAAAAATGTCATGCAACAGTGGCCAGAAGGAATGATTTCTAAGAGCAATAACCAGAAAAGGATCACTATTATTTTTAAATATTTTCTATTAAATGAGAATAAATGTTTCTGCAAATAATACATTTAAAGCTATATTTAGATATGAACAATCTCAAGCACATTGATGATAAGTGTGTCTATGACACAGGCAGAATTGGGGCTCTAGTGCATTAGTCACACTTTAAAATTTAATCTCTATATTCAAGATATGCTCAACTGAATAGAAAATGAAATATTTTGCTATTATGAGTAGGAGGAGTTCTCCTTATCGTTTAGGATTTTAAATGGTAACAAGATGTGTATCTTTGATTATGAAAAAATGCATTTTTGAACTATATTTTATATAATTGTGAGGAAATTTGTGCAGATCACAGCAAAACGTTCTAGTTCATCTTGCCCATAGCTCTTTAGCATAAGAGATGCTTTATTATGAGTTGTAAATTTTTACCAAAGTAATACACAAATCAGTATTTCTAAAATAAGTTTATTCCTGTATACCTAAATCCGCCATATTGTTAGCATACTATTTTCTTATTCTTAAATAAAAACAGGAATAGATTAACGCTTGAGCTTTACACAGGAAATATAAAAAAATGTTTTAGCATATTACAAGTATTAATGTTTTATACTCATGGGCCATTTGTATTATAATTAATGGGAAATAATGCTACAAGTCCCAGAAAGACCAATCATAAATAATTATGAATTTTAACAATTATTTAGATGTTATATTAAAATGGTGTCTGTAGTATATAATTTTTATCAAGATGGGCAAAGTAAATATAAGATAATTTCTCAGGAGAAAAAGTCATAAAAACTAGCATAAAAATATACTAATTTCTTGCCATCCCCATCAATTTCCAGAACTCCTAAATTTATGCTTATCATTATCTCCCATTAAATCTGCAAATTTAAACTATGCTCCTACAACACTATAGCATTTTTTTTTTGGCCCTTGAATATTTCCTACTGTTTCCATTATCTTTATATTTCAAGACTTCTTGTTATGCCCTTTATTTTGCTACATCATTACCCCATCTATAATGAATGTGGTTAAACCTTATAATGAGTTAGTATAAAAGATCTCATCTTCTGGGATCCTTAAGTAGTGTATCCTTTGTAGATGCCCAAAGGTGATATAGTCCGTTAGCCAGCTAATTTGATTTCTTAATCTCAGCACTATTGATTTTTTGGGCTGGATAATTCCTTGTTTTGGGGGATGCCTTGTGCAATTTAAGATATTTAGCAGAATCCCCAGTCTCTACCCACCAGATTCCAGTAGTAACCCATATGTCCCTTCCCCTATTATGCTATTTATGACAACCTAATACAACTTGAGACCTTGCCCAATATCCCTGGGAGGAGGATCCTGGGTGAAACAACACACAGTTGAGAAACGCTTAAGTAGAGTAATAGGTTTGTACTTTTTTTTTTAAATCACTGTGTTTACTGTTAGCTTGTTTGAAGAATTCTTGGGTCTGAGCACTGCAAAATCCCAAACTGAATGAGAGACAAAGCCCAAGAAATCTACAACCTGTTTGTGACAAGTATGAAGAATGAAGGAAATTCATACAAAAACAAGGCAACTATTCATTATTTGTTTTCTTACAGCTATTGTACACATATTTTTAAGATTTTATTTGAGAAAGAGAGAGAGGGAGTGCACACGGGGCAGCGGTGGTGGGGGAAGGGTAAGAGGAAGAGGGAGAGAGAATCTGAAGCAGACTCGGAACTGAGTGTGGAGCCTGATGCCGGGTTCAATCCCATGACCCGTGAGATCGTGACCTAGGCTGAAACCAAGAGTCAGACACTAACTGACTGCGCCACCCAGGAGCCCCAATACAAATTTATGTAATAACCTCAAGCAAGGTGATTTATTGATTAAGACTAGATTGAGGGGCGCCTGGGTGGCTCAGTTGGTTAAGCAACTGCCTTCGGCTCAGGTCATGATCCTGGAGTCCCGGGATCGAGTCCCGCATCGGGCTCCCTGCTCGGCAGGGAGTCTGCTTCTCAGTCTGCTTCTCCCTCTGACCCTCTTCCCTCTCGTGCTATCTCTCATTCTCTCTCTCTCAAATAAATAAATAAAATCTTAAAAAAAAAAGACTAGATTGAAAAATTTGTTTAAAAAGGAGCTAAATATCTTTTTCTTGAACGTATCAGAGTATAAAATACAATATTATACACATTTAATTTTATATGAGGCATGGAGATTATTTCCCAGGGAAAAATCTAATTGTTTTGAAATTCCTGTAGTTTTCCACATTAGCTTCATGGGTGAGAAATTATCAGTGTTTCCACAAAACATTTAAAGTTATGAGAATGGGGCGCCTGGGTGGCTCAGTTGGTTAAGCGTCTGCCTTCGGCTCGGGTCATGATCTCAGGGTCTTGGAATCAAGTCCCACATCGGGCTCCCTGCTCCACAGGGAATCTGCTTCTCCCTCTCTCTCTCTCTCTCTTTCTCTCTGTCTCATGAATAAATAATAACATTTTAAAGAAAATATAAACAAAGTTATGAGAACGGACACACATGTTTACAAGTAAATTAACTTACAAAAATGTCTATATCTAACTGATTGTTTCTGGTTAACTTAGCTACTTCAAGAGCTCTCTGTGCAAAGTGTTTTATAACTATCCTCATAACAAACTTATATACAGAAATTGTGTTGCCCTAAAAAAATACAAACAAATATAATTTCCTAGATACTTTAATTACTTTAAGATCTTGAGTTAACATTTGGAGTTAGTTAACAAATGGTCTTTGGTTTGTTGAAAAACATTTAAAGAAACTTAAAATCATAAGAAAAGAAAAAAAAGGGGTGCCTGGATGGCTCAGTCAGTTAAGGGTCTGCCTTTGGCTCAGGTCATGATCTCAGGGTCCTGGAATTAAACCTCATGTCAGGCTCCTTGCTCAGCAGAGAGTCTGCTTCTCCCTCTCCCTCTGCCGGCTGCTCCCCCTGCTTGTGCTCTCTTGCTCTCTGTCAAATAAATAAATAAAATCTTTAAGAAAAAAAAAAGGAAAAGAAAAAAAATAGGTCACTGAGCAGTGCCTTTACTTACTTGTATAGATTGTACATATATTGAAATGAATGCCTTTCCTCATACTATAAGGAATTTATAGTATTAATGGGAGATTTAAATAACATTGTCCTCTAATCATATATATTTGTATGTATATACGTGTATATATAAATATGCATGTAAGTATGCACTATATGTATACACTTATATGTGTGTTCAAAATATTAATATAAAATCTCATTAAAGTTAATAGTTTTAAAATTTTATCTGTAATAGAAAGAAGATGGGTAGTTCAAACTTGGCTTTAGAATATTTAATCTTGTTAAGAAGTGGTAGTAAAAAGTTATTGTTACCTCATTGAAATAACACCTCACAGCAATTAGGATAGGTACACCCTGTTGGAAGGGAAACTAAAATGGTACAGGTGCAATGGAAAACAGTACAGTAGTTCCTCAAAAATTTAAAAAGAGAATTACCATATATGATCCAGCAATTTCACTTCTGGGTATATAACAAAAAGAACTGAAAGCAAGATCTTGAAGAAATACTTGCACACTTATGATCAAAACAGCATTATTCCCAATAGCCAAAAGTTGAAAGCAACTCATGTGTCTATCAACAGATGAATAAACACAATGTGATATATTCATACAGTAGAATATTATTCAGCCTTAAAAGGAAGGAAACTGACACACTAGTAACATAGATGACCTTGCAGACATTAGGCAAAGTGAAATAAACCATTCACAAAAAGACAAATACTATATGATTTCATTTATATGTGGTACCTACAATAGGTAAGTTTATAGAGACACAAGGTAGAATATTGGTTGCCAAGGGCTGCCATAGCTGAGAAGGTGTAGCTGTTATTTAATGGGTACAGCATTACAGATTTGCAAGATGAAGAAGTTCTGGAGATCTGTTTCACACTTATATGAACACACATTATTGAACTATGTACTTAACAGTATGGTAAATTTTATGTTAGTTAATTTACCACAATGTCTAAAAGTTTTTTATCTTCTGTGTAATCTGCCCAGAGAGTAGAGGGTTCTTTTCTCTTTAAATCTTATTTCGAAAGCCATTGACTTTAAGTTGATTTATCATGCTTTTAAATTACTTTTGAAAAATCTGAACAGAAGTTTCTCACATTTGCAGAAGCTGATGTTACTTTTAATAAGGCTACTAAACCAAACCATCCACTTGTGCTCCATCCCAACCTTTTTGTTTCTTTTACCTTAACCTACATTCAGAAAAATAAAACTGCTGATGTATTAACACCAAAAGTAATTGTTTTCCCAAGTGGCCAAAACATGAATGGCTTATTCCTTCAACTTGTAAACCCTAGTTTGGCACTAAAAAGTAAGAGGGAAATGGGAAAGATTTGGGTATATTTCCTAATTCTTAATTAGCCACACTGTTTATTTAATCCAAAAATGGGATAAAATGTATCAATGAAAAAGAAACTCATCCTATGAGTCAATTTACAAAAAAATAAAAATAAAAATAAAAATAATAGGCACTGGAGATTTGATAAAGACATCACTGTATCTATTTACTAAATATGTTAAAAAACAGTTATTAATGATGTCAACATGGGCGTCTACTCTCCTATAAACTAGTACTAAGGGTTGATCTGGAAAAAAAAAGTCATTCCTTTTTTTTTTGTTTTTGTTCTTCCCCCGACCCTGTCACCCCACAAACAGGTAGTTTCTGCTCTCCTCTTATCTATTGTCACTTTACCTTCTCTCATGGGATTTCTTCAGGGAAAATATCAAAAGTCAGTATCTCAAAGAAAAGTACTGTAGAAAGTATCCTTGATTATTAATATTGCAAAGAGTATCTATTCTTGGTGTAAGCTAATGTTGCCACCATGAACAATAACCATATTACTGAAGCTCAGTGAGTCAAGACCTCCAGAACTTTTTTCCAAAAACAGATGACTTTGTGAAAACAGAATGAAAACACAAGATCCAGGGGATTTGGATTAATCACAAGAATGAATTAAACCAATCAGGGAAAATTATTTGTGGTCATCTATTCTGAAATGTGATTTTTAAAAATATTTTTGCTATGCTGTATAATTTCCATTTTGTTTTTGAGACTATTTTTTCTTCATATTTTAAGGAATCCATTCCTTACAAGGGCTTCAATGGAGGTCGGGGGGTAGCATCTGAAGGTCTAAAATAGGATGAGAGCGTTGGTTCCAATGACCATGCTGTCAATAACACAACTCACGAAGTAAAGTGGTTTCACATACAGCTTAGGAAGCATAGAAGCAACAATGACACTCATTTTAGAGTCTAAGCCCCTGAAAGCTGTGGCCTTTAGTATGTGTTAAATGATGAAATTCTTGGGTGCCTGGGTGGCTCAGTTGGTTAATCAACTGCCTTCGGCTCAGGTCATGATCCTGGAGTCCCAGGATCGAGTCCCGCAACAGGCTCCCTGCTAAGCAGGGAGTCTGCTTCTCCCTCTGACCCTCCCCCCTCTCATGTGCTTGCTCTCTCTCTCTCACTGTCTCTCAAATAAATAAATAAAATCTTTAAAAAAAATGATGAAATTCTTAATGGCTTTTCCTTGGGCAGGCAGAGGTCCTTTCTGCCATGACCACTGTACTTTCTTTTCTTTGTCATCTTGGAAGCAATGAATCAAGAAAAGGTGAGGGTTTTTTTCTTTTTTGTTTTTTAAGATTTATTCATTCATTTTAGAGAGAGAAAGAGAGCAGGGGAGGGGCAGAGGAAGAGGGAGAGAGAGTCTCAAGCAGACTCCCTGCTGAGCAGAGAGTCTGAAGTGGGGCTCGATCTCAGGACCCTGAGATCACAACCTGAGTTGAAACCAAGAGTCGGGTGCTCAACCGACTGTGCCACCAGGAAGCCCAAGATGATATTTTTGTAATACTCTATTTTCTCATGGGCATTTGGAAAAGAATATTTATTTCTTATCTATCTCCCACCTCAGTATAGCAGATTGTGTCTGTGTAAACTGGAATGAAACCCTCTCTGGATGGCATCCAGTTTTAACACATCCCTTAGGATTCATAAAATATGCTTGCAGGAAACCTTAATATAGATTACAAGATAAGAAAACTTTTAGGGAATGTAAAGAAATGACTGTAGAATATAGCATTAATTGGCTTTATCTGCCAACTCCTCAGAACAATAACCAATATTATACACAAAGGTTTTAATCAGACCCTTTATTTTCATAATATGATTATTTACCAACGTTCAAAAAATATATCTTCATTTCCTCTATCATGCTCTATTATTGTAGGGCCCCAGTCTTAGATCTGGTAAGAAATATTAATCCCTGCTTTGTAAAGCTCCAGGATAGAAGTTAACTTTGTATCCTCAATATCCTATGACTTTATACTTACAACAAGGAATGTTAATTAACACAACTTGTTACATCTATGTAAATGAACTAGTCAAACATAACAAAACAAACACAATATATTGTCATAAATTCAGACTACCTTAAGTAGACATTGCTGAATTAGTGTAATACTATCAGGTGTACAAATATTGTTTGTAATTTTGATTTCATGTGTAGGTTATTCATCAAATCCATGTCTAATTTCCATTAACTATAAAAATGCAGTGGAAAAAAAGGGTAAATAAGCCAGAAATCCTTTAAATGATCTTAGCACAAAACCACGACAAGCCCACTCTATTTGTGATCAGCAATAATGTTTAGATATTATTTAAGATCACAGGTTTCACTGTTGAGGAGAAAAAAATCTTGGAGGGACAAAGCAAACACGTGAATGCGTGACCTTTGTGTCATGCTGTAGCATTTTCTATCAAGCCCAGCAAAGGGTCATCTGATTCTCAAGAAACTTAACTCTTTTTTCCCCCCCAGTATTTATAATGCCCTATAATATAGGGCATGTGTTTTAACTACGGAGAGATCAAGATTAACTTAAGAAGGCTTAAAAATATGTTTACTCTTTTCCTAATACAAAAGACAACCAAGATATTAGATTTTTGTTGTCCATAACATATTATCCAAGTTTATAGCTAAGTTAGCTTTTGGAGACAACTGTCTATCTGGTCTTTCCCATTTCTACACATTTTGAGAGGAAGACAACCTTTTTACCAGACTACCTTTTCCAGGGAGTTGTATAGTACACTGATGTGGAAGACAGAGATAGTATTTCCCTCTGGAGTAGAACAGGTAGGAGCCTAACTTGAATAAGCACCAATTACACACACAGGTGGCCAGATCACACTGACCACTTCCAGCTAACATTCTGCAGTACTTTCCCACTAGTTCACCACAACACTTAAAAATACCCCCGACCGTCCCCACCTTTTCTTTCAGTGCAGTTGAGTTCCATCTCCTCCCCCCCCACACTGCAATGGACTTGCTGTTTTTCCTGACTCCTTGTCCAGAGGTTGCACAGAGGTTCTCTTGGCTCCTCAAGGACTGCAGAAAAGAAACCCTTTAGCTCCTACATGGGGATTGTGCCTGTAAAGATGGTATTTTCTATCCCTTTTGCGATAGTTTTTAAACTATTAAACCTGTCTAGTGCCAATTTTTCTTTGCCATATCCAACTTTCAACATGTTGCCTTGAGTTGGTATTGGAGCTCAAGGAATGGTACCAAAAAATGCTATATTCTGATTTTTCTGTAATTAACTGTCCTCTTGGCCTTTAACCAAGGAGGGTCATGTGTTCTACATATTGTGGCAAAGCCAAGTTGTTAGCTTGCAAGTAGGGTACAATTCTTAGACTCTTCACAGTTCCTAAAACTAGCAATCAGATTTCAGCATTTCTGTCCACAGTGATTATATGAGTCCCAGTTCCTCATATACAATTTTAATAAGCTCTTCCATCCTGCTGGTTCTCTCATTAATGAGTTAAATGTGACACTGACACATGCTCATTATCTATTTGTATGACAGTGAGTATTCTAACAATTTGAGAACTGTGCCCTTCTTATAGTGTTAATATGTGAATATCCACCTATCATTTTCAATGACCTAGTTCACATAATGGGACATTTTTTAAAAGCGTTAGCTGTTTAGATGCCATACCATATGGTGAAAATTCAGCTCCACAGTTGTTTCAGCCTGTTCATTTGTAGGAGGCAAATTGGTATAAAATATTTCACCATGCCTCATCTGTCTGCAAGTAGTCATCTCCTACAGCTTTCATTAAATATTAAAAGTCATGAAATTATTCCTTTAACCTAAATGATCTAGTTGATTTTCAGATCTTGAAACATTTTACTAAATGTCTTTTATTGTGTATGTTCCATGATGATGCAATGACTAGTTACCGTGTACCGGGCTACTTATTGAAGATATAGTAATGAACAAGAAAAACCAATGTTAATGGAATTTAAAAATATGTAAATGTTTTCATTTGGTAAGAAGTCAATAAATATATTTAAAAATGTAATTGATAGACAAAATAACCCTAAACTTTTTTCCTTAATGCCCTCGAGTTCCTCTGGTAGGGATTCCAGGTAGTCAACATTGCTACAGAAAGGTATACAGTCAAGGTAGAAACATGAATCTTTGTTTTGTTCAAAAGGCATAGAAATATAAATGATACCAATTCTTCACCAGCTCTTCCAGAAAATACAAATGAAGGAAAAAATTCCTAAATCATTCTATGAGCCCAGCATTACACTAATATCAAAACCAGATAAAAACAAGAAAATCTACAAACCAGTATCCCTCATAACCTCAGATGCAAAAACAAAACAGAAAACCTATCTCAACAAAATATTGGGAAACTGAATTTAACAACATATAAACTGAATTACATAGTATGACAAAGTGGAATTTATTCAAGTATGCAAGTCTGGCTACACATTGAATAAAATGATCAGTGTAATCCACATCAACAAGATCAATAAGAAAAATCATATGGTCACACTGATTCAGAAAAAAGCATTTGGCAAAGTGCATCATCCATTTATAAGAATGTTCAGTAAACTAGGAACAGAGAACTTCAACTTGATAAAGAACATCTACAAAAATCCAACAGCTAACACAGTTTATGGTAAGAAACAACACTTTCCTCCTAATATCAGGAAGGAGCAAGGCAAGGAAGTTCTCTGTCACCACTCCAAACACACAAAGAGCTCTTAAACTCAACAATTAGAAAAAAAAATATTAAAAATGGGCTAAATATATGAACAGATACCTACCAAAGAGATGTACAGATGAAAAGTAAATATATGGAAAGTGCTTAACATTATTCATGATTGGGGAATTGCAAGTTAAAACAGCAATAAAATACCCCTATAGACCTATTACATTGGCTAGATTTCAAAGAAGAAAAAAAGCTAGCAGTACCAGTTGTTGGTGAGGATGTGGAGTGATAGGAACTCTCATTCATTACTGGTGGGAACGTAAAATGATTCTAATTTAGAAGACACTTGGGGAATTTCTTACAAAGTTAAACTTGACTTACCATACAATTCAGCATTCACACTCCTAGGTATTAATACAACTGATCTGAAAATTTATGTTCACACAAAACTTGCACAGAAATATTTATAGCAACTTTACTCATAACTTCCAAAATGGAAATTAAACAATATATCTATAATCACTGAATAAATTTGTCTATACCATATGCTATATTATTTCCTGATAAAATAAATGTGCTATCAGCTCACAGAAAGATAAGGAAGAATATTAGAAGCATAATGCCAAGTTAAAGAAGCCAGCCTCAAGTCTTAATACTGTATGATTCCATTATATGATATTCTGGAAAAGGCAAAAAAGTACAGAAACAGTAAAAAGACCAGAGGTTCCAAGGAGTGTGGGAAGAGGGGAGAGGGATGAATAAGTGAAGCACAGGAGACATTGAGGGTGGTAAAAATATTCTCCACCAGATACATGGTATTATGTATTTTTCAAAATTAATAGAACTTCACAGCAAAAAGAATACCTTTATTCCAGTTTACAAAACAAAACAAACAAACAAACAAAAAACAAACAAAAGGAGAATCTCAGGAAGGAATGGAAATTGTAACAAGAGAATGAACTGTATTGCAAATGCAGAAACAACCACAGTAAGGGCATTGCAGGGGGAAAGGTGCTCCTCCAGGTAATTCTGGAAATAAGCTGAGCCTATAAGGCTGAAGGCAAAAGAAAATGCATATTAGCCTTGTAAAATAATTGAAAAAATGCTTCATTTGGGGGTATAGGTCAACAATTCTGCATAAGGGAATTGAACATTTAAATGCATGTCAGGTCATAGGAGTACCTTTCCTCAGTTCTGGTGTGGGAACTTACAGATCCTCAAGGGGAGGAGGCTAGAATACAGCATTTTTAAAATGGATTAGGAGTGAAAGCATCAGTAAAATAAATTTTACTTAATAGAGTTACAGATAGTTATACATAGAAATGTTTATACATGTCTTCTTATATACTGGTTAGTATACACTTATATATTTTTCAGATGACATCATCTAAAGTGAACCATCAATATCAGCAAGCAGATCTAGAATCCAGATGTCCGTTTCTAATACCGTTCTCCAACAAAAGGAACCAGGGTTTCTAAGAGAAATCACTGATTCTAAGACTGAGGCAGAAAATATACAAGATGAGTCTGGAGCATTTTATACTGTCACAACTTTTTTTTTTAAGCACTAAAAGTAAAGATACAAACAAAAAACTACATTGATAGGAGTATGTCAAAAGGATACATTAGCCAAATGAGGGTTCCAATGGCCAAATATTAGAACTATTTGAGAAATAAAATAAAAATTGCATTATAACCCAAAGTATAAACTAAATAGCCAAGTATCCATATAAATAGATGACTGAAAAAAAGTAATTGTTGAAGAAGAGACAAATATCTCATGCAAATAATTTCAAATACTTCATGGAGATACTGTACCCTTAAAAAGGTGGAACAAACTCCTTACCTCCGAAGACTGGCTTGTGCACAGTGGCTTCTTTCCAAATAGTACAATATGAAGACAGGGAGAAGAGAAAATTCCACTGAAAAACAATACCTCAGACAAGTGATCAAGGATTACATCAACAGTGATGTCATACTGACACATCCTAGACATATTAGGATGAGAATATACTTTCCACAGGGGTCTTCTTCCCCCAAAAGACATTAACCCATTTTAATAACAAGAAAAATCAGACAAATTTTAATAGAGGGACATTGTACAAAATATATGGCTACTACTCCTCAAAACTGTCAAGGTCATCAAAAACAAGACAAGTCTGAAAAACTCTCACAGCTCTGTGGAGCCTAAAGATACATGAAAACAATGCAACATGGTGACCTGGATGAATTCTGGAACAGAAAAAATAACTGCGGAAAAACTGAGGAAATAAGAATAGAGCATGGGCTTTAATTTAGGTAATAATATATAAATATGGGTTCATTGTAAAAAATGTACCATACTGATATAAGATTTTCAGAAGTGAGGGAACAACAGGGCATAGAATAGTGTGTGTGAATTCTGTTATTTGTGGGGTTTTTTTCCCATAAATCTAAAACATTTTTTTAAAATATTTATTTATTTGAGAGAGAGAGAGAGAGAGAGAGAGCATGAGCATGGATGGGGGTGGGGAGGAACAGAGTGAGAGGGAGAAGCAGAGTCCCCACTGAGCAGGGAGCCCGATATGGGGAGGTGGGCTCGACCCTGGGACTCCAGGATCATGACCTGAGCCGCAGACAGATGTTTAGCTGACTGAGCCACCCAGACGCCCCTAAAAACTTTTCTAAGAAATAGAGTTTATTAAATTTTTAAGGCATATGCATCAGGAGGTAGCATGATTCAAAGAAGTATAAGAAAACTTTAATGAAAAATTATAGATATGTAAGGTTTCCTTTAAGATTAGAAAAATTTTCTCCCTTACCTGGGTGGGGCTGAAGGAGTAGAATTGTGTGCATATATGCCTGGGGAGGGGGTAATATTTATATATTCACCAAAAGCCAGATATTAGAATGATTAGTAATGATCTATAATGGAACAAACTTACAACTACCCACGTGCCCATCGGTATAAGAATGAGTGGCATATTCACATAATGGGATACTATAGGGCAATGGGAATGAGAGAATTAGCACAAAGATGAATGAATTTCATGACATTAATAGTGAGCAAAAGCAGCCAGACATAAAAGCAAATGCACTGTATGATTCCATCTGTATAAAGTATTTTTAAAAAAAACAAGGAGCTCATCTATTCTGGTTTCCCTTTGTGCAGAGAAATGGAGCTCTGGTTAAGAAACTCACTGAGTGAACACTAATGACTTGAGGATTTTTTTCTGTGTGTGTATATATGTATTAAACCTTAGCAAGAAGTTAATGAATTTGAAAGATATTGATACCTTCTTTAACATACTGTCGAGAGCTATCCCTGAAATCCAGGGCATAAGTGAGTGATGATAAAATGGGTCCAAAGGAGAACCCATGCAGAGAAATGTGGGTGGCAACAGCAAAAGGAAGAGAGGGTAATTTTGACAGTTTTAGGTATTCTGAAACACAAACTGCTGACAAATACCCTCAAAATAAGAGCACCATTCTGAGTGAAATCCCCTGTAAACAAGTATTTGATAATAGCAGGATCCAGCTTTTGGTAGAGTATAAAAATATACTCAGGGACTCACAAAACAATGCTGGAAGATCATAGTGAATTATGATAATTTAAGACCTCAAAGCCACAGATATGTCACATAAACATCTCTTCTAGAATGACAGATGCAAGTCCAGAAGATAAAAGAAAAGAGCATGATCTCTGCATCTCAGATTAGAAAAGAAGAAAAAAAAAGACAAGGAAAAGAAACAAAATTTACTATAGGGACCACTGAGGAAATCTAAATTGTACAGCAGATTGCAATATTATATCAATGTTAAGTTGTCTGATAGTAATAAATATATGATAGTTGTCATTATGTAAATAGAATTCCATTTTCCATAGGAGATAGTCCAATATCAAGAGTTATATCTTCTACAAATTCTCAAAAACTATATATATGTATGGAGAGGTACTGAGACAAAACTCTACTGATGAATCTAGATGAAGCATATGTGTTTTATTATTCTATACAATACTGACAGCATTTTTTTTTAAGATTTTATTTATTTATTCATGAGAGACGGAGAGAGAGAGGGGGAGAGAGAGAGAGAAGCAGAGGGAGAAGCAGGCTCCCAAGGAGCAGGGAGCCCGATGCGGGACTAGATCCCAGGACCCTGGGATCATGACCTGAGCCGAAGGCAGACGCTTAACCATCTGAGCCACCCAGGCGCCCCTGGCAGCATTTTTGTAGGCTTAAAATATTCACAATAAAAAGTGAGAGGAAAATAAAAATCAAAACTGCTAGTACACCCTTTCACAAGATTCAGACCTCAGATTTTTATTAGAGAAAGAATTGTTTTAAGGAAAATTGCTATAAACCCATTTTCTTCTGGTGAGAAAATACATGAAATTCAAGTCATGTCAGCTTTACTTCAGTAAAATTAGATAATATATTTAATTAGCTAAAACATAGATCTATACATTCATGAAAAATAATTTGTGACAGTTAAATTCTCATATTTTGGAGAGGAGTATCAGTGAATAATGTTCTGAAATAAACTGTTGGATATTTTTAAGTGCGCTTTTAGACAGGAAAAAGTGTACATTTTATTGTAAATGTTTTATAAACAAAAATAAAAAGTTAAAGTTCAATATCATTTTTACATAATGCAGTAAGGTTAACTTATGACAAAGAATTTAATAAAAACATGAAAGCAAGTCTGCCCCTATTCAAGTTAATATAACCAAAAAATGTACCCTATTTTAAAGTTTACATAACTTTTTCATATACATTATTAAAGTGTATTTTAATAGTATTTCTTTAGGGATGTAAAGCATATAAAATTTTCCTTATTTTAAATGTGAAGAAGGTAGGGTTCAAAAGGGTAATTTTTCTAATGCCATAGAGCTAGTAATAGAACCTAGGATGCATGCACATCTTTTGAAACAGTATCACTATGTAAACAATCTCCCCTGTGTCACAAACACATACTTAATGACCAATATTTTCCATTTAGCAGGTAAACCAATTGGAAAACATTTTCCATGTATTTCACATTTCTGCAAATCTTGTGAGCAGACATACTGATAGATTTTGTTTCTGGACCATCTTTTTAAGGATGTTTGTAGAGCAAATAGGTCTGAAAGAGAAAGATAACATCTTCATCTGGAGCAGAGCTCAGATTTGTTTGCTGAACACTGCAATAAAGACACCATCTCCCTCTGGGGCAAAGGTTGAGCATGTTTGTTTGAAGTCCTTTATAAGATCAGGGTTTATTAAGCTCAGGATTTTTAAGCTGTGTTACAAAAGCAGTACATGCCTAGCATCTAGCTGGACCTACATCTGCCTGATCCCCATAGGATTTGAAAGACATGAGTGATTGCTGGGAATATGAAATACAGACACCAGCTGTGCTATGAGTAACGAAGTCTTTTGTCTCTGATCCAGTTCTGTGACTTCTGCCAGGATGCATGAAACTATGGAAAACACTTTCAGTTCTTGACAGATCTAACGCAGTCATCACATTCAGAGGAAGGGTTTGGGCAGTGTGTTTACCAGCTTAAGAATCTATTTCAAAGACTTGGTACTACTTTCACTAATTTTTAACCTCAAGTTCCTCCCTTTTGCCCGCCCCCCCTTTTCTTTGTTTCTTCTTTACTGAAGGTATCTAAGCATTGTCAGTTGAAGTTTACCATCTTAGCTTCTGGGGAAAAGGACAAGAACCTTTTTATCAGGGATGCCTGGGTGGCTCAGTCGTTAAGCTTCTGCCTTCGGCTCAGGTCATGATCCCAGGGTCCTGGGATCGAGTCCCACATCGGGCTCCTTGCTCAGTGAGGAGCCTGCTTCTTCCTCTCCCTCTACTGCTCCCCCTGCTTGTGCTCTTTCTCTCTCTCTCTGACAAATAAATAAAAATCTTTAAAGAAACTTTTTACCAAATGACAGTGTTAAAACAGAAAATAAAATAATATGCTCAAGTTTGCTGTGGGAGAGATAAGCATGCACAGCTTGGTTGTATCTTTACTTGTAATTTCTCATGGACAGAGCTACCAGTATTAAAGTAGGGAAAGCCTCTGTTTTGAATTCCAACATTATTTCTCAGGCTGGTATTATCTGAATAAAGTTACTTCAAAAATTTTCAATCAAATTTTTCAAAATGTTGTTTGAATTACATGTCAGATTTGTGTTCAACTTACTGACACAGTAATGATTTTAATGACCTAATAGTCTGTAGCCATTTAAAATTATATAATTGTGATAATAATTTTAACTAGACTTTTACCTTTTTCTTTTTCTCCACAGAAAATGAGCCTGAGCACTACTGTGAATTAGGAACTTCCCATGAATAGCCTATATTAATACATTATAATTTGTAAACCATTGCTTCATTTAATTTTAATGGTATTGAAGCTGACAGAAAAATTAGCCTTTAGAAATATAAAAAATGCTGACAAAAATCCATCATAGTGTTACAGAAATCAACTTAAATGTTAATACTTAGGAAAGTTTTTAATGTAAAGTTATAAAGACAAAAACCATAGAAATATGATATGTCATTCCTATAATTTTTGATATTATATTAAAACAATTTCATTATGTGTTATTTAAAGTTTATATTTTTTTCATTGAACATTTTCAAATTTTCAGATTTATGGTGCCATTTTAAATTATCAAATAATTAGTTTAAACATTAATAGAAAACTTAGGAATCCCCTAAACAAGTACTATAAGAAGCAAGAAATTTTATGTTATTAACTCTAGGTGTAGCTTTCATATATTTTATGTATTATATGCCACTCATATGTTAAAAGACTCTGACTCTATAATCAAAGTAAAACTTCAAATGATCCCTAGAATCATTAAGGGAAAAATCAATGTTTCTAGGAGGCAGGGACCAGACTTGTATTTACCTTCCTACCTCCTGGAGAGCTGTAGGCAGTCAACAGTATTTGTTTATTAAAACTTTTTAGAAATGAACCAGTGGCAGGGACAAAATACATAAAAAAAAAAAACTGAGTTAAAATATATAGCAAATGACAAAATAAAATGTCAAAAATAAAAAAAAAACAACCTTCTGATTTTTAATTCAAGGCAAAAATTTAATCATAATAAACCAAAATGCCTCACTTACATTTTTATTACGGAAAGAACATAGGACTGTCAGGAGCGACAGATTATCCTGGTCCATTCCCCCTGTCCCGCCTCTAATCCACCAGCAAAGCCTGTCTGATTTTTCACATGTGCACAGATTTGTTTCCCATCATCACCACAGTCCTGTATCAACCACCATCTTCTCTTAATTAGAGCACTGTCAGAGACTCCTAAGTCCCATCCATGGTTCATGCTTTGAACATGGTAGAGCGCACAGCAGGTAGAATAATTTATACAATGTAAATCAGACTCTTTTCTCCCTGTTTAAAACACTTCAATGATTTCATGTTTCAAATAAATTCAAATAACTTACCGTAGTCTTCAAAGCCCCCACTCATCTGGCCCTTGACAATCTGTCCATTTTTATATTGGCCATGCTTCGTTTTTTGCATTACTCCCTACAAACAGTGGATTTCTTTCCCTCTTTTTAAATTAACTTGTCCCCCATCTTCTTCCAATTTAGCAGTTATTCTTCAAAGAGACAGTCTTGACCCTGACAACCATACATAAGATTCTTTCTTCCACACTCTGTCAGAAGCCTCCCATTTTTTAATAGACATTATTTAAGATACATATTTGCAGATATTTAATATAAATATTCAATGAAAATAATAGAAAACAGTGTAATCAACACTATGCTTGCTGCCACAAAGCTTTCCCAAAGTCACAAATCTTGCCCCGATTGCTTTAGCTATTTTCCTTTCTAAAATGTTTTATTGCAATCTACTACACATGGAAATTTCAACATAATCATATCATTTTTTGTTGTCAGACTATGGACACATTACAGCATGCAAACTCTGTATCAATTTCCTGCTGCTGCCTACACTTTACCATAGTCTTAGTGGCTTAAAACAACAAAGAGTTGTTCTTTTATAGTTCCCGATGTCAGACATCTAGAATCAAGGCAACGTCAAAATTACATTCCTTCCGAAGGCTTCAGGGGAGAATCCAGTTCCCATCTTTTCTGGCTTCTAGTGGTTATCTGCATTCTAGGCCCTCCTTACATCTCTCCTCCCCCTTGTTTCCATCATCACATCTCTTATGACTCACTTGAAACTCCTGTCTCCCTAGTATTAAGACCCACCTGGAAAATCCAGAAAATCTCTCCATCTTATTATCTTTCAGTTAATTATATCTGCAAAGTTCCTCTTGACATATAATATTAAGAAGTTCCAGTGATTAAAACAGGACCATCTTTGGTAGGACATTATTCAGCCTACTACATTTTGCAAACATTTAAACAATCTATCTATTCACAATAGCCAAGATTGGAAACAACCTAAATGGATCAATGCATGAACTAATGGATAGGGGTGAGGTGGTGTAGATATATTACATACAATGGAGTATTATTCAGCCATGAGAAAGAAGACAGTCCTGCCATTTGTGACAAAATGAATGGACCTTGAGGACCATTTGGTTAGTGAAGTAAGCCAGACAGTAAGACTAATACTGCATGGAGTCACTTATATGTAGAATCTTAGGGGAAAAAAGTCACTCATAGAAACAGAGTAGAAAACTGGTTGTCAGCGTCTAGGGGGTAGGGGAAATAGGGAGAAGTTGGTAAAAGGGCAAAAATATTCAGCTATAAAATAAGTTCTGAGGATCTAATGTAAAACATGGTTTAATAAAAAACACATTATCAATACATGGTAACACTGTATTGTATAATAATTAACAAAACAATTTCTAATATCACCCTATGAACTACTGGAACAATTGGAAATATTTTTGACCACTTATAATAGTTTAGTATTGCCTTTTAATTTCCAGATATCCCTCAGTACCCTTTCTTACAGAACTTTCTTGTGGCCTATACTTACATATTTATTTATTTATTTAAAGAAAGATAAGGTTTGGTATTTTTTTTTTTTTTTTTTAGTCAAGTTCTAAAATAAATGCTCTTAGACAAAGGGTTAGTCTTTGGGAAGTGTGTGTGTGTGTGTGTGTGTGTGTGTGTGTGTGTGTGTGTGTGTGT
>NW_027397069.1:43667851-43750518 GCF_003265705.2 Callorhinus ursinus
TGTGTGTGTGTGTGTGTGTGTGTGTGTGTGTGTGTGTGTGTGTGTGTACACATACCAAACAGAAGTATATTTTGGTTTACCTAAATATTCTTTGTTTGGTTAGGAAAACGTTAAACTTATCATCTAATTCTTGGATAATATTTTTGAATTTAAACCAAAATATTTTATTTTTCTTCTCTGGTACTGTAAATGAGATCATTAGCTTCCAATCTATTTACTACGATCTTAAGATAATAGTCACTTTATTTAATATAAAGTTATTTCACTCTTTGCTGATTTTAATTTTTTTCTTTTTTAAAACAATTTAGGTATATTATACAGTAACTTGAGTCCATCTTAAGCACAGAATTTCAATAAGTTCTGTCAAATGCAATGGTACCTGCGGTACCATCATGTGAATGATGCTATAGAACATTCCCACCACCCACCAAAAGTATGCTGTGTTCTTATCTAATCAATATCTCCCACAGAACCATTTTATATTCCTTTCTTTCTAACATATAAAAACATAACTGATTTTCCTATATTGGGCTTGTGGTTTGCTAAATTCACTGTAGTTTTTGCAGTATGTTTCAAGATTCCACTGGATGTTCTATGAGCATCATTATATGTGAATAAAACAATTCAATTTTTCTTTACAATTCTAATGTTATTTTTTACATAATTCACTGGATAAGAACTTCACCAAAATATAGATGGCAAGAATGAACACCCTTGCTTTGTTCCTTGTCTTAGGGGAAAATAATTGCTATTAAAAATTTGATGTTAACCCTTGGGATTTCAAATAAATCCTTTCTAAGATTTTTAATTTGTTATTTTTTTTATTCCTAGTTTGCTGAGTGTTTTATACTAAATGGGCATTGACAGGATAGTCTTTACCTAAACATGGTATTCTCTCATTAAAAGGGAAATATATAATCATAGAAATAACTGATAGCTTTGGAAGCCCTAACCACTATTACTTACATCCCATTAGCCAAAACTAGTCACACAGCTAAACCTGATCTCTATGGGTTAGGAAACATTCTCTGCCCACTAAGAGACACTGGAAGTCACATAGCAAATGGCAGTTACACATCCTTCTTGCTGGTAGGGCATCAAATAATTTGGAATAACAAGCAACCGATTTATTACAATATAGTAAAGTTTTCCTGTAGGTTCATCAAATGACAACTTGATCATTTTCTCTTATTGATCAACAATTTTATCCCTGGCTCATTATCATTCTCTATAGTACTTCTTCATAATTCTTGGTAATTTTTAATATCTGACAGATATTTCAAAATTCCTAGCTTTTCTGCTTCTCCTTTTCCTCTTTCTCATCCCCTGTCATCTCTTCTTCATCCTTTTCTTGAATGATGTTTTCATCTGCTCTGCTTCATTGGTTCACTCCCGTCATCATACTTGAGGATCTGCTATTAGCAGTGACTGAAATCCCTGTATGACTTCAATTTCAGAGGCATTGCTCTCTCCAACCACCATTTATCTTTCCTACTCATGCCCTTTAATGTCTCAACTCCATCATTTATTCAACCTCATGTATACATGCAGTCTTCTGATGCCACCACCATCTTTTTCCTTCACCTTTTTTACATCCTTACTTAATCCTTACCTAGAATTTAGTTTGTAGTGATAAAGGGGCCTCCTAAATGTGGCCCACAACAAACAAAACTATATGTGGGGGTCCTTATTGGGATGCTCATGATCTCCCTCTCCTAAATTATATGATCTTCTCTGGGTACAGAAAATGCCCCATGTTTTTCCTTTTCTATTAAGTTCCTTCCATTCTACTGATCTAGACATCTCCACAAACCTAGATAATTCCACAGCTCCAGTGTCATTCTGAATATAGTGTTCGAGTAGTGGAGGCTGCTGCTTTACATTACATCCTATTGGAAGTCATCCTGAATCTTCTAATTCTCAAATTTAACAATATTATTTGAGAAGCTAGAGAAAAGGCATTATGACTGCAAAATGCAAATGCTCAGGATTCCTTTTCATGTATGATTATAGTTTGAGTTTCAGTAACTTATTTTAGTTATTTTTACCCTCTATTGTATTCTCACTACATCAAAACTTAGCTCTTTGCAGTATTAAATATTAAGCTAGATAGAAGGTACAGGGATCCCTATTATGCAGCCATCAGAAGGAATGAAATCTTGCCATATGCAATGACGTGGATGGAACTGGAGGGTATTATGCTGAGCGAAATAAGTCACTCAGAGAAAGATATGTATCATATGACCTCACTGATATGAGGAATTCTTAATCTCAGGAAACAAACTGAAGGTTGCTGGAGTGGTGGGGGGTGGGAGGGATGGGGTGGCTGGGTGATAGACATTGGGGAGGGTATGTGCTATGGTAAGCACTGTGAATTGTGTAAGATTGTTGGATCACAGACTTGTACCTCTGAAACAAATAATACATTATATGTTTAAAAAAAAAAAAAAGAAGATAGCAGGAAGGGAAGAACGAAGGGGGGGAAATCGGAGGGGGAGATGAACCATGAGAGACTATGGACTCTGAGAAACAAACTGAGGGCTCTAGAAGAGAGGGAGGTAGAGGGATGGGTTAGCCTGGTGATGGGTATTAAAGAGGGCACGTACTGCATGGAGCCCTGGGTGTTATCCGCAAACAATGAATCATGGAACACTACATCAAAAACTAATGATGTAATTAAAAAAAAAAAACTAATGATGTAATGTATGCTGATTAACATAACAATAAAAAAGCCTCAAAAAAAATCTATGGTCTACATTTTTATCTTGGTTTTTAGGCATTTGGTCCAGTCTTCTGTATCGCCTTTTAACATTTTATTCAATACAGACATAGCTCAGAGATATTGTGGATTCAGTTCCAGATCAGCACAATAAAGTGAATATCACACACACAAAATAAAGGTACAGGAAATGTTGGGGTAATTTGAGTATCATCACAAATATTATCTACCTTTAATCCTTTCTTAGTTCTTTGTGAAATGTGTATAATTATAAATACTCTTTCTATTTTGAAAGTTAGAATACTGACATTCTGGGTTTTGTGTAGCTTGCCCCCCAAAAGGTAGTAAACAGCAGAATAGTGTTTGCAAATTTTAGATTTCTTAGATTTTAATCTTAGAATATCTCTTTTTGGCAATGATACCCTTCTGGTAAGACATAAGGTAGAAAATATTGCTGATTTCAAGATAATTTGACTGAAATTGATATATCACCTAAAGATTTAAAAATGCATTGTTTATTAATGTTGATAGAAAAATAGTTTCTATTAATCTGTTTCTACTGTAGGTATTTGCTAAATATATTAAGAATATTATATTACAGAATTATGTAAGTAACATAATTGTGAATTATAATCTATTGATTGGATAAAGGGGGCATAAATAAGCAAATACAGACACACACACACACACACACATATATATATATATGCATGTTCAGATATAATCACCCTGGGTTCTAATCTATTTCAATTCTAATAAATTAGTCTGTATGATACATTGCATATATAATGATTTGATGGGGAGTATATTAGTCAGCCTGGGCTGCCATAACAAAATGCTATAGACTGGATGGTTTAAATAACAAATTTATTTTCTCACAGTTCTGGAGGACAGAAATCTGACATGTGGATGCCAGCACGGTCAAGTTCTTGTAAGACCCTTTGGCTGGTTTGCAGATGGCCATCTTCTTACCAATGTTCTCACAGGGCAAGGAAAGAGCAATGTGCAATCTTTCATTCTTATGAGGTCATTAATCCAATCATGAGGGCTCTACTGTCATAACATAATCAAACCCTAATTATCACCCACAGGCCCCATCTCTAAATACCAACACATTAGGACTGCAACGTATTAATTTACTGGGGGAGGTGGGAGACAGAAACATTCATTTCATAACAAGGTGAATTATTTTTCTTAGTTGGCATTTATAGAACCCCACATCCAACAGGAACAGAATATATGTGCATGTGGTTAATTCACCAAGGTAGACCAGCTGCTGGGCCATTAAAAAAAAAAAAAAAACAATAAATTTAAGAGGATTTAAATAATTCAAAGTATATTCTTCAACCACAACAGAACTAAATGGTTAGAACACAGGGCAATTATTTTCAGCATCCAGATATCTTAATTTTTTTTTTCAAAGCAAGTCACAAAAAAATTGAACACTCCTAGGTTTTTAAGTTTCTAACTTATGATTAAAGATATTGGTTGAGGGCGCCTGGGCGGCTCAGTCGTTAAGCGTCTGCCTTCAGCTCAGGTCATGATCCCTGGGTCCTGGGATCGAGCCCCGCATTGGGCTCCCTGCTCTGCAGGAAGCCTGCTTCTCCCTCTCCCACTCCCCCTGCTTGTGTTCCCTCTCTGCTGTGTCTCTCTCTGTCAAATAAATAAATAAAATCTTTAAAAAAAAAAAAAAGATATTGGTTGAAGTTAGAATTCCTTTTATTTTCCCAACTTTTTGTACTTCTATTATAGCAGGGTCTTTCATATATATTTCATTAGCTGCCAGCAAAGGTGCAAAATCCATGTCATCCTCTCAAGTGATCAGAAATATGAGAGGATGAATTTGATTTTGGACATATGTTCCATTTCATTGACTGTCAATTGTTTTTGGTACATTTCTTGTCATTTTGACATCAGCCATTGCCATTTGATATATTTTAGAATGTGACTTTGGAGTGCTGTTTGTTCTAGCAGGAATGAGTCTATGTCTACACACTAGAAGATAGCCCAGGTCCTAAATTCTTCATTATCCAGGGTGCCTTTCTTGACACAGAATAATTTTCTAAGAAAAGATATGCCCAATAAATTTATCCAGAGGCATTTAAGAAAAGATCTTCATGAATTTTAGGGTATTTTAAGACAAAATAAAAGGAAAATATTCAGGGAATTGATAAACTAGTGGCATATGCAATATACTTAGATCCATGTCATTCTGTATACATACTCATTATAGAGAAAATAATTAAATGCTTTTATATGGAATACTGGATATGCATGTTAGCTTAGGAATGAAGGCATAGGAGAACAGAGGACATGTATAAAGGTGTATTTAAAGATTATGTTTTCCCAAGTTTTTTAAATAAGACAAATCGTTATATGCCGTGTTGACCTGTTTTTATAGATAAGTTACTTGTGCACAACAGTCTCGCACTTATAGCCAATAGTAGCACTTTTGATGCTAATACAATCTACATATTTTAAAATTCATGGTCTATGAATTACTATCTGTATGGCCCTCCATGGATTATGTGTCTCACTTTCTTGATCTGTAAAATGTAGATGGGAGTAATTGCTTCATGGAATTCTGGTGAAAATGTAATGAGTTAATATATAAATATTGCTTAGAATAGTGTTTGTTACAGAGACTAAATACTTAATACATGTTGTGTGTTATTGTTGAAACATAACTGATTAAGCAGAAGTGAGGAAATGAATAGCTTACAACAGTTGATTAAGGTAGTTGACATGAATAAAAACACAAATAAGCACCATGAGTGGTTTGTTAAAACAGTATAGGAAAGAATTTGCTATAGAGTACACCTTTGCATATCACAGGAATGGGTTGTGCTAGTTGAGGGAAAGGAAAATGACATGATTTCTTATCTGTATGAAAGAGCTGGCTCATGGGATTACATGGATGATGATATTGTTGACAATCATCTTAACTTACTCATATGGCCTTAATATGAGTTCTCGGCATTTTTTTTTTAAGGAATTCTACTTGGTGTATTTTTTAAAGAAATCCTGAGATTTGGTCCAACCACAGCTGAGATCATTACATATCCAAAGCAAAGTCAATTCTCTTCTATCTGTTTTAACAGATAGAGTTTGTGCTAAAGTAAATAAATTACTGTTTGTGATTAAGGGACTAGGAAGCTAAGTGACTATTGCTAAAGTGCTCACAAAAACCAATGCACCTTTTGCCTCATAAATGATTAGCTGAATTGGTTGTATTCACATACCAATCTGAAAAAAATGTCTGATTTGACCAAACTTTAGGTAAACTTCTCTCCTTCCCCAGGCCCCAGAATTTTGGCCCATCCTTAAGCAATGGAAGCTATAACAGCTTCCACTTTTAAAGACTCTCCTCAAAATCAGCTGACCTCAGTGAAAGACATCTCCTGCTCAACTGTCCAATAAACACACAGCCTTGTTCTTAAAAAAGAAAAGAAAGAAGAAGAAAAAAAAGCCCTTTCTACCTAACCTTTGAGATGCTTGCAGATCTTATGGTTGGAACATTTACTCAATTGTAATAGCCTCTTCACCTTCCCATACGGCAATGATCTTTTTGGCTAAAGTCTTTCCTTACTTAAGTCTGGATTTGTTTTATTCGTTGTGCTACAAATGGAATTTGTTAACACCTCTAGTATTTGTCATTTTAGAAATGCACTACATCCTTAAAGTACCAATTACATGATCTAATAAGATGTTTGTTACCATTGCGCTTATTATGTTCTGGTTTACAAGTTAATTTCAGCAGTAATGTTGTTTTAGGTTTTAATACGTTAAAATACTTTTTCAATATATTTTCCTTTCTTTGCACTATCATTGGCAGATGGTAAAATAGTACACCTGCATTTCAGACACATCGATGAGTCCCTACTTATCAAAACAGTTGTAGTTCATTAATATATAACATGATACTTTGATTAAAATTAACTAAAGAAATATTTACATATGGGGATACATATGTATTTTGAGTGCTAAACTAAGGCTACACACACACGCGTGCGCACGCACACACACACACACAGCATTTTCTAACCTCCAAGTGTTTTAGATTATGTCCTATTAAGCATCCCATGTACAATTATATTGGTGTTACAGGGATATTCTTCTTGGGGATATGGCTCTCGTTCAATCAGTGCATTCTGTGTCCTAAAACTGGAAACTGGGCAAGGTATATAATTTAGATTATGTCCTATAATCTAAGTCTATATTCTAAACATAGAATTTAGTGCAAAACCTGTGGAGACTGATGACTGAAGTCTTCCAACAAGGCTCCCAGTATCTGAGACAACCATCCTTCATTAACTGATGAATTAAATGAATATATGACAAGCATCACTAGCCTTGCATTCTTTAGATACTTATGGGTAATTCTCACTTTTGCATCTCCTTCCTCTCAAGGAAGTGGTATTGTTTTGGTTTTGTACCTTGGCATTCATGGGCAGGGCAGTTTTGAAGGGTTCTATTTTGTTTTTCTCACTATGTTATCCCTTACCATGTAGACCAAGGATTCAATATGGGTGTTGTATCAACTACCAAGTGTGTCTATCCCAATTATATATTCAAGGACCAAAAAGTGACAAGATGTGTCACCCCCAGACACATTAACTGAATTGGATGTTGGACAGGACTTCATTTATTATCTAGTCTCCACATACCATCATTCTAACCTGTGCCATGATAATGTTAGATTTCTGAGTATTGTCACCATGTAACCTTTTTCAAATGGTCCTTTATATGATTAGGTATTCCCCTTTCCCCAGTGTACAGTTTGAGAAAAGGGCTATAGGTCCCTCTGGGGAAGGTCCAGATGAAGCATCCCATGTACAATTATATTGGTGTTACAGGGATATTCTTCTTGGGGATATGGCTCTCGTTCAATCGGTGCATTCTGTGTCCTAAAACTGGAAACTGGGCAAGGAATTGTGAATTTTTAAGCAGAGTGCCTTCTTCCATTCACCCAACCTCAATTTCTTCTGATTATATACATTTGTTGTGTAAATGCCTGACAATTAGCTTTTTCTTATTTTAAGTGTCTAACAAGAAGCTTTAGACTGCTGAAGCCTCCAGATCAAAGACATTCATTTCAAACAAACACATTGCCAGTCCCAGGAATAAACAGCCAGGGCTGCCCCACCCACGGAGTTCTGTTTTTATTTTTAAGAAAGCTCTGGTAGATCTAAGTAACTGACCACTTTCTTTTCTCTTCCAGTACTTTAATTCCTATTCTTATGTCTTAAACTCACCAGTAAAGAGTAAAACTGTGAAACCCTAGGCAACCTACCCCGTGCCTCAACCCCAATAAAGGTAGAATCCCAGCTCTCTCTACTTGCAACCTCACTGTGTGGCCCTGGGCTTGCCATGTACCAAGACTTATAAGTAGTAAAATTTGTTTTTTCAAAGTTCACTGATGGCTGTTGCTGAGGTGCATCTTGTAATCATAGTAAAGATCACAAGCGCCATCCAAGCCGTAACATGGCCTCCAATCAAGAAAATGCCTGTGGGGTAGCTACCAGAAGTAGTTGGGCCCAGATGAGTTCCGCAGGCATTTCTAGCCTGTAGTATCACTATCAGTAGTGTGACTGGCACAGAACCACTTCGACTAGTATCTTTGCTGTACTTGCATATACCTAGTTTCTAGTATTAAGCACCACTACCTGGCTGCTCTTTTTGGAGGTTTTATCATCTCTATTTCTGCCAGTATAGTTCTGTCATACCCTCTTGTCAACATTAGCCTTTGCCAATGGAAGGGAGCCACCACTGACTTCCTCTGTGATACTGGCATTTTCTTACCAGTATGCTGCTAAAGACCCTCCTTAATTTGTACACTTTCCAGGCCTGTCTGTAGAATACAAACATCTGATGGATTTTCTGGTGTTATGCGGAATATCTGCTCCAACATGCATATGCCCTTAAGTCTTTCCTTCCCTTTATCCACAGACTGCCATGATAATTCAGACAGTAGATTTCATTCAACTTGGTCCATTTCTTTTCACATGCATCTAGAAGTCATCTAATGCTTACTATCACCTGGGAGTCCTTGCCACATTCGTAAATCCAGTATCTCAGGAAAGTGATCCTACGTCAATAACGTCTCCCTCATCTATTCGTTTGTCTGCGTCCATTGATCAAGTACCCTCAGAGTCTGGTTCCACATGGATACTGTATTCATGAGATGTAAGTCAACCCTGGAAGGACACATCTTGATTAGATCACTCTTTTCAACGAAGGAAAATTCTGAAAGGGCTGACTGCTGAAGGCTACTTGCTGAGAGCAGTCCCAGACACAAAGGCAATAAATCCGTATCAAAGTGTTCAACACACAACAAAATATGCTCTATTTACTCTACCAAACCTAAATAATATTTTAGAGACTTTACTTCATTCCCAAGGTATTAACTAACCAAAAGTATTTGTTATGGTGAATGTTACCTTCCGTTTGTGTTCCCATCTACTCTTTTAGATGATATTTGAATGTTTAATATCTAACATTCCAATTTATTCTCACTTTAATGAAATTTGGTGTTTTTGTTTTATAAACAATTATTTGAAAGTATTTAAACTGGTTTCCATTGCTTGCCTAAGAAAAATTAAAAGAATCGACCAAAGACCTTAATAGACACCTTAATGTAGAAGATATACAGTTGGCGAGAGTATGAAAAGATGCTCCACTATCATATGTCATCAAGAAAATGGAAATTAAAACAACAAAGAGATACCATTACACAACAGTCAAAATCCAGAATACTGATAACACCAAATGCTAACAAGACTGTGGAGCAATAGGAACTCTCCTTCATTATTACTAGAAGTGAATATTGTCACAGCCACTTTGGAAGACAGACTGGCAGCTTCTTATAAAATAATACTCTTACCATATGATATGGCTATGCAAGGCAATTGTGCTCCTTGGTATTTACCCAAAGCAGCTACAAACTTATGACCCTAAAAAAAGCTGAATGTGGATATTTATAGCATCTTTGTTACTAATTACTAAAACTTGGAGGCAACCAAGATACTCTTCAGTAGTGAATGGATAAACTGTGATTTACCCTGACAATGAACTGTTATTCAGCACTAAAAAGAAATAAGCTCAAAAGCCCTGAGAAGACATGAGAAAACTTAAATGCATATTACTAAGTGAAAGAAGCCAATCTGAAAAGCCTTTATATTATAAGATTCCAACTAAATGACATTCAGGAAAGTCAAAACTATGGGGAGAGTAAACGGATAAGTGGTTCCTAAGGGTTGCAGAGGAGGAGAGCAAAATAAGTGGAGCACAAAGAACTTTCAGGGGACTGAAATACTCCATATGATGCTAATGAAACATATTTTATTGTTTTAAATCCTATATATCTTAAGAAACATGTATTTCTATATTTATTGCCTGCTGAAACATGTCATGTTATAGGTTCCAGAACTTTCTGTTTTGATGGTTGTTTCATATTATAGTCCATGTGGATTATCTGTGTTCTTTTAGGTTTTAGAAAGCTTTTCCATTCTTTCCATTAGTATGCATCTTAGGTAATAACCTGCACTATGTTCAATCTTCCCTATTACTGCTGCCATTTTATCACCACCTAATGAATTTAATTCCCCAGTCAAAATCTTCACCAATTGTGATTTTCTTACAGTAAATAGCCAAAAAGTGCACCATAAACAGACACAGTGTTGCCATGATTTAATTCTAATCCCATTGCAGTTTCTATGAATGCCAAAAACAGATTAAAAACATTTAGATCCCTTAGATCTGAGCTGTACATTAGATGTAAGCTAGTCGAGCGATAACATTTTATAATAGATAATTTTGCTTATATAAATGGAACAGGAATGCCGACATAAGATGCCTGATGCTCTTTGCCCTGTCTGCCTTAAGTGAAACTGAAATTTGTTAAACTAGCATAGTCTTTGGAATTTTTATTATATAAACTTCATATGCACCATTTCATGGATAAGTACATTGTGACCTGGATTATAACAAGGAATTCCTTTGACATTTGGCCCCTATTTATCCTCCTCCTAATAAGAGAGCCATAAGGGTGGTTTTGCACCCCAGATTATCAATGTCAAATTGAATTGTTTTCACAGTTCTCAAATATGTTTGGATATTTTCCTTTTCTTTGGGCACAATTAACTGACTAGATGTCCATGTGTCCCTTTGGGGGAATGACTGGGAAATCATTATCATGTATACTTTCCAATGTGCCCTATTTATTTATTCATTCTCATAAGGACTCATCCTCTTCTTCAATCAACAGTTTCCAGGATTGAAAAGTCCAAGCATAAACTGGAAACTGGAAAGGAAATTTGACTGCAGTCGTCAGCAGTCTGATCATCCATGCAGGAATTCTTTTGGCTATAAAATTAAACAATTTCCTTATTGAAAGCCTATGTATCTTGCCCCTGGAAGGCTAGGTTTTAGTAATCATCTCTATAGTTCTCCATGGATTAGGATTCCTGAATCTCAATCTTTACAAGTGTTTCCACCATAGTTTTGAAAGTTAAATAGGTCTATCTGACTTCTAATGTTTCAGAACCACACCATGTTCTCAGTCATTGTCGAGCCCTGTTTTATAATGGTATCTCCTACCTTTAGCCCTGACCAACAGTGACAACTGAGCTTAATGATGCTAATGAACTTCTTATTGATATATTCCTTACTATTTTGATATACAGAGTGAACTTTGAGACCCCCTCAAAATACAGTCAACTTGTAAGTTTTCTGCCTTTCCACATTAGTACACCTACCTCTCTGATCTTTTTATCCCTCCCTTCACTTTTTCCAAGATTATAAGAATCCAGTTGCCAACCTAGTAACCTATTTTCACTATTTCTCAGAGTATTTACCAGAATATTAAATTCTAGGCTATTATAGAACACAAAATATATTTCCAATTGAGTAATGTAAAAAATGTTTTTGTCCTATGTTTTTTCCCCTCTTTCTCATTCTGGAACAATCAGTTTTGTTTGTTTTTTTGTTGTTATTGTTTTTTACTTTAGGAAAAACATTACTTTTTCCTTAATAAAAACATATCTCCATACCTCATACCTTTTCTTACCAAAAACACACCCTACTTTCCTTGCAGAGATGTTTCCCTTATTATTTCTAGTAGGTTTAATTACATACATTAATTAGAATTCCAAACCCTTAGAATTCTTAATTCCTACTGAAAAGTAATGAGCTATTGTGAACTGTGCTAGGCTAGCATTCTGTGGATTGGAAAATTTACAAATGCATTTCACAATTTCTAGAACCTTGTATTCTTGCTCATAAATTTTTCAGTGTGGCACAAAACATGTTTACTAATACACCGAAATATCCTTAGTCCTTGTTATAAAAGGAAGCCAAAAGTGAATAAACCTATTGTGGTGTCTAAATGGGGTGTCTCTAGATCAGATGGGGGCCCCCAAAGGTGGGGTGATGATTGGGTGAAAGCTGGTGGCAGGAGGTGAAAGCATTCACCTGAGGCTGCAGAAAGGAGATAGAAGTTTATTGGATATAATACAAGGGTGCAGCAGGCCGGCCAGCAAAGGAGAAGCCGTCTGTCATAAGGCAGTGGGTGGGGCTGTTTTTAAAGGGGGGAAGATGAGGAGGTATGGCAACATATGGAATCTACCCTTTTTTGGCAACTGTGCCTGGTTGAAAGTAGCCCATTGGTCATTTAGGGACTATGGATATCTTGAGGTAGGTCCCCTGCTGGGCCAGTCTGTATTCAACCTGGGGGTCCCGTGGCCCTTTCTGCATTCCATGGCTTAAGCCTATTTGCCTAAAACCGGCCTATGTTTAGTAATTAATGCTTCAGTATTTTATTTAATTTGGGAATGATCTAGATATTCAATGACTATCCATCAATTAATTTATAACTGTATAACTTTAAGAAGTTATTTCTAAAAGATTTTGGAAACTGCTTTTAAGTAGATATACAATAAAATGTAATTGTTATAAAGTTCACTTATATCTTTTATCTTGTATTTACATCTATTTAATTTACTTGTTCTTAAAAATTAGATTACTCGTGAAAGTTTCATGAGATATTCGACAGTTAATCATTATTTTAAGTTATCTTTCTTGCTGACAAATTCTGTAACTGAGACACTATGAGCTTATTTGACTTTTAGTAAACCTAGGCAGAATAGAACTTGTATGCTGAATTATATTTAATATTGACAACTTTAAAGACATGACTTCTTAATTAAAACAAATTTAAACAAGCTTTTCCCAGCCCCATCCCCAAAATTACCCTAGATCCATGTGAACTTGAGAAACAATTGGGTAAGTTTCTATGTTTCTGAAAGTATACTTGATTTATATAAAGGCTTTAAGTCAATTAATAGATCTCTTTACAATATTTTTTAAATTAATTTTGGCAATACCATCCAGAGGTGTAAAAAAAAAAAAATTATCACGTTTATAACAAACATATGTAGTTGTAAATAAACATACAGACTAACAGAAACAGATCTTATAGCTTTTGTTTTAAAGTTTTGGTCATGAGACAGGTGAGAATGCAAAACTCACAAGTTTATAAGAGAACAGTTGGATCCAAATTGTGTTTCCAGTTGATGGGATAAGTTTACCTATTCAAATGGCTTAAACTTTTTACTAATATTTGTGAAAATGATTTTCAAGGTTTTTCATTTGCCTAGTTTTTAAAATAGACTTTCCCTTCCCCCATAAGAATGACACCCTCCCCCCCCCCCCCGCCGAAGTTTCCATTTCAAAGAGATAGCCCTCAGATCCTAGGGAAGTCAATTAGAACATTTACATATCAAAGGCATGGAGACAGAATGTAAGTTCCGCCTTTTGTTACCTGAGTACAGAATTTTTGCAAACCCTACAAGCCTTTTGACATGAATAAGGGAGGTTTTGGGATTGGTAAAAAGGGTAGTTGGGCTTTTTCTGTTCCCTGTACATTTGTAAGACAAGTTCTACAAGTTGTCCCCAATTTGTGGGACAGTTGTTTTTATTCCTCAAAGAATTGGGTGGCAACCTGAATGGTATCAAGGTACGGACCCAACCATCCACCTACATTATTTTCTATTCTTTATATCAGGAAAAACATTTTAACCAAGATAGAAATCAAAAGATCCTTATGTTCTAGGTTTAGAGTTATTTGACTTTGGAATGTTTTTCTTTCATTTTAGTTTGTGGGGAAAGGTCTTTAAAAAGTTCCTATGAGACTGAATATCACCTTCCAATTTGACCAACTTCTGACCATAGAGATACTTAAATAACAAAAACAAACAAAAAAACAAATTTCAAATGTTTTGTCACATTGAAAAAATTTCTTCAGCATGGATAACTATTTCTGACAGTACTGAATGACCTCATGGAGTCAAGAGGCATCCCCAAAGAGGGAGTAGAAGATACTACCCTCCTAAGATCCAGAGGCACTCCCAAAAATAGCCTGAAGAAATATTTAGACAATTCCCCTGAGAGCTGACAATAGTAGGTAGAATCCCAGCCGCAAATAAGATGCAACTCACATTTCTTTTCAGCTATATTTTTGGGCCCAGAACCTGATGGCTGAGCTGCCTGCACACACAAGAACGAACAACAAAGTACATGCCCCGAGCAGGCAGAAAGCCAAGCCAAGCCAAGCCAAATTCTCAGGAAACAAAATGAAACAAACAAGAAGGAAATAGCTGTCCCCGAGAGAGAAAGGATCAACAACCAATGGATACCCCAAAACCAAATTCAGTCTAGTTTTGGAAAGGAAGGGACAACATGAAATTTTACCTTCATTTCTCAACTGGGCACCACAGAGATCCAGGAGAGCAGACCCTGCTTAAAATTCTCACCCTTTGCTGGCTTCTGCCAGTGTTCCATGATCATATCTGCACCTTCCAGGGCATGTGGGTTTAAAGTAAAGAGTCTAACACCAGTATCTACCAGAATGTAGCAAAGGTTTCCATTAATTTTGATGCCTTTTAAGCATTCAACTGGTACCCACCAATTCTGTGGCTTTGGCATATGAGATTCCCATTAGCAATAGGTTTATTATTCCTTTTACAAGATTTCTTTATAATGACAGATACCCTGAAGGTTTTTAATAATCCAACTTGTACATACTTAGATTTTGGTTTTGATGGTCTAAATCATCCAAATTTGTCTTATTTTCTCAAATTCCCCAATGGTTTATGCTGTAGACTAACTTTGAGGGCTTTTTGAGCCCCCCAACAGCTACTATCCATTATAGACTTCCAATATAACTATCCCAGAAACTTGTAGGAGCCCATACCTTTCTGCGAAATTTAATAAACCC
Organism: Callorhinus ursinus; assembly: GCF_003265705.2. NCBI lineage: Eukaryota > Metazoa > Chordata > Mammalia > Carnivora > Otariidae > Callorhinus > Callorhinus ursinus. Next base: position 43,682,845 of record NW_027397069.1, read on the forward strand.
CAGAACATTCCCCGGACACCAGAATCTTTCTCAAAACTTTAATAAACCCTGGAAACTTTCAAGGACCCAGAACCTTTTTAAACAAATATATACTTTAAAATAAAGTTTGGATTGGAAAGCTGCACGCAAGGAAGTGAAGCTCAAATCGGAGAGTGACTTACCCACAGCCCTTGGTACTGATGACAAGAGCAGTGAGCTCAAAGAGTTCAGCAGGCGCCTTACCTGTGGGTCTTGTTGTTCCACAGATCCCTAGCAGTTAGCTTTGGATCACATTCCTTGTCACCAAAACTGTTAAGAAATGATTAAGGAAAACAATTTAGGTGATATAAATGCTTCAAAGAGCAACCAGTCTCCTTTCAGAGAACCATAAAATGGGGCTACAGGTTTGTAAACTAGTCCCTGCACACAGAGGACAAGGACAGACCCAAGAAGAGGCAGACCACCCCACATGGGTAGGTGGCAAGTTAATAAGCAAGGGAACTTTTGCTTGAGGCTTGTCATGGATGGCTGCAAGATGAGTATATTTCCATACCTACCTACCAGAATCTTAAAAAGTTATATAGGGGTCTTAATTGGGTTCAAACACATATTCAGTCCAGGTGATCTCAACAACTTTCTCTCTCAAGGCTGGGTCCTTGAAACAGCTTCTACTGTGGAAAAGGTGGGCAGAATGTACATTCTAAAAATAGGGAATGAGGCTCTGTTTGCTCAGGTCCAGCTCATGGGTCAACTGGTGGTCACATCTCATCAATGCGCTCCTCTAATAGGGGCAAAAGGCAGGGCATTTGTGTGTGTTTAAATAAAGGATAAAGAAGTTAGAAACAAATAGAAAGTATCTGATTGGCCGGTACCACATCATCAACCTCATCTGAGGTGAGAAAGCCCAGAGGTGGCTTGGCAATTAGGGTTTGGCTGACTGGATATTCAGTGCTTCTAGTCTAGTGGAATGTTTTCAGGGACACAAAAGTTATCGAAGTGTCAATTGCTGTCACAACACCAGGAAATGAGTGGCTCCATCTCAGAGCTAGAAATTTTTTTTTGAAACTTATAAGTACCATTTTTCTCAGAACTCACAAAATCCAGGGAGATTTTATCTTTGTGCACCCTCCCTTCTACTCATATTCCATTTCAGCTCATCTCCAGTAAAGTTTTAATAATTTCAACACAATTGCATTCCAGGAGTTATCAGTGTTAGATCTACATTAGTGGTGATATTTGCCACCAGCCCAGTGTACTATCCAGTTTCCATTTAAGAGTCCATATCCTCTGGGGCACCTGGGTGGCTCAGTTGGTTAAATGTCTGCCTTTGACTCAGGTTGTGATCCCAGGGTCCTTTGACCGAGCCCCACGTCAAGCTCTCTGCTCAGTGGGAAGCCTGCTTCTCCTGCTGCCTGCAGCTCCCCCTGCTTAGGCCCTCACTCTGTCAAATAAGTAAAATTAAAAAAAAAAAAAAATAAAAGTCTACCTCCTCAGAATAATCCTGATTTTTTAAAAAGTCATATGTTGTGTCTTCTAGAAAGCACATGTTGAAATTCTAAAATCTGCAAGAAGAAATTTTATTGAGAACAGCTTAACAAAGGAGGATTGGGCAGAGGGAGAATCTAAACTTCAATGAAGATGCAACGGAGGAGTCAGCTAATCCTATAAGGAACTCTAGAGCTGTCATGGCTTTTCATAATTTTTCCATATCAAGCAAAGGATGTTGGCCTCTGTGGTCCTGCATTCATTTGATGGAATCTGACCAAATGAAGAACATACTTTTGCATGAGGCAGGGTTGTTTTGTTTTGTTTTTTTTCCTTCCTGCTGAAGATAATTCCTAGAGACTCATCTGTGAACTACCAGAAACCAACACCGCCAGCAGCTACAAGAATCGGTTCCTCATTCCTGAAAGCATGAACTATAGCATCCACCCTTGTGTTGATCAAACTGAGCTCAATCTCATAGGAGTTCCTAAAATTCACAGAAATTAATTTCATAAATATAGACCTGGGGAACAAGAGGAAAAAAAATTCATTCCTAGAACTCGATCTCCATATTTCAAGGATAGGTCTGTGTACATTTATGCCTGCAATTATAAGTTGCTCATTTATAGCATTCTCAGTTTGCTTTAGGTATGTCATAATGTTATTAAAGCCCAGATGAAAGGTTTATGGTGCTATAAAGAATTTTGTGGTACAGACCAAAGGTGAAGCATTATAAAATTAAGCAGGTGTAAATCTTTGGAAAAGACCTATGCAGAATTGGGCATTAGTGTGCTAGCTGAAGTTGCAGGGCTGAGATGATTCACAGTTGTTACAAAATTTTATCTGATGCATGAGTTAAATAAAAAAGGAGTACTAATAATCTATTCCATAATTTATTCCATTTGATCAATTTATTCCATTTGATCAATAGTTTATTCCATTTGACCAATACAATTGGTTGACAGTATCAGTAAAGGCACAAAGTCATGAATACTTTGTTAATGTTGGGAAGTAGTGCAAAAAAAAATTATACCACCCTCAAGGCAACCAGCTTGCAAAGTAGGCATCAGTGATTGTCACCTTCTGTTATACCCCTGTATAGTATCATCTCACACTGAGTAGGATAGGTATAACCTATGATAAATCATCCAGTTCCTATTATCTATAGGAATTGCAGAAAAGATGGTGTGACTTCCAAGGCTAGATCATAAAATGCATTGCACCGTGGATCATTTGCTTTGGGAGAAGCCAGCTACCATGCAAGAGGCCACTCAAGCAACAACATGAAGTTCACATGGCAAGGAGAGGCCTCCTGCTGACAGACATGTGACTATGCCAAATGGGAAGTGTATTCTCTTCCTTAGTCAAGTCTCCAGATGACTTCGGCCCATCTCATTAGAGACACTGAGTCAACTGGTCAAACCACTTAGCTAGGCTGCTCTGAAGGTTTGGAACCACAGAAACTCTGTGAGATAATAAATGTTAAGTGTTTTAAGTGGTATTTTTTGGATTATTTGTTACATAGCAGAATATACTAATACAGCTACTAAATAACAAATATCCTGCCTTATTTTCAAACTGTACCAACATTTATGTAATGGTGAATCTTGGCTGATGTTGAGTTCAGGCTTTCAACTCCTAGCCTACCTAACTCTCTGGGATGTTTTGAAACACTGAAACTGGCATCCTGACTTTGCTAACTTAAGGAGAATGTAAGCACTATGTGGGGAAAGCTTAAATCCTGACCTATCATTCTTGACAAACAGAGCGTAGAGTGTGGGGCATAGGGATTCAAAGGGGCGAAAAAAAGCCATGAATGACTGAGGAGTTCTGCCCCATTACAACCAACATCTAAGTTCCGGTAAGGAGTTAGTGGCTCACAGATGCCAGGAGGAGTTCCTTTGGTCTACCATGGCAAAACTACACACATTTCCCTATTGTGATGGCGTCTCCTTCTGAAAATGCTAAACATTATTTAAGAAAAGGCCTTCTCTTTTGGAAGGGATCACTGACGATGGGAATCAATCACTGGAAACAATTTGGAATCTCCTTATGGCTTCAAGAGAGGCTCCATAGTAACAGGAACATTTTATCACCATCTTGTGAGGAGTCCAGGAAATGTGATGGCAATAGAATCACAGCATCCAAATTGCTTTGGTAGGTAGGACAGCAAAAAACTACCAAATGTGTAATTAAATAGTAATGTCTCAGAATACAAAGTGCACAATAGTGATCTACCCATTTTAAAGTCTCTTATATGGGGTGCCTGGGTGGCTCAGTTGGTTAAGCGACTGCCTTCGGCTCAGGTCATGATCCTGGAGTCCTGGGATCGAGTCCCGCATCGGGCTCCCTGCTCAGCAGGGGAGTCTGCTTCTCCCTCTGACCCTCTTCCCTCTCGTGCTCTCTGTCATTCTCTCTCTCTCAAAATCTTAAAAAAATAAAGTCTCTTATATGTCTATGTCAGCACCCAAAATACAGTGGATGTTCCATAAATATTTATGGAAGAGAGGGACGAATGAATAAATGAGTTTTTCTAGGGTCATTGGAGGCTAAGGATGGATAGTCTCACCATAGAAGTGGGTTTCAATAGAATCTTCATAGATATCAGAAGCTTTAGACAGGGTGATTTTGGATCAGTTGAAGAAGAATGGGATTGTAAAGTCAGAGATAGCTTAGCTCAAATGTCAGATAGTACAACTACTCCTGCTGGAAACCTTTACAGAGGCAGAAAAAATATGAATAAGAGTGTCCCAACTAATTTGTTACATGGGGGATATTAATTCAAATGACCTATATACAAATGGCTGAAGTTTTCTCTCCTGGAAAACTCAGACAAATGAGGTCAAGGCAATATTATAGTAATAATAATAATAATTCATATTCATGTGAGATTGTAAACCTGAGAGAAGGCAATTTTATTTTGTAAACAATGATACTTCTAATGGCTACTTAAAAGGTATTTACGGTGAGCCCTTGATGACAAATATTTTAATGCTTTTCCATGGACATATACATAATATTTAACTTATAGAAAACATCACTAGAAGGAATTTTTGTAGAAGTGTTAGAATTAGGAGTAATATGAGTGAACGTAATATTATATAAATATAACATTTTATTTCTTAGTGTTCTGTGCAAACACACATTATTCTAAATTTTAAATATGTTTATATTAAGAAAACGTGTTTAATATGTTAAGTAAGATTCACAGTTAATTTTCACACCTAATTATGTGCTCTGGTATGCAATTTAGAGGCTATTACTATTATTACAATTTTGCAGAACACAAAATTGAAAAAACAATATTTTCTCCAAGTCATAAAATTATGAGAAAGCTAGGATGTAAACTCCAAATCTTATTATCACAATATGTATTCTCTCCACACCCAATTTTAGCATATTGTAAAGTATAACAGAATTCTGCAAAAGTGTGTTTTGGTTAGGTGAGAGTTTCCATATATGAAAGATTAACTTTGGCTTTGGAATTTATTGCACCCAGATGATATTTTACCTTTAACATAACATGGGCTTTTATAAAACAATGGCTTGAACGGACAGTTTTTATTGACAGTTATGTCGAGGCATTCTTATTATTGAAAACAAAGAAAATTAAGAAAAATGCTTTTTCAGGGTGCCTGGGTTGCTCAGTTAACTTTTGGTTTCGGCTCAGGTCATGATCTCAGGTTACTGAAATCTAGCCCTGCATCTGGCTTCTCACTCGGCGTGGAGTCTGCTTGTCCCACTCCCTATTCCTCTGCTCCTCCCAACGCCCTCAATTAAATGATCTTTAAAAACAGAAGAAAAAACTTCTTTTCCCTAAAGTTCTTATATAAAAAGACTTAATCTAGTAAATAAATAAGTTTTTTTTTTTTTTATTTGACAGAGAGAGACAGTGAGAGAGGGAACACAAGCAGGGGGAGTGGAAGACGGAGAAGCAGGCTCCCCGTGGAGCAGGGAGCCCGATGCGGGGCTCGATCCCACGACCCCGGGGACCATGACCTGAGCCGAAGGCAGACGCTGAATGACTGAGCCACCCAGGTGCCCCAATAAATAAATTTATATATATATATATATATTAGTGCTGTAATAAGGTATACTAAGGGAACAATGGCAGCATAGCAAAGGATACAAGCTGTGCTCAGTTGTTTAAGCAAAACTTCTACTGGGAGAGTACATCAAGAGGAGATTGAGAAGTTCAGGTCATAAAAGGCTAAGAAGAATTCTACAACAAGTGATAGACAAATGGAAAAGGGTATTACAAACATTTTACTATGAAGAATGATATTCAAGGAAGGGAATATCAACAAATGACTGAATAAATATAGTAATTCAGGCCCTTGAAGGCATAATAAGGACTTAATATGAAATTTAATTTTTCCCTAGGTGATGGGTAGAAAATGAATGAGTATTGAAAGCCTTCCAAAGCAAGGTCTGCCATTCCTGATTACAAAATCTTCCCAAGAGATGGCTGAGGCATCTACAATGCATGTACAAAAGCATGTACAAAAGCAGTGGACAGAAAAACTACTGCTTTAAGTGGCAAGTGGGGAAAAATGGATGGCTGCTCACTGCCTCCTCACATGTGACCTCAAAATGGGCATTTCTTCTCTGGGCACTTGGAGTAATTTCTAATGGATTGACAAAGCCCCATATGCCAAGGCAAACATGGTTCACAAGCATATGAAATTTGAGACATTCAATCTTTTATACTGTTGTATCCCAAGTCACAAACACATCCTGTCACATAATAGAATATCAATAAAATATTAGTGAATATGGAATGAATAAGATTAAAGTCAGCTAGTGAGCAATCACAAAGAATTTGCCTAATCTGATTTTTTTTTCCAACTAAATACATAAGACTTAGAGTAAAAAGAAAATCAGTTTGTACATGTAAGTTAAACTGTAAGGGATAACTTATCAAGTATTACTGTTTTTTTTCATGTTCAGAGGAAGTTAATATCAGCAGTGGCATTTAGAAAATGTCTGCTGTGCTTAAATATAGGGAGCTTATACAGCTCTAAATAATGAAAAAAAAATAGGAGCCATATTTATTTTAGTTTAAAATGGATCCAGATAAAGTTAAGGGAAGAGTGAAATTTCCTAATAAAATTCCCCATTGTTGTGAAAACAAGGTCATTCCCCCCGCCATAGAATTGAAATCTTCATATAAGCAGAGTGGATAAGTAGTTTATCAGATGGGATAGGGTATGTTATAGTAACTCATGTACAAAAGTCCAAAAGCCTAGTTGTATTAAAATCTTTTTAGTAATTTAAAGTGTATTGTGGAATTGGAAAATATCCAAGGCAACAGCTTTCTCAGCAGTGAGCCAGCGATCCAGGTTGATGAAGGCTCCACCATACTGTATGTAACTAAATTGATGATAATATATGACCTTCCCAATTAAAGTAGCAGGGGAAGGGTGGTAGGAAAAAAAAAAAAAAATCAAGTATCAGCAATTAAATACTTCCTCTCAGAAGTGACACACCTTATTACTACCTACTTTTCATTGTTCATAGTCAGTCATATGATGATATATAACTAAGTGGTCAAGGAAGTGACTAGAAAGGGAAAGAAGAATAAGTATTGATGATCAGTTTTAATGTCTACAGTTGACAGGTAGATAAATGGATATTGGAAAATCAACCTGAAGGCATCTCAATTTGAAGTGAGAAATTCTATCACTTAATTATGAATTCTTTAATCTCTTTGTACAATAAAAATTGGGAGGACTGACAAAAATCAAGACATAAAATATATCTAATTATAGTCAACATTCTCCCCCTGTGATGAGCAGAAAGCAAGGTTCTAAGACTTATCATAAGCTTTATTTCAAATTAGTTATCCACCCTTGACAAAATTATCCATAGACAAAATTCTTTTTTGACAGCCAAGATTGATACAATGTATACCTTAGTGAAAAGGGTTCATGATTTCCCTCAAGTTCTCAAGTATGCAAATTCTTGTATACTCATTAAAAATGATAAAGATAAAGGGAATTAAAAGTACACTTATTTTGATAAGAACTGAGAAATGTGTAGAATTGGTGAATCATACTGCACACCTGTAACTAATAACACCATAAGTTAATTACACTTCAATTTTTAAAATGGACATATATTTAGTTACAACAGGTTTAACAATTCCAGAATGAAGAAGTCCTTTGATTAATAGAAACCAAACATTTTTGGGGCGCCTGGGTGGCTCAGTTGGTTAAGCAACTGCCTTCGGCTCAGGTCATGATCCCAGGGTGCTGGGATCGAGCCCCGCATCAGGCTCCCTGCTCAGCCAGAAGCCTGCTTCTCCCTCTCCCACTCCCCCTGCTTGTGTTCCCTCTCACGCTGTCTCTCTCTCTCTCTCTCTCTCTCTCTCTCTCTCTCTCGCTGTCAATTAAATAAATAAATAAAATCTTAAAAAAATGAACATAAAGAATCTGACAATTTTCCAAAATTGGTATTATTATGAGAAAGGAGTTGATCAAATGTTTTGAAAATTCCATAGTTTCCCAGTATTTAAAATTCATTCTTATATTTGCATTTGGTGACAACTAGGAATTAAATACCAATGAAAAGGTCCTATTTAATATTCCTATAAGGGGTCAACAAGGATCATCTGCTGTTTTCTCTTAGGGACAATGAAAAAAGTAAAATGAGTGCCTTTAAAGATCTAGAAGTAAATCCATCTTAAAAAAAAAAAACATGTTCACTGAAGGAAAAGTAGCAGAAGAAATCCTCAAGGCTAATTCGTCCTGAATAGTATGTGAGTCATTTAAGCAGCCAGGAAATTCAATGGCTGAATGCTTCACTGGCTCTGCCACCCAGTGGGCAGGGCAGAGCGCATAACTCAGGCAATCACCTACTGCCTGTTAGTGCTATACCTGCACATGTGTCTTATCCTTCCCACTGTTAAGTGATTAACCCCATGTTCTAGGTTTATTCAGCAGGACTCAAGTGGTTAAACTAATTAAATTGGTGATGCCCTACATTAACCTCTACGTGAATTCTAGCTGCATTACTCCTTAAGAGGGTCAAGATTCCCACCTGACTTCAGGCGCAAAAGAATGCCTGCTGAAACTCATAAGGAGAGAACAAATGTAGCCTATGGTTCAAAGCTTCCTCTAAAGCTATTTTTACTCATTTCAGAATATTGTTTATTAAAGGGATGGCAATACTGTAACATGAAATGAGTTACTGAGTCAAGTCCTTACAATAACTCACATGGAGCTTATCTAGCCAAGGGGGTAACTACTGACTTAGCAATTTTAGGATGAACAACCTAGACCTAGATGTATTCATTCAGTAATTCATGTAATTCATTCAATTATTCACTCATTTACTCATCACATTACCTGCATGTATTACTCACATTTAGAAAGAAGGTAAGTAGAACATAAACAATTGGAACAAATGGAAAAATCCTTTATCATTAAAAACCCAAGTATGCCATGGTAAAATTAAAAAAACATACTAGAATAAAATGAAAATTAAAAAAAAACATGACAATAATCTAAAACATTAATAAGTAACTACTTAAAAAGTGAAAGAAAACTTTAACAAATGGCTAGTGATTCGGTTCAGCATGCATCAATGGGATAACCAATGTTGTGCCAAACATTTTCTAGATATAGCTACTTCTACTTCTGAGCAATCAATTTTGTTTGGGGCAGCAATTTATCCAGTGAAAGAAACAAACAAAAAAAATGGAGTAGTTCCACGAATTCAAATTAGCACACACATTACAGTATTTACTCTCCAGAATGTGTAAGTGTCGATGAGGATTGAACTGTATTTTAAAATGAGCATCCAAATTCATTGGTTCAGAAACCTATCAACAAGAATAATGCACCTACCATCCCAACATTGTATTAAGTGAGAGGACATGAGTCAAGGGCATTCTTAAACAACAAATTCTGAAAACAGACCAAAGTGTTAGGCATATGAAGCAGGTTGTGAGGTCAATGTGCAGAAAATATCACAACATAAGTTAATGCTAACAAATGACACCCTGAACACACCTTTTGAAAGCAGTCCTGACAACTAGAGCATCTGCAGGCATTACCTCCCACATGAAACATCACTTGGTGCTACAGAAGGGGTCTATGATGAAGGAACACATTTGATAGGTAATACAAGATAAATGTGGATTATAAAAAAAGAAAGTCATGTTTGTCTGTGTTACTATATGACTGAATTTCTAGATTTTTTTATTTAGAAAGCAGTAATAAAATTTACTTTTTAGATAATGGCAGTTTTTTGTTCTGTAATTTTCTATCAAAATATATTATTGAGAAACTTACAGGTCTGAACACTAAGAAAAAGCTGCGTCTTCATTTAGAATTGCTTGAGGAATTTAATATTTAAGTTTGTGTTCTGAGTTTTCCCATTTTCTTTGACTTCCCCTGTTTTCTCTCCTTCTCTAGCCTAAATTACATGCCCCACATGTTTCCCCCTCATGTTACTAAGTAATTTTACTCTACCATTTAATTAGATTTATCCTCAATGCTCAGGTGCCTTTCTCTGTACTGAGTGCTTTTTTACCTCGCTAACTTGTAATACTTTGGCATTTTATATCATTCAATAGGAGTTACTCAGCTATCATACAAAAGGGATAAAATGTTAAAATTATCCCACCTCCCTTATGAATCAAATGACAAGATCATTTACTTTATCATGTTATTTTTATCTATTTTTTAATTTTTTTTAAAGATTTTATTTATTTTTCAACAGAGAGAGAGAGAGACAGCGAGAGAGGGAACACAAGCAGGGGGAGTGGGAGAGGGAGAAGCAGACTCCCCACTGAGCAGGGAGCCCGATGCGGGGCTCGATCCCATGACCCTGGGATCATGACCTGAGCTGAAGGCAGACGCTTAACGACTGAGCCACCCAGGCACCCTATCATGTTATTTTTAATGTTTCATAACAATAACCTAGATATTATTCCCATTTTACAGAGAAGTTAACCTAACTCAGAGGTAGCTCACTTGTTTAAATTTCAGTAGTGAAGTTTGCAAGTTTCAACTGATCAACGGTAGAATTTGGGTTTACCCTAGGAGTCCTTCAGTCTGGACCTTCTTTCAGTTGAATTGATGTTTTCCCCAGAGCACTTCTCAGTTTAGGTTAGCTACTTTTTCTAACCTCACAAATGTCTTTGCTAACATTTTCCAGTATGATAGCGCTATCCCCACAGGGGAAAAATTAGAGAAATGAAGCGAAATTTTAAAAGCCTTGATCATGATTTTAAACTATAAAAGAAGTCCTATTAATTCCTATTAATAAAAGTTTCCTAAGCAAAAGCAACAGTGTCAACACTCAAAGTATTTTGCCAATATTGTTATTTTCAATTATAGATCACAGCACACAGAATCATCTCAGAAAAGTGAGTAGGTAAGAAAAACAAATTTAAAAAAATTGTTAAGGTCTTTCTCCTTTCAATTTTACTGCTCAGGGTCAGGGTCCACAGATTTAAAACTCACTGGGAAGAATTTCCTATCAGGAAGTTTACTGTGACATTATCATTCCCATAACCTGAGGAAAATAATTCTGTCGACATATTGTTACTGCTAGTAATAAGTTATCTGTGTAACAAATGAATAATTACTGCCTAAAACCACACAGCAAACTGTGGGCACAGAGGAAGGATTTGCATCTGGGGTAAACTAAGAGAAGGCAAAACCTTCACAATCGTGTTGATCCAAAGGGCCTGAGACAAACAGGAAAATCTACTTTGTATATACCAGCTAGGGAATAATGAATCAAACTCAAGTAAATTGGATTAAAGCAAAGGGACTATGAGAGGCTGAGCCCAGAAAAAGAAGCGCCTGAAACATAGCCACAGGATCCTTTATGAGTTTACAATCTCAATTGTAGACAAGGATAAAACTCTAATGTATAACAAGCCAACTTGGACAGATGTTCAGAAGACAGCACTGATTAAAGGGTACTTGTTTAGCTGAAAAGTTAATTCACTTTGATAGATGAGTACTTCACTGCAAATGAAAATTTCATTTTACTTTATATTAACACCTTCCATAGCTAATTTGAAACTAACTAAATTTGATGTTATTTTTTTCTGGAATATCTTCAACAATTCAGAAAGCAATTTTAATTTTAAGTGCTTTTTTTTCTTGAAGAGGAAAGAGGAAATATACTTGTTCTGTATTTTAGAACAATTAAACAATGCTATCTCTAAATCTTATGTTCTAGTTCTTCAGGAAACACATACAATACAAACACAATCCTAGACAAACACATAGTCTAACATATGTTGCAATTCCCTGAATAATACAGTGCCCAGGATATCCAGCATTTCCTTTGCCTTTTGTTAAGTACATGAATTCTGATGGGCAAATATGAAGTGGGTCATTTTACCATACATTAGAATCTGCAATACACTAACGTAATTATCAACCTCAAAGAGATATTTTACATTTTTTAGCATTGCAAAGAATAGTTATGGGTACGAATAGATAGAAGCCCCAGTGAAAAAGTAGCTTTTAAAGAGTCAGATAAAACGTGAAATAAATATGTAGTAAAAGTATGTAAATATATAATTTGGGGCACAGAGTTGTGTTAATACTAAACTCAAAGTCAACATTAAGAAAATTAATTCTGGTGAAATATAAATATGCAACTCTAGTCTTAGATAAAGCTGTATTTTTAGTTGTCGTCTAATATTTTCCCCAATAAAGTAATGAGGCCCGTCAACAACACGGTTATCAGTGATGATATTTCTCAATTATGCAAACCTCAAAACCAACAGGAATTCAGAGAGAAGCTAAATAGTTTTGCCATTTACTTACAGCATATCACAAATCATGAGCACTCCTTCCATGTTCCTTTCTCTCTCCTTCTTCTTATCACACCCAGAAGAAGTGGTAGAGCATTACCCAGCATACACTGAACTGAGGTGTGCTGGACACTATGCTGCACCAACCAGCTCTCCCTCTGGATAAAGGCTTGATCTCCTCAGCTTCTGGAAGTTCTCTCAGGCCGTGGCCCTCACCTGTCAGCCATCTCCAGTTATTGCCTCTATGGGAGACAGCTGTCATTGCTTATTCTCTTCATCTACTTTTTCTCCTTTCCATCCCCAGGGCCATAAACAGTGCCTGACCTGTAGTGTCCACTCAATAATTGTTCGTTGAATAAATAGATACATGTTCATATTTAGTCTACACAAGTGAAATATTCTTTAGGTAAATTTCCTCCAGTTATAACATTCTGAAACATGATTGTACTTGATGAATTGCTAGAATTGCCTCCATGGTTGTTTCCAACTGAAAGGAGAACTATCATCCTACTTTTTGTTGTGTGCCTTACATCGCTATATTCTGTCTCCCCACAAACAGCAAACATATCTATATTAATGTGTAGAAAAAAGTTAACATTTGGCCACAGAGTTGAAAGTTTCCGGGTATCACATTCACAACTAATACCTCAAAATTTATTTAAGTTTAAGCTAATTTATACCAAGCTTACTCAAGTGATTTTGTATCAGCTTGCAATCCATGAAGTTCATTGACACAGGTGCAGGGGATAAATTCCAAACTTAATGAACTAAGACTTATCGAGCACCTACAATGACGAACATGATGCTTGTTTTTTAAAAATATATTTCTCATAATCTCTGCATTAATCTTGCAAAGCTGAATATTTATCCCACTTACGGAGGAAGATCATGATGCTTTGTGAAGGTAAACAAACTTCCACATCCAAGTACAACTCTCTCAATTTAAAGTATTTAATCTTGCTAAATGCCTCACTAAATTATGCAAATTTAGATGTTTAAAACTCTTCTGACAACTTTAACTATTGGGATCTCTATCAAGTCAACTCTACCAATGTGTACACCAAGCCATTCATTTATGCAAATGTTTATTTTGCAAATTCAAATTCCACTGAAATGCCTATTTGAACCTGAATTAATTGCTAATCTGGTTTTTCCCAATTCACTATTTTCTATCAGATATAAATCCCATAAAATTTCATTATTTCTACAATTATATTTACTTTAGTTACATCGTTTTCTGTACTTTAATATAGAGATGTATAGGTCAATCCTGCATTTGAAAAAAAAGTATTACACAACTTAGAGTATTCCAGAAATGTCCAAATTCTGTGTAATACTTATGATACTTTATAAAATTCTCTTATATTTTCATTTTCTTCCACATTTTAGATCTAAGCATTATTCAGTTTTTTCTCCCCCAAGGTTTTTTGGTTATTCTATATCTAACAAATTAAACATATGATTAATTTTTCTTCTTGATAATTCTAACCTCTCCAACTTCCCTTTTAAAATAATTCTGCTATGTTAATTGGTGTTGGCAAAACTTCCAGTTTGATATCAGCTACAAATTTCATTAACATACTGTTTTCACCATCTTCCAAATCATTAATTAAGTTGTTAAATAAGATCAGCCCTCACACTGATCCCTGTGGCACTCCATTAAATACATTGACATTTTGTTTGTTATACTTCAGTCAGTTTTATATCCACAAGGCTTTGCTTTTACCCAAGTCAATTTGAATTTTTTATCACCACTCCATGACACTCTATGAAATATTTTATTTGCTATTTCTAAGTAGATATATTCCATATCCTTGACAATACTGGCTTCTCTCCAATTATTCTGTGGTAGAGGTAGTCCGAAATTATTTAAAAATTGTGGATTTTTAAATTATGATTGCTTTAATATCAAAATCCCTGGATATTTTTTCTCTTGCTATCTTTGTGCTTATTTTTGGGTAATGTAAGTTTTTTATTATGTCCTTTCTGCGACCCACATTTTCTTTCAAAATTCAGGTTTCTTTCTAATTCTATATCCCTTTCCAAAAAAAAAAAGTTTCATTGATTATTTCCTTCTTACATAAATATTCATGCTATCCAGACTCATGGAAGCAAGTTTCATCACATCATACTTTTGTGTTGAATTTATTGTTTTCCATAATTTCTTTAATCTTTACTTTTCAAATATCTGCTAATTTACCACCAAACTGGTAAATTGGCTTTTATTATTGATCTTAACAATCTATAATCACTTAAAATAAACTTTATGTTTATTTTATGTGTATATATGTAGATTTAACCTTTTCAGTTAAGACTTGGTTGAATTTCTCTCTCATCCTATGCAGAGAGAGACTATTTAGAAATTGAACTTATAATTGTATAATAAAATGGCATTCTATCATTTCCCAAATTTTAAGTCCATTTGTATATCTTGAATCTTGATTATGGAATATGCTTCTTTCTTTTAGAAGAAATTAGATAAATTTATTCATTCAATATTATTAAAATGCATTTTCTTTTATTTGCTATCATATTCCTCATAGTCATCTATTATTAAATCAAAAATAAGAAATGAGTTAATTCATAGTAAACCTTGTAAATTTTTGTCATCATTATACCCTTTTTTTTCCTAGTTTTAAGACATGCTCCTTGACAACGGTTTTGGCAATGATTTTTTAGATTTGACTCCAAAAGCAAAGCCAACAAAAGCAAAAATAAACAAGTGGACTACATCAAGTTAAAAAGCTTCTGTACCACAAAGGAAATCATCGATAAAATAAAAAGGCAACTTACTGAGTGGAAGAAAATATTTGTAAATCATATATCCAACAAGTAGTTAATATCCAAAATATATTTTAAAAACTCATGCAACTGAATAGTTATATATATATATATATAATAAAAAATGGCAGAAGATCTGAATAGACATTTCTCCAAAGAAGACCTACAGATGGCAAACAGACATATGAATAGATGCTAAAATCACTAATCATCAGATAAATGCAAACCAAAACCACAATGAGATATCAC
Organism: Callorhinus ursinus; assembly: GCF_003265705.2. Classification (NCBI taxonomy): domain Eukaryota; kingdom Metazoa; phylum Chordata; class Mammalia; order Carnivora; family Otariidae; genus Callorhinus; species Callorhinus ursinus. The sequence continues at coordinate 43,698,125 of NW_027397069.1, forward strand.
CTCACACCTGTGACAATGGCTAAAATCAAGAAGATAAGAAATAAAAAGTGTGGGGCGCCTGGGTGGCTCAGTTGGTTAAGCCACTGCCTTCGGCTCAGGTCATGATCCTGGAGTCCCGGGATCAAGTCCCGCATCGGGCTCCCTGCTCAGTGGGGAGTCTGCTTCTCCCTCTGACCCTCCCCCCTCTCATGTGCTCTCTCTCTCTCATTCTCTCTCTCTCAAATAAATAAATAAAATCTTTAAAAAAAAAAAGAAATAAAAAGTGTTGGTGAGAATGTGGAGAAAATGGAACGTTTATGCACTGTTAGTAGGAATGTAAATTGGTACAGCCACTATGGAAAACCATATGGAGTTTCCTCAAAAAATTAAAACTAGAACTACCTTATGATCCAGCAATTCTACTTTTGGATATTTAGCCAAAGAAAATAAAAACACTAACTGGAAAAGATACGTGCACCCTTATATTCATTGCAGCATCATATACAATAGTCAAGATATGGAAACAACCTAACTGCCCACTGAAGGATAAATAGATAAAGAAACTGACATGCACACACACAATACAAGGAACTCAGCCCTAAAAAGAATGGACATTTGCCATTTGCAACAACATGGATGGACATTTGAGGGCATTTTGCTAAGTGAAATAAGTCATTCAGAGAAAGATAAATACCATATGATTTCACTTATATGTGGATTAATACAAAAATAAATAAATCAAAACACAATACAACAAAACAAACAAAAAAATCTAAGCTCATAGATACAGAGAACAGATTGGTGGTTGCCAGAGGAGAGGGGCCTAGGGTATGTGAAACAGAAGGGAATCAAAGGATTGGAAGTTATACCAAACTGAGAGTTATAAAATATGTAAGTCGTGGAGATTTAATGTACGGTATGGTAACTATAGTTAATATTCTATTGCATATTTAAAAGTTACTATGAAAGTAAATGTTGAAAGTTTTGATCACAAGAAAAAAATGTATAACTATGTATGCTGACAGATGGGTGACTAAACTTACTGTGGTGATCTTTTCCCAGTGTACAGAAATACCAAATCATTATGTTGCAACCTGAAACTAATATAATGTCAAATTTCTATTATACCTCATTAAAAATAAATAAACACTTATGAACTACAACATCTTCTATATTAACAGTTTGTCATGCACTAATACATAATCTGCTCTGCTTCAAAATGTGTTCTGGGCACTGAGGATTCCACAATGAATGAGATACAAGTTGCCCTTGACAGGACAGAATAATGTTGATAACCCTCACAGAAGAATATGAACGAGATAATAATATGGATTAAACCTTGGTTCTTATAGAACAGAGCCCAGAAGAAAATCAAATCAGCTTGACCAGCAGAAATTTTCAGAGGCTCCAAAGTTTGTGGCATAAGATGTCAGGAGAATGAGGAAAATAGGAAAATCAGCATTCATATTGATGATAATTATGAGTTTCTTCTCCTTCAACTTCCAACCTGCAATTTCCCCAAATTTCTTCTGGGACAGACGTATTTTCTGGAACACCTTCAGCTTGATTTATCTAGGGGAATCAAAAAATGGGTGTGAGACATAAACTTTTAAAGATTTTTATTTATTTATTTGAGAGAGAGAGAGCACGAGAGGGAAGAGGGTCAGAGGGAGAAGCAGACTCCCTGCTGAGCAGGGAGCCCGATGCGGGACTCGATCCCGGGACTCCAGGATCATGACCTGAGCTGAAGGCAGTCGCTTAACCAACTGAGCCACCCAGGCACCCCGAGACATAAACTTTTAAAACTGGAAAAAAAATCACCCTGAGAAATGGATAATCCCCCTTCCTCTTTTAGCTTGGCTTACAAAATGACTGCAACTCAGACCAATACTTGCAACATTTGGAAAGTTTATTCCTGGGAAAAACTGAGCTTCCCCAGGGAAGACCTCTAGATACCAATATATATGTGTGTGTGTGTGTGTGTGTGTGTGTGTGTGTATAAAATATATTTTATATATATGATATAAGCCACTAACTGATCATCATTTATAAATTGGTAGAATAGCCCAACTGTTAGCAAGCCCTAAACAGAATTTCCAAGTAAATATGACTAAAAAGTCAATAGAGAAGAGGGAATCTTTCAATAGTAAAGAAAGACCAAAATAAATAATAGTAGAACTCTGATGAACACAAATAGAAGGAAATAAGAGAAAAAAAACTAACAAAATCTGTTTTATATTTTAGAAATGTAATAGAAAATATTTATTTAGAACAAATAACTGTGAGTTATTAAAAATATAGAACAAGAAAGGGCTCTTAAAATATAAAAACAGAATTGTAAGAATTTAAAAATATCAAGTGTGATGGATAAAACTCAGAATGTCCTAGAATTTAAAATAAAACATAATAATAGGCAAGAAAGGTAAATGAAAAATAAAAGAGAGAGAGAAACAAAGAGACAATTAGGAATCACGTCTAAGAATCAAACAATAATCATAGGAAAAAGGAATAGGAAAAAAAAGAATGTGTTGAAACAAACAAAAAAAATTTCCAGAACTGAAGGACACATCTCCTAGTTGAAAGGTTCCACTGAGTGGCAATCTCAAAGTACAATAATGATAATGATAATAATAGCAATACCAAGTTATCAGTATGAAATGTCTAAACATGAGGGATTTAGCAAATATCTTAAAATATTTAGAGAAAAACATGTCCAAATTTGTTATAAACACATTGTTGAAAATCAGACTTGGCTTGAGTTTTCCAAACACAATGGTGAATGCTAGTACAATGAAAAGAAATAGTTTGAAATACAATCCTAGGTAAGACATTTTCTACATAAAATTTTTCCACCTTTATTAGTTTCCTAGTGTTGCTAAGAAACCGCTGCAAATTGAGTGGTTTAAAACAATGGGAAAGTCTTCTTTCCCAATTTATGGAGGCCAGAAATCTCAGTGAAGCTGTCAGGGACATACTCCCTGCTATGTCGGTAGGGGAGACTCCTTGACTCTTCCAGTCTATGTGGCTACAGACATTCCTGGCTTGGCTCTGCAGGGCTCTGGTCTCTGCTTCCATCTTCACCTGACACCTTCTCCCCTCGGTGTCTGAGATTCAAGTCTCTGCATGCCATCCTCTTGCAAGGACACTTGTCATTGAATTTAGTGGCCATATTAAGCCCCAAAGGATCTCATCTCTAGATCCTTAACCTAGTTAGATCCGCAAAGACCATTTTTCTGAAAAAAAGAAAAAAAATCACATTCCCTGGTTATGGGAATTAGGACATATCTTTTAGAGGCCACCGTTCCTATACCACTATACCTATCAAACCATTAGTAAGGTGCATATGTAAAATAAAGCGTTCTTATGCAAGACAGTACTAGAAAATTGACTTCCCTTCCCCCCTTTCTTGGAGTCTAATAGAGACTGTGCCACACCAAACAATGAATTAATCCCAACTAAGTACTGTAAGCAACCTAGTGAACAAGAATTCCAACAGAGGAGAGTGTGGGTAGACATCACCAAAATAAAAAGACAGCCTAGGGGACCCTGGGTGGCTCAGTCCGTCAAGCATTCAACTCTTGATTTCAGCTTAGGTCAGGATCTCAGGGTCCTGAGATCCAGCCCCCCCTCAGCTCCACACTTAGCTTGGAGTCTGCTTGAGATTCTCTCCCTCGCCCTCTGCCCCTCCCCCTGCTTATGTTCTCTCTCTCTCTCTCTCAAATACATACATAAAAATCTTTTAAAAATCAGGCAGTCTCATGGTATTAGCAGTGCATCGGGCCAGAGTACAAACTGAAGCAAAATATAACAGGGTTCTGAGAGGGAAGGTGAAAAGAAAAAAAAAAAGTGAGCATTTTGAAACTATTGGTAGGTGTCTGGCAGATGTAGTGAAATAGCTGAAAAATAAAAATGTAAATTTTATTAATAAAACCAAGTGCACACATGGAAAATTTTAACTCCAGAAACAATAAAGAAATACATTAAAGAAAATGTTATATGACATGTTTTAGGTTAGAAGGAGCTGAAGACACACAAGAAAGATACACATTGAACACTGACTTAACTGACAACTGTAATCAAATTTTATTCAATTTTTACTATGGACTGTAGCTTCACCTGAGACCACAGAACACTTACTAAAATTGTACAGCCTTACAGAGTTCTTTATTAGTTCTATTTCAAGTGATTAGCCCTCTTATGCATAACATCAAGACATTCACATCAGTTTGTGGGTGGTAGCGAGTACACCATGTTTGGTATAATCAAGGAGGAGTCTGTTAGTAAGTGTTTCCACAGGATCTCAGGTAATTCCTCAGTTATTAATGATAGTTTGCTTGTTAAACTTGTATCTCTAAAATACTGGTTCTTATGTGAAACTGATATATTCGCCTGTACTCTATGTTTGCAAGTAGAAGTTTTTTATCTTAATTATCTTTCCCTTTAATTTCTCACATATTTTAAATTACCTGCTTTGAATAGAGGCAGTATGATTTCTGAGAAGACACACCTAAAATATCTCATATGGCTGGTCAATTTTCAGAAGCGTGTGTATACGTATATGTGTGTTGTGTGGTTATTTATTTCAGCAACTGGTAAAACAGACACTTATAAATGATTAATAAAATTTTATAAGTAAACATGATGGCATCAAAACAAAACCCAGTGGTTAATGAACTTAATTGAGGGTTTTATTATTGCAGTTCTGTGCTGCTAATTCTGTGTGTCTTAAAAGTTAACAGGTAAAGCAAAGATCTGGAAAAAAAAATGACAAGATTGTCAAGATTCTACAACTTAAGTTTGTGTCTAAATCACAACAAATAATTTTATATATATATATACATAAGAAAGCTTGACTCTCTGAAATATGTAATTTTATTACAAATTGCAATATAAAATTTTCTCCCTACTTTGTAAAGTATATTTCTGAAAACCTCTGCTATAGCATAATCATCATGAATATATTAAACAATTAGAACAAACAGATTTGAGTCCCCACAGTCATGAATAAATAAAAATATGTTTTTTCTCTGTTATTACTGACATTAAATGGTTTATATGGTACAACAATACATGCTATTAATTTAAACACCTGATTAATAAAAATGGGCACTGTGCATAAAAATGGGCACTGTCCAATAGCCATAACTTAGTGTTCAGGTAACCCTTCACCAGAGTTTCACCAGGCAGTTTTTTGGTTCTTTATCATGTTTGTGTCATGATAGCCTAGATGGTACCTTGGTAGCAAACAGCCCAAAATATAATTGGTTAACTCAACCAAATTTATTTTTATGTTACATGTCCATCATAATTTGGCAAGGGGACCCCTGCTCATGTTTACCACTCAGTTACTCAGGCTGTTAGAGATGCCATCTGTACACATGTTGCCATGATCACAGAGGCCAGGAAAAACCAACACACCAAAGCAAACTCGGGTTCTGAAAAGTTCTGCTTGGAATTGAGAGATGATGCTTCACACCCTTTCTGGGCCAAAGCAAGTCACATAACTTAAGACTAAGATCAAGGGACATTGGTGTGTAATCTTCCCACAAATGGGGAACTGACTATTTGTGAACAAGAATTCAGTTTACCACATCTAGAAAACATATATCCTAATGGGTGTTTTCTCTGATGCTTGTCCTTTCTCAATTTATGTGTTCATTCGATGAACATTTATTGGCACTCTCTATGTACTAGGGAATGTAATTAGCTGGTATAATATAGAAATAAAAAATGCAAATTATGTTAGGGGAGAAAAACAAATGCATAGGCAAATGTAAAATAATCTTTCTATGATCAAGGTAATTGTTGAATATTTTAGGAAAACACAGGTACACAGAAATACAGTATAACAGAATATAGTATTGCTGTTTTCACCTCTTAAGAAAGCTTGTGTCCATGAAAATACATTATGTTGTGATTTACAACAGCAACAAAACCCCAAATTGTTTGAAACAATAAAAGAGACATAGTACCTGATATACAAAGAATGGTCTGGGAGGACATGCTAATGTGCCATGTATATTGAGTCAAGAGCTCAATAAAATCTCTGAGAATCCAGCTTTTTTTTAATCTTCTATTCTGCCATCTGGGTTGCCTGCTTCATGCTATGGTTATAGTCTCTGATAGTGAACACACAGATGTAGTAACACCCACTCTACGTCTGGATGCACACCATTTGGCCAGGAAAATAGCGACCATATAACTCCAGAATTTTCCAGCATATATCTCTTACAATTTTATCAGATTGAGTTGGGTCACATACCCTTTGCTGATTTAATAATCATTCTTGATGGAATTACATCAGGATGAATAGCTTAGACCTAGATCATAGGAAGAATTTCATTCTCCTAAACCACATACACTATATGAAAAAAAAGGATAAATCACCAATGAAAATTGAAATAGTTACCAAGAAAAGGGCAGTAATCACTATGACCAATAGTGATTGCCAATAGGCAATTTTTGCCTCCAATTTTTATCATGTTATTTTTTTAATGATCTCTAAATGCATTCTCTAAATCTAAGACATACATTTGATTTCTACTAAAAAGCGTCATTCAAAAAAGCTTTTAGAGGTGCCTGGGTGTCTCAGTTGGTTAAGTGTCTGCCTTCGGCTCAAGTCATGATCCCAGGGTCCTGGGATCAAGCCCCACATCAGGCTCCCTGCTCAGCAGGGAGATTGCTTCTCCCTCTCTGGACTCCCCCCTCTCTCTGTTCAATCAATCAATCTTTAAAAAGCAAAACAAAAACAAAAACAAAAAGTCTTCTGTATGAATAATAGCTACAATAGATTTAACATTTTCAAAAAATTACTGAATTTAGTTTGGAAAATGGGTTAACCAATTATATTCTATTGCAACATATATATTAATGATAGTTTTAAGTATATAGCCTTCAGTCTAAAAGAAGGGAAATGTATTAGTTTGCTAATGAAAATGTAAAATTAAAATGTAAATAATTTTACTTCTACTATGGCTGAGTAAGCTAACAGGCTGAGGTCCACACTGATGAGAAAGATGATCTCTGGGGGTGGAGAATATGTGAAGAGCATGCAAGGTAAAAAAAAGAAAAAACAAAAAAACAAAAAAAGACAGGCCTTTATTTTGTCAGGAAGTGGAGAACTGAAAGAAGGGACCAGTATAGAGGGAGTTTCCCATTTTTATGGCTTTAGCCTGAGGGAAATCTATGGTCACAGGATGTCATGCAGTGACTAGATTTCTATTAGAGAACTGTAGTATTTCTAGCCAGAAGAACTAGAAGACAGAGACTGGGAAAGTATAACTATTGAAAAATGAGGTAGGATGCTGGAAAGTAGGGAGACACATAAGAACACCAAATTTTGTTCACGGCCAAAGTTTCCAGCTGAGTCCTGACTCCATGAGTGGGTCCAACTCAAAACAAATTGCAGCTAAGGAAAACAAAACAAAACAAAAACTGGAACAGACATTTGACCTGCCAGCCACCATGAAGACAGAGTATGTAATTTTATTCCAACCAAGTTAACTGCTTTGTAAAATAAACTAACAAAATTTTTCCATTGTTGTTTACATAATAGGCATTGTTTACAATAGCCAAGATATGGAAGCAACTTCTGTATAGTGTCCATTGATGGATCAATGGTATGTGTATACACCACATTTTCTTTATTCATTCAAGCATCTAGCTAGCTAACTAGCTAGTGGAATATTATTTAGCCATAAAGAAGAAGAAAATCTTACCATGTGTAATAACTGAACAGACCTTGAGGGCATTATGCTAAGAAAAATAAGTCAGACAGAGAAAGACAAATACTATAGAATCTCACATACAGAATCTAAAAGAAATACCCAAAAAACAAACAAAACAAAACAATGACCTCACAGATACAGAGAAGAGATTGGTGATTGTCAGAGGTAGGGGGAATGGGGTGGGCAAAGTGGGTGAAGGGAGTCAAAAGGTACAAACTTCCAGTTATCAAATAAACAAATTATGGGATGTAATGTACAGCATAATCACTGTTAATAGTTATAGTTAATAATTTAGTTAATAATACTGTATCACATGTTTGAAAATTGCTAAGGAAGTAATCTTAAAAGTTCTAATCACAAGAAAAAATATAACTATATATGGGAACGGGTGCTAACTAGACTTATTGTAGAGGTCATTTCTCAATATATACAAATCTCAAATCATTATGCTGTACACCTGAACCGAATATAATGTTATATGGCATTAAAAAAGAAATACTACTTGAAGAAAATAAGAAAATAATTTTTCAGAGGACTGTACCAGAATCAGGGGTCTAACACACACATCAATGATAGTCTTCAGACCAAAATTATGCAACACACACACACACATAAACACACCAAAAGCAAACAATGAAATGTGCTCTAGGGAAATGGCAAAGGTCATTCCCAAGATGACACAGATATTGAAATGATCAGAAAATGAGTACAAAGCAACTTTAGAACTCAGGAAGGTAGAAAGGTAAGGAAAGGCATGCATAATGGATGAAAAGATAGGAAACCCCAACAGACAAAAAGATTCTAATAGAACCAAATGGGAAACTTAAACATTGTTAGCTCTCAGTCAATATGCTTTGTCCAAATTCCTATGAGTTTATTTAATTAAGACTAAATTAAAGTGATGGTTGCCAGATGGGAGAGGTGGGGGATGGGAAAAAACAGTGAAGAGGACTTGGAAATACCGGCTTCCAGTTACGGAAAGAATAGTCATGGGAATAAGAGGTATAGCATAGGAAATACAGTCAGTGGTATCATAATAGCATTGTATGGTGAGGGGTGGTAGCTACGCTTGTGGTTAACATCGCATAATGGATGGAGTTGTTGAATCACTAGGTTGTATACCTGAAGATAATATAAAATTGTGTGTCAACTACACTCAAATTAAAAAAAAAAAGTTACCTAACTGAGAAATAAACAATCCAGGGTGTGTGGGGGGGAGAATAAATTTAACAAATTAAGTGAATTTTAAAGACATTAATACTATGACAAATATATTATATATATTCACCGAGTTTTGAGCAAATGTTTATTTAATATTTTATTAAAAACTTTCACTAGACCTGGATATCTACTCATTTCATCAATATTCGTATTTAGTGATCCATTTGGTATTTGGTCTTTTTATACAAATAGCTGGAAAACTTTGGCACAAAAATTATATACTTCTTTAATGTTTTCTACTATTTCTAGTCAATGTTTTCTTAAAGAGGAATTTTCTTTCAAAAAGAGCAGCTCTCAACTACCTTCTAATTGGGATTAAAATCATATACGTTTTCAGAACTTTTTTTTTTAAAGATTTTATTTATTTGACAGAGAGAGACACAACGAGAGAGGGAACACAAGCAGGGGGAGTGGGAGAGGAAGAAGCAGACTCCCTGCTGAGCAGGGAGCCAGATGTGGGACTGGATCTCAGGACCCCAGGATCATGACCTGAGCCAAAGGCAAGTGCTTAATGACTGAGCCACACAGGTGCCCCTTTAGAACATTTTTTAAACTTAATATTATTCTTTAATTGGTTACTACTATTGAGTCTGTAAGGGCATCTGCAAACACATCAGAGATTTTAGGAGGCAGAAATGTATATTGTTATCAAATCCTTGTCATTAAGTTGCTCAGCTAGTCTCAGAAAACCTTTCTACTGTTTTCTGACTGGATTTCCTTATCTTTTAAGCATGAATAATGTTATCATTTCTAACTCCACCAACTTAACATAGTTATTATGATGAGGAAATAAAATAATGCCTGTAAAAATTGTTTGGAAATAGAAGCACTACATAAACAGGAATTTTGAGTACCCATTGACTTCTAACAGGTTATTTTAACCAACATAATTCTAAAAGAAGAACATTTTATGCCACATTCCTTACCAGCCGTCATCTTAAATGTTGTAAAAAGAGTAAAGAGGAATGCCTTACTTACATGCTCAGCAAATATTGAAGTGCTACAATTTCTCCCTAGATACACAGAAAAAAAAAAATATATGTATATACATCCTTCAGTAAACACAAGCACAGGTAAGTCTTCCCAGAAAACTCACTGTTTTAGGAGTCCAGGTAAAACCAAAAGCAGGAAAATCCAGGACATAAGGAACATCTCAAGAAGTTGTAAAAATAAACTAGCAGAAAACTTCAGCAAGCAAATGTGAAAGACAACTGTTACCATAGACAATTTAAAAGAAAAAGTTGGAACAAATCAACTGAAAATAAGCTCCGGATGAAATAATAATCAATAAGCACACACAATACGCTGGACAAGCCTATCTTTCTACAAGTGCCCTGAAGAAAACTACTTTGAAGCTTCCATTTTTAATCTTCTTCTCACCCTGACTCCAAACTTCTTTTTCTTTGACTGAATAGAAATCTTAGTTCATCAGAGGATCACAGCAAGCTTTTATTTAAGAAAACAGAGCAATAATAGCCAACACAAATTTGAACCTCTCTTCTCCAGGAGGTCTTTCCACTAATGTTGGAGAATATACCATTTGAACCCTCCAGGGGAAAACCAAAACAAAAAACCCCACACAACTGGGAAAGAATTGATATCCCTTTTGCAACTTTCCCAAATATTGTTGACTGATTATACACCACCACTGTGCAGAAAATTGACATTAGGATAAAGAACTCAAAACAATATTATTTCACATGTTTTTCACAACTATTAAAATTAAAATCATATAAATAGAAGTTAAATTTTGTCAATTAAATTTTGAGTAGATTATTAACACTATGAATGTTTTTAATCTTTTGTCATTTTTATTAAAAACACTTGGGAAGACACATAAATGTATTTATAAATGTTTTATATTTCTGTTACACAATGGAAAGAGGAATGAGTTTTGTTTGAGAAACAAAAATCCTGATGAAAATCTTCATTACTCTTCTTTCCTCTTGTTTCAACATATCAATAAAAATTACACAAATATAATTGATATTTTTATATAGTGTGAGATCATTTTGTATTATAGATTGTAGCTTATTCAAGCCATTCCTTTATATGACCAGGAAAATCATGTGATTCAGCAATAATATTTAGAATTGTAAAAAAGTAATATGACCAAATACCTATAAATTCAAATATTCGGATGTATAGAATTTATTATAATATATTATCTGAATTAGTGTGAGTTTTACATATTAGTGTTTTTTTCAGAGTATTTTCTACACACAAAAAAAGAGATAAAATGTATATAAATTTCAAATTAAAGATAAAAGTGAAATTAAAGAGAAATAGGTGACTAAATAGCTACATGTCTAAAACAGATAAAAAAGGAAAAAAAAAAACCTTTTAAAGATAAATATATGGGGGCGACTGGGTGGCTCAGTCATTAAGCGTCTACCTTCAGCTCAGGTCATGATCCAAGGGTCCTGGGATCGAGCCCCGCATTGGGCTCCATGTTCGGGTGGAAGCCTGTTTCTCCCTCTCCCACTCCCCTGCTTGTGTTCCTTCTCTCGCTATCTCACTATCTCTCTGTCAAATAAATAAATAAAATCTTTAAAAAAAAAGATAAATATATGCTTGGGTGTCATTAAAAAAAATAAGGTAGTAGAATAGTTCAAATAGGGAATGACTTACCATTGATACAAGTTAAAATTTCCCTTTATATACACACATGGCCAGATATTCCATTATATAGAAAAGAAAATTGCTTCTTCTTTACTCATAATTTTCTAAGACTTTCTTGGCTGCTTCCAGTCCTTCAGTTTTTTTTTTTGTCATTAATCATTCCTTTTCTTACCCTGTGTTAACATTCACAATTATTCCTCTCCTAGAACTTTTGATTTCTTCATATTAGTACTCAAAAACCTTTTTAAAAACAGTAAGATATTTTATAGAGTTGTATATTTTCACACTGCTGCCTGGAAATGGAATTTACTTGCTTTTCAAATAGACAACTGTTAAGAAAATTTCTAATATTAAAAAATATTATTTTAAATCCCTTATATTTTCTATATTAATTAGAATTATCTAGATTAGTAAACCTCTCTCTAAAGTTTTGTGTGTTATACACACAATATCATGAATTTAACAAGGAGAGCATGAAGAATTACTACCTACGTTAGCATCAAAAATTTCCTTCTCTCAGCCATCCACTAAAATAATTATTAAGAAACATATCCCCATAATCTCAAATGCCTCTCATCCTACATTCTTCTAAAGACACCTAGCAGAAGAGTATAAAGTGATATTTATGTAGTGTATGTACGTGATAAGGAACTAGAATTATTATAACCTGGAAATTGTAGTCCCAAACAATACCTTGAGCAGAAAACAATAAGATGAATATCCTGGAAGGAATACACTGTAGGGGTTATAGTTCTATCAATATCCCATTACTCATCATGGCAGAGATATATGTCAGGGTAGAAAACAGACCTGCTACTCATTATACCAGTATTGGATGCATGTTACTAAGCACTAAAAAGGGGACTCAGCTAGGTGTTTTAATTTGTCTTTCAGAAGTGTCTCTGAGGATGATATTCTATTAGCACACTAATCTGTTAGCAAAATAATGGATAGCCAGGTATTTTTTTTCTGTTAAGAATCCCTGATTATACATTGCTCTTTCTTCAAGATAAGAAAAGTATAAAAGAGAAAGAATATATAAAATCGCAACACTGGGCTTATGAAAAAGTATGGCTGAGGGGAAAATGGGGATAAAAAATAGAAATGGAATATATTAAAGACTAAGGATAGTAGAAATGAGAAAGCATATAACAGAGAAAATTATATTAATATTTCTAATTTTATCAGGATGTAACAGATCATTCTGTCACCTTAGAAGTTCCATCTTTCAAAAACATTGTCTTCTTCTACTAAATCCTCACTATTTGCTAAGAAATTTAGTCCTAAACATATGATATATTTCATCTTTTTGTAACACATAATTTACTTTTTTTCTCTTTATAGATTTCCAAAACTAAAAATGTAAAACTATCAGTTCAGTCACTTATCACTTTAAAAGTCAAAATTCACTTTATTTAATGCAAAGTAAAAACTACAATAAGAATTCAATATATCAATCATGTAAGTCAGGCGGATGCTTATAGATCACTTATTCTCATATGTCAAGCAACCATCTTCAAAATTAAAGAAAGAAACAACCCAGATATCATAAAATAATGCATTTGGTGTAACTGCCACATACTTTGGTAATTTCTTGCAATATATGTTCCATATAGTTTTAAATATTTCACAGAAACATAAAGCTGACACTCACATATGTCCAATATTAATTAGTCATCGGTCAGTCTGATTAGAGGATACAATTGATCATTCAATATGCACACAGAGAGGCCTGCGGGAAATATGTCTAGATCTGGCTGTGAAATCTGGATTGCTTCATAAGAGCAGATGGATGTGACTGGGAGTTAAAATTTTACTTATCGTCAACAAACAGAAGATGAAGAGAAATCTCTTTAGCTTATCTAAACTACTGAGTGTCCACCACACAATATTCTGTGACCGAGAAATACAGTTTTTATTATTTAATTAAATATAGTCATTTGGCTATTTCCTTGGCTAGCCAAGGAAAAGCAGGTTCATGCACAAGCTCTTTTTATGCATACATCAGTGAGATATACATTTACAAAAATATCTCTGAGCTTATTACAGCAACAAATATTTTTGAAAATTAAAAGTTTATAAGGAAATAAAAGACTAAGATGATGGGAATTTTTATCATATAAAGAAAAACTATAAAATTTTAGTAACATTATTAGTATTTTAAATCTTTATTGAAGAGCATGTTTCAGTGTAAAATCAAATCAGCAATATATAGACAAATATAAGAAGCTCTTCTGATATCAGAGAGGCAGTAGAAATAAAATAAAATGATGATAGATAAAATAATAAAAAATGAATGCCAAAAGACAAAGTTCCAAGTTAGAGATAATTACCATTTCTACAAAACAGACTGAAACAAAAAAATGAATGGATATAAGCTAGTCATCATTGTGATCATCATCATCATCATGGTCATCGTCATCATAATCAACTACCTTATTCTGTCAAAAGCCCTAGTCTGAACACAAAATTTTGCATTCAAGAGGCTGGTGCCAAAAATCCCTAATGATTTTGAATAAAAATGTAAATTGTATTAGAAATAATATATATATTTTAATACTAAATCCCAATGTAATTATTATATAATATATACTTTCATATTATATATTATAAAATATAAATATATTTTACATTTTAAAATATAAACTTTAAAACTCTAAACTCTATTTTATAGACATAAAATCCTAATTACTTACAAAGGAGCAAGCCCCAGGTGGACTCCTAACATTGTATATATATATGATTTAATATTTGTATGTGTAAATATACATATAACATTTGTAAATATGTATGTATATTTGTGTGTATATATACATGTACATACACAGTAGTATAATATCTATAGAGTTGTGATGATAAAAATTTAAGATACCAATTAGTTCCCATTTCATTCAAATTTGTTTTAATTCATTAAGGCAAAATAATTCATAGTTACAAGAGGTTTTAGAATATATCACAGTCGGTTTAAAGGATATTGAATCAAGAGGAGGAGTTAAGGTGGCAGAGTAGCGGGAGGACTTTATGCTTGCCTTGTCCCTCGAACACAGCTAGATAATTATCAAATCATTCTGAACACCCAGGAATTGATCTGAAGACTGAGAGTTCAAATTGCACAACTAAGAGGGAGAAAAGAGGCCACATCGTGGAAGGTAGGAGGTGTGGTGATGTGATTTAGGGGAGAAAAGAATCATAGGTGCTGCGGAGGGGAGGGAACCCTGGTCATGGAGACAGAAGAGAGAGAGAAAGTGAGAGAGAGAGAAATATAAAGCAGCAGGCAGGGGATTGCACAAGAAACACACTTTCCCAAAGCCATTGGCTGGGAAAAAAGGAAAGGCTGATTATTGCAAATTTTTACAAGCAGAGGAGCTAAAAGTCTGAAGTTTTAGAAGTCCACGCCATTGCCAGGGTCAAGCCTGGTGAGCATAGCAGTGCTCCCATGGAGAAGAAGGAGACAGGGTCTGGGTCATAATGGGAGAAATAGTTCCCCTTCTTAGAGTGCATTTAGGAGAGGCAGCACTGCCTCTCAGGGGACAAAAGAGACAGTGGGCACCACTCAGCTGCCCCATTAATTAGCAGAGGAGCAGAGATGCTTGTTGAGGGCAGCTAACCTGGAAACCAGCTTTTAGTAGTGCTTTACCGTAAACTTGAAGTCCCTGCACATTCAAACAATTGTTTTTCTGGTACAAGTGGGTACCAGCTACAGAGCTGTGAGACCCTCCCCCAGGGAGGGTCTGTGCCACCTTTCTAAAATTTGGAGTTGTGGGACCCAGCTGCATGCCTGAGATAAAATACAAGAGCACATACCACTGCTGGGTGGGCAGACAGCATGGACACAGAGTGAAGGCAGGAATTTGACAGAGGTTTGGGACACAAGTTCTGTGAGCTTCCTGAACAGCAGCAGGCACAAACTCTCCTGTCCGGGGAAGAGAGCAGGCCATCGCCATTTTTCACCCCTCCCATTAGCATGGATGGACTTTGGTGAGAAGCACAATGAACACATTAGAGGCTCGAACCACTTACACCAAGTTCTGGTCCCTGCATTCCGTAGGTGCCTTTTTTAGTAGCGCATGTGTGACTGAGAGCAAGAGCAACAGAAGGCCCCTCCCACAGAAGACCAACACAAACCCCCCTCACCTAACAGGTCTACTGATCACAGAGTGCTACAAAGCTTCAGCTCTAGTGGAAATAGGACCAGGCATAGGCTTTCCTAACACACAAAAGACAGAGACCTAGACAAAATGCCAACATGGAAGAATTCATCCCAAAAGAAAGAACAAGAAGAGGTCATGACCAGGAAGCTAATCAAAATAGATATAAGTAATATGCCTGAACTAGAATCTAAAACAACAATCATAAGGATAGAGCTGGGTTTAAGAAAAGCATAGAAGAAACCAAAGAGACCCTAACTACAGAGATAAAAGACCTAGAAACTAGTCAGGCCAAAATAAAAAATGCTATAACTAAGATGAAAAACCAACTGAATGTAATGAACACAAGGACAGAAGAAACAGAGGAATAAATAAGTGACATAGAAGATGAAGATATGGAAAATAATAAAGATAAAAAGAATAGGGAAAGGAAATTATAGGATCATGAATATAGACTTAGAGAACTCAGCGACTCCATAAAGCCTAATAACATTTGTATCAGAAGAAGAAGAAGAGAGGGGAAGCGGGGCAGAAGGTTTATTTGAGCAAATTATAGTTGAAAACTTCCCTAATCAGGGAAAAGAAACCGATGTCCAAATCCAGGAGGCACAGAGAATGCCCATCAAAATCAAAAAAAGTCAGCCAAAACCAAGATATATCATAGTAAATTTGCAAAGTACAGGGATAAAGAAAGAATCCTGAAAGGAGCAAGAGAAAAGAAATCTCTAACATATGAGGGAAGACAAGTCAGGTTAACAGCAGATCTCTTCACAGAAACCTGACAGGCCAGAAGTAAGTGACATCATATATTCAGCATGCTGAATGGGAAAAATATGCAGCCAAGAATACTTTATCCAGCACGGTTGTCATTCAAAATAGAAGGAGAGATAAAGAATTTCCCAAACAAAAACTAAAGAAGGTTGTGACCACTAAGTCAACCCTGTAAGAAATATTAAAGGGGACACTTTGAGTGGGAAAGAAAGACCAAAAGCAACAAAGACTAGAAAGGAACAGAGAAAATCTCCAGAAACAATGACTTTACAGGCAGTATAATGGCACTAAATTCATATCTTTCAATAATCACTCTGAATGTAAATGATTAATGCTCCAATCAAAAGACACAGGGTATCAGAATGGAAAAAAAAAGACACATCAATATGCTACCTAAAGAGACTCATTTTAGACCTAAAGAAACCTCCAGATTGGAAGTGAGGGGATGGAGAACCATCTATCATACTAATGAATATCAAAAGAAAGCCGAAGTAGCCATCCTTATATCATACAAAGTAGATTTTAAAGCAAAGACTCTAACAAGAGATGAAGACAGACACTATATCATAATAAAGGGGTCTATCCAACAAGAAGATCTAAAAATTAAAATATTTATGCCCCCAACTTGGGAGCACCCAAATATATAAATCAATAATGACAAACATAATGAAATTCACTGATAATAATACAATAATAGGGGACTTTAACACCACACTTACAGCAACAGACAGATCTCAGGAGAAAATAAACAAGGAAACAATGGCTTTGAATGATACACTGGACCAGATGTACTTAATAGATATATTCAGAACATTTCATCCTAAAGTAGCACAATACACACTCTTTTTGAATGCATATGGAACATTCTCCAGAAAAGATAACATAATGGGTCACAAATCCGGTCTCAACAAGTACCAAAGGACTGAGATCAGACTATATGTATTTTCAGACCACAGTGCTATGAAACTTGAAGTCAACCACAGGAAAAATTTTGGAACGAATACAGATACATGGAGGTTAAAGAGCATCCTACAAAAGAATGAATGGGTTAACTAGGAAATTAAAGAAGAAGTTAAAAACCACATGGAAGCAAATGAAAATGAGAACACAACTGTCCAGAACCTTTGGGATGCAGCAAAGGCAGTCATAAGGTGGAAATATACTGCAAGATAGGCCTACCTTAAGAAGCAAGAAAAGTCTCAAATGCACAACCTAACCTTACACATAAAGGAGTTAGAAAAGGGACAGCAAATGAAGCCTAAAACCAGCAGAAGAAGGGAAATAATAAATATTACAGCAGAAATAAATGATATAGAGAAAACGTAGGATAGATCAATGAAACTAAGAATTGGTTCTTTGAAAGAATTAATAAAAGTGATAAACCCTTAGCCAAACTTATCAAAAAGAAAAGAGAAAAGACACAAATAAATAAAATCATGAATGAAAGAGGAGAGATCACAACCAACACCACAAAAATACAAACAATTATAAGAGAATATCATGAAAAATTATATGCCAGAAAACTGGGCAATGTAAAAGAAATGGATGAACTCTAAAAACATACAAACTACCAACACTAAAACAGGAAGAAATAGAAAATTTGAATAGACCCATAATCACCAAAGAAATTGAATCAGTATCAAAAATCTCCCAACAAACAAAAATCCAGAGCTAGATGGCTTCCCAGGGGAATTCTACCAGATACTTAAAGAAGAGTTAATACCTATTTTTCTCAAACTGTTCCAAAAAATAGAATGGAAGGAAAACTTCCAAGCTCATTCTATGAAGCCAGCATTATCTTGTTTCCAAAACCAGACAAAGACCCCACTAAAAAGGAGAAATACAGGCCAATATCCCTGATGAACATGGATACAAAAGAATATGATACTAGCAAGTGGAATCCAAAAGCACATTGAAAGAATTATTCACCATGATTCAATGGGATCTATTCCACGGTTCAATATTTGCAAATCAATCAACGTGATCCACCACATTAATAAAAGAAAGGATAAGAACAATATGATCCTCTCAACAGATGCAGAAAAAGCATTTGACAAAATACAGCACCCATTCTTGATAAAAACCCACAACTGGGGGCGCCTAGGTGGCTCAGTTGTTAAGCATTAACCATCTGCCTTCAGTTCAGGTCATGATCCCAGGGTCCTGGGATCAAGACCCGCATCGGGCTCCCTGCTCAGCGGGAAGCCTGCTTCTCCCTCTCCCACTCCGCCTGCTTGTGTTCCCTCTCTCACTGTGTCTCTCTCTGTCAAATAAATAAATAAATAAATAAATCTTAAAAAAAAAAAAACCCTCAACAAAGTAGAGATTCAACATCATAAAGACCCCCAGCTAATATCATCCTCAGTGGGGAAAAACTGACAGCTTTTCCTCTATGGTCAGGAACAAAAACAGGGATGTCCACTCTCACCATTGTTGTTTAACATGGTACTGAAAGCTCTAGCTTCAGCAATCAGACAACAAAAAGAAATAAAATGCATCCAAACTGGCAAGGAAGAAGTCAAACTTTCACTATTTACACAGGATATGATATTCTATGTAGAAAAGCTGAAAGACTTCAACAAAAAATTGCTAGAACTGATACATGAGTTCAGCAAAGCCGCAGGATATAAAATTAATGTAGAGAAATCTGTTGCATTTCTATATATTAATAATGAAGCAGAAGAAAGAGAATTAAGAAATCAATCTCATTTACAATTGCAGCAAAAACCATAAGATACCTAGAAATAAAACTAACCAAAGAGGTAAAAGATCTGTACTTTGAAAACTATGAAAGAAACTGAAGATGACAAAAAAGAATTGGAAAAACATTCCATGCCCATGGATTGGAAGAACAAATATCATTAAAATGTCTATACTGCCCAAAGCAATCTACACATTTAATGCAATCCCTATTAAAATACCACCAGTATTTTTCACAGAGCTAGAACAAACAATCCTAAAATTTATAGGGAGCCACAAAGGACCCTGAATACTCAAAGCAATCCTGAAAAAGAAAAGCAAAGCTGGAGGCATCATGAGTCCAGACTTCAAGTTATACAACAATGCTAGTAGTCATCAAGACAGTATGGTATTGGCACAAAAACAGACACATAGATTGATGGAACAGAATAGAAAATGCAGAAATGGATCCACAACTATATAGTCAACTAATCTTCAACAAAGCAGGAAAGAATATCCAATGGAAAAAAGAAAGTCTCTTCAACAAATGGTGTTGGGAAAACTGGACAGCAACATGCAGAAGAAAGAAACTGGACCACTTTCTTAACCACACACAAAAATAAATTCAAAATGGATGAAAGACCTAAATGTGAGACAGGAAACCATCAAAATCCTAGCAGAGAACACAAGCAGCAACCTCTTTGACATCGGCCGTAGCAACTTCTTACTAGACACATCTCCAGAGGCAAGGGAAACAAAAGCAAAAATGAACTACTGGGACATCATCAAGATAAAACTTCTGCACAGCCAAGGAACAATCAACAAAATTAAATGACAACCCACCTGATATATGCAATTAAGTGTGTGTATGCATATCATATATATCCCATATATGCATATATATACACAGATTTGTGTATGTTAAAATAAAAAGGAAAATGTCTCCTTTTAAGTATACACTGAATATACTTTTTTAATTTGAATAGATTTTTTTTTCCTCAACTGGGAGTCTGCTTCTCCCTCTGCCACTCCCCCCCACTTGTGCTCTCTCTCTCCTTCAAATAAATAAAATATTTTAAAAAAAGGATACAAAAATACTGATTCAAAGGGGTATGTGTATCCCGAGTTTATAGCAGCATTATCAACAATAGCCAAACTATGGAAAGAGCCCAAATGTTCATCAACTGATGAATGGATAAAGAAGATGTGGTATATAAATACAATATTACTCAGCCATCAAAAAGAATGAAATCTTTCCTTTTGCAATGACATGGATTGAACTAGAGTGTATTATGCTAAGCAAAACAAGTCAGTCAGAGAAAAACAAATACCATATGATTTCAATCATATGTGTAATTTAAGAAACAAAAGAGATGAACATAGAGGAAAGGGGAAAAAAAAAGAGAAGCAAACCATAAGAGAGAACTATAGAGAACAAACTGAGGGTTGATGGAGGGGAGGTGGGCAGTTGATGGGCTCAATGGGCAAAGGATATTAAGGAGAGAACTTGTGTTGAGCACCTGGTGTTATATATGAGTGATGAATCACTAAACTCTACTCCTGAAACCAATATCACCTGTGTTTTTTCTTTAAAGATTTTATTTATTTATTTGAGAGAGGGAGTGAGAGAGAGAGAGAGAGAGCACACATGAGAGAGCATGAGCAGGGGCAGGGGCAGACACCCCACTGAGCAGGGAGCCCATTGTGGGGCTCAAACCCAGGACCCTGGGATCATGACCTGAACCAAAGGCAGATGCTCAAACCTACTAAGCCACCCACATGACCCTACACTGTATGTTAACTAACTAGAATTTAAATAAAAATTTGAAACAAAAAATTGAATAAAATATAAAAATAAATAAATAAAAATAAATAAAAGATTTTTAATCAGTACACTAAGCAGCTAAATATAACATGTGTACACAAATTTTTTTTACTTAAAATTAATAAATAGCAAATATTTACTGAAAGCTAAAAACATCCCAAACATTGTGGTAAACACTGTGGATTTTCTTATCCAATGATATCCTAAAAATAATCTAAGGAAATAGGTACTATATCATCTGTTTACAGTTTTTAAAAAGCTAAATAGTGTGAAATAAAACAGAAGAAATATAATTAACTAAAAAATAATAAGCATATAATATCCCAATTGTGTAAATATAATGAGAGTTATTGCAAAAAAAATAAAGGAACTAAAAATACCATGTTTTATTTAGCAACAAAAAAAGATGGTGAATTTATCACCTTGTCTGCATCCAATATAGTTTAATATTTTGTATTGTCTTTATCATTTTATACTATTAATATTTGTTACAATTTTCATCATTCTTTTTAACTGACAATTATTTATTAAAGGCAACTTAAAAAATTACAAAGTCCTTTTCTCCTCATTTAAATGCTTATTCACATATCAATTGAACGAAATAACTTGGAGAATGTTGTTATATCTACCATATGAAAGATATTTTAAAATTATGAGATGGTGGGGCACCTGGGTGGCTCAGTTGGTTAAAATTATGAGATGGTTGGGGCGCCTGGGTTGCTCAGTCATTAAGCGTCTGCCTTCGGCTCAGGTCATGATCCCAGAGTCCTGGGGTCGAACCCCGCATCGAGCTCCCTGCTCAGCGGGAAGCCTACTTCTCCCTCTCCCACTCCCCCTGCTTGTGTTCCTTCTCTCACTTTGTCTCTCTCTGTCAAATAAATAAAATCTTTAAAAAATAAAAAAATAAAAAAATAAAATCATGAGATTGTCATTCGAAATATATTCAATAGATACTTAAAAGGAGTCAATTTCCTTTTTATTGTAACATATGCAAATATGTATGTGTATATATATGCACATATAGGATATATAAGATATGCATACACACTTTCAATTGCATATATCAGTTGGCTATTTGCAACTTTTACTAAAATTTGAGTAATAAAGGTAATTTATACTTGTTGAAAATTAAAATTCAGCATATTTTATTAATTGTTAATTGTCTTCAAGTGTCAAAACTATATTTTAACTATGCACTTTTCATATACTTTCTAAATATTCTGATAAAAAATAAAATAACCTGATCTTGAGAGAATATCATAAGGTAAAAGATACAAAAAGATACAAAAGATACACACATTTTAATGTGATATTGGTTTCATTTATAATGCTGAATAAATAAATCACCTTAACAATGAAATTTTCCAAATAAAGTATTGTATATACTTGAAGGATAGAATAATATTTATAATTATATGAAATTATTTTTATGTAACATTGGAAGAAATAATTTGAAATGCAGGTGTTATTCTAGCTGGTGGGGAAATCAATGTGTATATATACCATTCAGTCATATATTCATTCATGTTAATATATATTACATACACACAAATATGTGTGCATATATATATATACACACATGCACATATACAAATGCACATATTTTTTCCAACAACAGTACCTTAACAATAAAAGTAAAACAATTTATATTTTTTAGAAAGTGAGTCAACTTTACATTACCACGGGTAAGAAAAAATATTTTTTTATTCATTTAGCATGGATATCAATGGTTATAACACTTTTGAAAAGAAAGTGCATTAATGACATAACAAACACATATTCTTGGTCCAATAAATAAATCTGTAAAAATTAAAAAAGAATAAAAAACAACAGCAACTTTGTGTGTGTGTCAGTCTTTTCAACCTGAGGATGAATGTTAATATAGATTTCAAGTTGCTTTGATGAAGACAACAATAAATCATATGAAAATTAAAATATTCAGACTTTGGCAGTTTCACATGCCTAGAGTTTTTTGTACCCATTTATCTTCTCAGAAAATTATGCAAGTGTTTATTAATTCCTTATATCATTCTGTAGAAAGTGGGTAACTTTCTGATCATTTTTCTTAGAGACACATATTCAGATTTCTCAATACTTACTATACTTTATAATAGAACCTAAGACAATATTAAATGTTTTCTTTCCTAAACCTTCAGCTCCTGCATGATGCTGAGAACCTGCTACTCCCAATGAATCACTTATATCTTAATCCCAATAAAAACATTCTACATATCTAAATAACAGATTTATGGAATAAAAACAAATTTAAATTGATATGAATAATAGCACAGTGCTATATGAGACATCTAAAAATGTTTTATTCTTTTAGGCAAATTACATTCAGAATATAATACATTATTGACAAACAAGATTCACAATATCTATTGAAGTTTTGTCCTTTAGAATTTGGATCTACTCTATCATTTTCTTTATTTAGAATTCAACAATCATAACATCTCCTACACATTTTTATTTCTTCTATTTTTCCTCCTTCCTGCATTTATCTCTTATTTTTCTTGCAAAACATTAAAGTTGATCATCGTGTTTGATAATGATGATCAAATCAAGATTTGATTTACTCTGATGTTTCAATTCAACTGGAAGATACAATAAAACATTAATAATACTGAGGAAAACAGTACTTATATTTAGATTCTGACCCTCAATTGAAAGTTCCATAGTAAATTATGAGTTTCATGAAAATCTAGCAAAATGACAAACTTTCTTGATTCTTAAAAGGAAAATAAAAGGCCTATATTTAATCACTATTTCTCAAATATTTTATTCAGCTGATATAAATAATTTTATATTTTATTTTCTATTGAATTCATTCAATAAATAAAATCTAAACAATTACTCTTTCACAGGCAGTTTAAGAGCAAGGCTCTTAATTGTATGAGCAAAAAACAACAAAACAAACTCACAAACAAAAATACCAGAATTACTGTATTTATGAAGATTATAATGCATTTGTATATATAATCACAATAAATTTCTCTCACTTAGAGAAATCTTAATAGTTATAGATAAAGAATGCTGAATATATTATTGGCCAGTTCTATATAACTTACCATTAATATATTTAATAATAGTATCAAATAGCCATTTGACTTTACTAAAATCTGAAAATCAAAGAAAAACAGTTTACATTTTCATAGATATAAGAAGAATCCTATGTGGGGGCGCCTGGGTGGCTCAGTTGGTTGAGCGACTGCCTTCGTCTCAGGTCATGATCCTGGAGTCCCTGGATCGAGTCCCGCGTCGGGCTCCCTGCTCAGCGGGGAGTCTGCTTCTCCCTCTCACCCTCCCCCCTCTCGTGTGCTCTCTCTCTCTCACTCTCTCTCTCAAATAAATAAATAAAATCTTAAAAAAAAACAAAAACAAACACAGAAGAATCCTATGTGGCCCATTTGAATCTGCTTCATCTGTCATTCACATTTTTGGCAAAAATAATTTTTAAATAATGTATTTTTTTCCCTAAAATCAATGGAAATTCTGCATACTTCATATAAATCTGAGCAGATTTTTAGTGGTTAAAAGTTAAAGGCTGCTTCTGAAGCTTGCGATGATGTGATCTTTAAGTCATTCATCCATGATAAAGGGATAGAAAGGGAGCCTGGGAGCATTTTTGTGTTCATTCTGCAAAGGTTGTGTTCAAAGACAAATTGAAGTTATTCAGAGTCTCAGTATGAATGCTCTAAGCTTCAGTCAAAAGGTTATTCTGAGTTCTCAGCTTAAAACTGAGGTCAGTTAATATCAAAAATGACACTAATTTTCAGGATATAAAATATGTTTTTAAAGATTTTATTTATTTATTTGACAGAGACAGAGATAGCGAGAGCAGGAAGACAAGGTCATAATCCCAGGGTCCTGGGATCGAGCCCCGCATGGGGCTCCCTGCGGGGGGAATGGGAGAGGGAGAAGCAGACTCGATCCCAGGCCAGGACCCTGGGATCATGACCTGAGCTGAAGGCAGATGCTTAACGACTGAGCCACCCAGGCGCCCCACACGTAAATTATTTTTCTGATTTGACTTCCTTACCTGGGAAATGAAGATTACAATGGTTCAAAAAATTTTTAAATTACTTGCTTAAGGTCACAAATATTGCAAGTTGAGAAACCTGCATTAAAACCATGGTCTTTCATTTTCCAATGGTCATCATCTTTGCATAACTTGAAATTGGCTTCATGTAGAAACACTTCCATGTTTGCTTATTCCTGGCATGAGTTCCATTGTTTTACCACTAGATATAAGCTTGGGTAATGTAAATTTTTAAATGGCTTTTGGATAGGTGGAACTATTAAGCTACATATTCAGATGTGATATTTGAATGAGTTATCTGAACCAAAAAAAATATTCAAAATAAAGATAGGTGTATTAAAAAAGAATCATGATTTCAATGCTTGATATCTATAGAAGATAACTTCTGGCTTTATTTTGCGTTGGGTAACACTCTATTTTAAAAACATATGGGATCATGACCTGAGCTGAAGGCAGATGCTTAACGACTGAGCCACCCAGGCGCCCCACACGTAAATTATTTTTTTGATTTGACTTCCTTACCTGGGAAATGAAGATTACATTTCTCTAAGTATCTTAAGGCAGTAAAATCTAGTTAACACAGAAACACACTTTTACACTGATAAAGAAACCCAATGTTATTATTTGTGAGGAAAGGAATATCACCTTTATGATGCCATAAGTAATTTTACTTTGCTGAGAAAATTATTTCAGTCCTCCACTAGTTTTTCTCCTGTATAGGAAATATATATGGAGCTCTTTCTTATCTTTGAAGAGCCTGATATAGTTAATATCAAGGCCATTCTTTTTGGTCATGCCAATACCTGCTAGCTAGATGCTATGACTCTGACACTGGTTTCCTGCACTTAAACACTTCAAGCTCTAGATCTTTGCAGTATTATCTTTTTAGATCATGATTCACAAGTTTTAGGAAACTTTTTCTTATGTGTTCCTTGTTTGCTCTGTTGCTGTCCTAGTCTGCCTGGCTTTTAAACTTGTAATATTAGTAATTCCTGTTAATATTATTCTTTGGTTTATATTTTGTTTTATATAACAATTGGCAAATAAATGTGCCACATTCTTACAGTATCAGTTATTCTGAGTAAAACTCTTCGCTATCATTGTTTTTGATGCCTGCCATTCAGCTCAACCAGACTTCTGGTCTTCTTTCACATAGTTTGCTCAAAACTGCCACATTCAAAGGGTCCTCACCTCTACCTAAATACCAAGGAGAATCCTCAATAGGACAAAAACATGTTCAGAGATATGTTTCACCAAAGAAAATGTTTGGGTGTTATTTAGAAAATTATATCACCAACCACTCTACCAAAAGTAGCTTATACAAAATACAAAATTGTGAATTCATATTTCCAAATTTAACATACATATTTGTCTACATATTTGTCTTTCTCTTGTGTATCTATGTCTACACAATACAATTAGACTAAAAGAAATATAATGCACTGAAGACCCACTGGTTTATTTTTTTAAATTTCTTTCCTTCATTCAGGTTTCTCTTTATTCAAGAAACTCTGTTGAGTGGTTACTATTAGAGAAAACTTTATGTAGAAGTTTCAAGTATGATCTTTGAAATGCCTCCATTTGCTGGCTGTGTAATCTTGAGCAAGTTACATTTCTTCACAGTTTCTCAGTTTCCTCATTAGTAATAGTGAATTGATAATAATACATTTGTAGAGTTGTAAAAAAGGACGAAAGGAGTTAATATAATTAAAGAGCCTTGGGCAACACCTAGCTTATTATGAGCCGGTCATAAGTTTATGCTATTATTACTGTCATTACTACAGTGAGGGATCCAGCTCCTGTCTAAAAACCTATGTGTGATTGTCAGGCCCAAGCATAGACAGTTAGAAAAGTTTTGTCTTGCAGGCCTTAAGGGGAAAGCAGTCCTCCCCACACCAGACTTGGTGAACAGCCACTGTACTGCAGTCTATGAAGGGACTTGTAGTCAGGACTCAGGGGCTTCTGGCTGGTCATGCTCGTCCCCCCACTCTTAGCTCTGGTGCCTTCATTTCCTAGGTCTCTTTCTCTCTCTGAAGTCTTGTGCAGAGATCTTTTTAAAGTACCTTTTTTCAAGTTCTTCTTGTGGGCAGAGAAAGGGGAAAACTTGAAGGTGCTTTTCTACTCTCACTCAATACCCAGTACTTTTAAACTCCTAACCTCTCCCCTGCCCCCAACCCCAGATTCTATAAAATGCCTGACCCTTTTGTTCAAGACTCCCTTTAACCATGGGATGACTGCCACATCTGAGATGGCTCACCTTACCTTCCACTTCTTCCACTGTTTGCCATTCTGTGCAGAAAAATTAAACAGAGGAGAGAGTCAGTGCTTTCTCAGGTTTTAGACTCGCTTATACCATCACCCTACGTGATTAAAAGCTTATCTCTTTCAATTTTAGCTTTTTGCTTTAATTGGCTCCTCTGCACCTGGCAGCTCAGCTCTCTCTTCCAGTTCTGTTGAGCTCCTGACATATGGGTGATTCCCTTTATTTAAATGTTAGCAATGCTGTTCTAAAACTCATGCAGTGTTTGGATGCTACAAAATCCATCCCAAAGCAAACAGCAGTATAGTTCACTTCTTTAGATCTTAATCTACTGAAGTAGATTAAAAATACTGGAGCTCTAGGATTCTCAAAAACAGAAAACTCAGTGTAGCATTCTAAAGCAGTTGATAATTATAGTCAGAGTCAAGAATTTGTATTCTAAACAGCATTTACAACAAGAACAGAAAATGTTCTTCAATAAGTGGTCAATTTAATATAAATTAGTACTTTGTTTTTTAAAAATAAATACAAACAATAAAATAAAACATTAGCCCCCAGTTATTGATAGACGTTTCTAGAAAAATAAGAATTTTTAAAAAATACCTATTGAGCAGTAAACACAGTAATTAAGACTATGGTTCTAGAGTGTAACTGTCATGGTTCAAATATCTGTCTGGCACTTTGAGACTTCAGGAAAGCACTTAAACTATGTTTCCAGTTTTCTACTCCTGAAAAACATGGACAGTAGTAAGTACTACTGTGGTTGTAACGACTGAATGAACTAACATATAAAGTGCCTAGAATATCTTCTATGATTTAGTCAACATTACACAAATATTGGTTGTCACTAAAATTATTTTATAATAATAATAATGTGTTATTACTGTCCAGTAGTTATTCAATAAAATTTAAATGTTTTTCTACTATTATGGAAGTATTGTGCAAATCAATGAGATGGCTACTATTTTAAAATAACTAAAAAACTATACATATTATGACAGAATAAAAATAGTATCAATTTACTAATGGAAGGATAAGTTGACGGCTACTCTTTGATGGCTACTCTGAAGATCAGAGAGGTGGAATATTTTATCTGCACGCCACTGAGCTGAGTAGGATTTACAGTTGTACCCTGGATAAAGGCTATTGCAGGCTGAAATAATCGTAAGAGAGAAGGAAGATGTGACTGGAGTTTACATTCCTCAAGGGATGGGATGAGAGACAGGCTAGAAAGCAGTCTTTGGTTACATCAGTTATAATGCAGGTTATACTAAGAACTTTGTATTTTATTTTGAAATCACTGAAGACAGACTTTTTTTTTTTTCTCCAACTGGGCAGTGTCATGATAATTTCTTATTCTAAAACAATACTATTGTGTCAGGATGAAGAATGGATTGAGGACAAGTTTGGAAGCAAGGAAAACTGTTGGAAAGATACAATTGCCAAGGTGTTAAAGGCTAAGAGTATGTCTTAGAACAGTGATATTCAGAACAGAATGAAAGAAGATGCTTAACGGGTATTTTACACGAAGACACAAAGGACTGGCAATGTGTTGAACATGGCGGAGAAAGGGAGAAGAGGAGGCAGGAGTACAAAATAACAGATTTTTTCATCTGGCTTTCTAGGAGGATGATGATACCTCTAAGAGAAATAGAAGAAAAATGAACATCTATAAAATTCTTAATTTATTTACTTTTCCAGGACTTTTAATAATTGTTTTCAATTTTAGTGCATACTATTTAACTTTCATAACAGCCCTAGAGGTTTTATTAGAATTCTCCAAGCACATCTTCCTAAACTTCAGCACGGATGTCTGCACTTGGCTTTCTACAATCCTAATAACCTGCATGTTTCTATTAATATAAAAAGTTCTAATATTTAAAATGCACAATAATTGACTAAATATCCAAAACATTTGAAACATGTCTGACTATAAACCTTCCTTGAAGACTGTTTTCCAAGAGCAGCAATTCTACCATTCCAGAATCTACATAATCATCCAGAAATACCCAGCACTTGTATGCAGACAGGCTTGGTAATAAACCTAAACTATACAAAGAAAAGTTTTCTGGTTAGGTGTCGAAGTTTCTTCAGCATGCACTGACAGAACAACTATATACAACCAAATCAACTTTATAGACACAACAGTGGCACTTGAGAAAAAGTAAATCCTGATGGTCTCAATAAAAGCAACAGTGAACAGAGGAGCAGCAATTTAAGCAAATGGTCTTGTTTGAATACAAATGGGTGATCTGTGCTAAATCTGCATCCCTTTTACCAAACAAAATAACAATTGTTCTCTCATAATGAATACAAGATAATGAGTCTTACTTACAACTTCATTCTCCAGTACAATGAGTTTCCCAACTGGCAGGACAATAAGCAATACTGCTTAAGGCAATAAATGCAATATTCTTAAGATTTATATTTACCAAACCTTAAATCAAAAATACAGTGTAATTTTAGGGTTAAAAATATTTTTTAAAGTGTATATGCTCCTGGTGGCTCAGATGGTTAAGCGTCTGCCTTCGGCTCTGGTCATGATCCCGGGGCCCTGGGATAGAGTCCCGCATCAGGCTCCATGCTCCTTGAGAGCCTGCTTCTCCCTCTGCCTCTCTCTCTCTCTCTGTCTCTCATGAATAAATAAATTAAAAAAATTAAAAAGAAGTGTGTATGCTCATTTTAAATTGGATCTATGAAATCATATACCACTGTGTAAATTCATGTATTAAACCTGAATATGAGGATAGATAACAAACTAGTATCATGCCAGTTAATCACTAAGGGCTTACTGACTTTTTTTTTTTTTTTTGAGAGAAGGAGAGGGAGGGAGCGAGGTGGAGAGGCAGAGAGAATCCCAAGCAGGGGGGATCCTTGTCCAGCAAGGAGCCCTACACAGAGCTCAACCTTACAACGCTGAGATCATGATCTGAGCCAAAATCAAAAGCCAGATGCTTAACTGACTGAGCCACGCAGGTTGACTTTGTATGAATTTCTAAGATATCAATCTTCTGATTGATGAGTTTATGCTTCTGCACCACAGACAGCTAGAACTATTATTTCCCCCTCCCCAACTCCTTCTACCACGTGCAAAATCTTTCTGGAATCAGATTCTTTAAAACTGTAATAGAAATGGGGATAATTTAAATGCACATGTACTCTTGTTTCTGCTTTAAGTCTAGGTAAACTTTAAAAAAAGGATATCAAAATACACTGTGTAATTACTCTATGAAAAAAATACTTCTGCTTACATTAGTCTCATCACTGGCTCCCCTGGTTCTTAGACTTTTGTACTGGAAGCACACCATTGGCTTTTCTGTGCCTCTACCTTGGCACAGATGACAGATCATGGGACTTCTCAACCTCCATAATCATGTGAGCCAATCCCTCATAATAAATCTCTTTTTATATATCTGTATGTTCTATCAGTTCTGTTTCTCTGGAGAACCCTGATTAATACACAGATGCATCTCAAAAATAAAATTGTCCCTGCATACAAGTATTTTTAAAAATGTAAATAAACACTATATCATTCACATTGATGCTTAAAAGCCAAGACCTTAGTAGTTGCTCAATATAATCATTCAAATGACACATTATACCAAAGTGTTCACTGCTGGCAACATAAATCCTACTCCTGTCTAATTTGGCAAAGATAAATTGGACGAGAAATAAGCCAACCAACAAAGAATCTGCTCTATGAATCTTTGGCAAATAAACATCAAAACTTTGTGTAAAGTCTTCTACAAAGAGGAAATTCTTCATGTCATAGAGAAATGCATGCTATTCAGAAACAACTCTAGTTCTTCCTTGTACTGTGGTTGGAATGTGTCTCACTAATTTTCAATGACTCAATCAGAATATATACAATAAATATAAGCCTCCTTCATATTTGAACTGTTGGAATATAACTTCTATTTCACTTTTTAAGTTTACTTTGTCAAGTTAGACATACTCATTGCTTCCAGTCATCCTTATGATATAGTCTTTAGATCTCTATCAAACCTTCTTCTCCATATCCTACTTCATCATGTCCTCTTTAAACTGTAACATCCAAATATTATAATACAGATACCATGTGGATTCTCTGATGGTCCTGGGTTTTTTCCCCTGAAATCAATAACTCTCTTCGTGTAGCATTTTTTGGGGTGTCAATTTTTACCCACTGCTAATAGACATTGAAACTTACAGTATACTAAATTTTTTGTTATCTTTTAAAATATATGAACAAAAACCACCATCCCACAACATTCCCCGTAGTTTACATTATATTTTTGTCTCAAAGCTCTTCATACATTCTCTTTCTTATCTCCCTTACATTATAGAAGTAAGCTATTTATTATGCCCTTGTCCAAGAAGCTGATAAATCAGTCAAAGAGATTGGGACTGTGGCTCATCTCTAGAGACAGACTTTAGATTAAAATCAATAAATCTTTGACCATTCTACTGCTATGAATATTACCATAACAAATTATTCATCCCAAATCACTCTTTTCTCAAATGGGCATAATGAATTAACTGATTGTACTAAGTCAAATACACTTTATAAAACAAATATGACATACATAATGCCATCATGCAACAAGACTATACACTTGATCTTAGCCAAAAGGCTGAAAAGCAATGCAATGCAACAAGACTATAGTTAGTTTTGTCTAAATTAGTACTACTTGGCACTATATTTTCTAAATCTTCAAAAGCATGTACACTGTAAATATAGAAACATTTTCCTAATCTAGTTTTCTCTTTCATCTATTTTCTAGGGTGAAAATATTCTCTCACCTCTTATTATTACCTCTCCTTTTCAATTAAAACTGAACTACAAATGAATAGCAACTTGTTCCCAACTGGAAATAACATAAAAAATGGTCCATTTTTCCAATTCTGAAGCTAAACAATTTTAATTAAAACTCTGTAAACAATAGTTCAGAAATTACAATGCCTTTTTATGTTTTACTCTTTTTTTAGCTACCTCAAACTTGTTTCATTGTCCCCACTGATTATTCCTTACGATTCATCATTATGTACTTTTCATCTCTAATTTCTTCTTCACCTTATTTCTACTTCAAAATTGACCTGCCACCATTGCTTTCATTTTAATTTAAACTCTTTCCTCCTTATGTTCCTCCCTGTATTTATTTTAGCCACACAACATGTATATATTACTTAAATGCAGCAATGAAAATCATCCAAGCTTTCCCTGTTTCCCCCATATATATTCTATAACATTGTACACAAGCAGATGTTATTTTTGGTATATTCCTATCTGTAAAGAACAATATTATCCTATACAGTTGGTTAATTCTCAAAAAAGATAGAAAATGATTTTTAAAAACACTACTATATTAATAACACACTATTTCTTTCAGAAGCATTATAAAATGAATTTTCATTTTTCATCATAATTGATGTCTTATTTATTTATTTATTTTAAGATTTTATCTATCTTTTTGACAGAGAGAGACACAGCAAGAGAGGGAACACAAGCAGGGGAAGTGCTGCTTCCCGCTGAGGGAGAAGCAGGCTTCCCGCTGAGCAGGGAGCCCGATGAGGGCCTCAATACCAGAACCCTGGGATCATGACCTGAGCCGAAGGCAGACGCTTAATGACTGAGCCACCCAGGCGCCCTGATGTGTCTTATTTAGATTTATTATTTATCATATTCCATGATTTTCCTTAAAATCTACATTAAATTGCAACTAAGGACCTACAAATAATCCCCTTTTATTCTGCCTTATATAAAGGGTGAAAGTTATATAATCACATCAATTAATTAAATATTCAAGGTAATTTAACAATGTGATAGTATATGCAAAATTATAACAAATGTGGTACTAATGAGAGTCATATTACCATGATTAATTCCATAATTAATTCCAAAAGAATTAATAACTATTATGACATTACTTTAAAGTTCCATTTTTATACAATATGAAGATTGAAATTAGAAATTTTACTACATTTTATGTAAAAATGTTATAGTTAGCTAAAAATCAGTATTCTTTCTTTTTTAGTTCATCTTAGCATTATTAATAATTTAAATCATTTTTTATTTATGTGAATAAAAATGGAATACCTAATTTGTTAACATTCACAGTTAATGTAGATGTAAATTACAAAGCATTTTCTATTTTTCCTCTAATTTCTTTTGAGCTATAATTATGGTGTTCTACTTTCTTTGTAAAGCTTCTCATTTCCTTTATACATTTTTGTATAGTAATTTTAAAGAAAGGAAGGTTTAGAGACAAATTAAGAATATTCATTCCTTTATTTATTCATCAATTCATTCAGCAAATATTTGTTGAACTCATACTTCTCTGAGCCTGTAACTAAGAAGGATATAAAATTTGAAAAAAGTATCTTCTTTTCAGTGGAGCTAGCAGTTAAAAACATACATAGTGCAAGAAAAATTGTGGTATCTTGTCATTTGGGTGACCCAAGTTTCAAGCTTGCTGTCAACAGTCCTGTTTTATACCAGTTTTCTTATTGTCCATCTGATTAGCACCCCTTTCACACTCATAAGTGTACTTTTTTGTAGGATCAACTATATGTTTAGCCTAAGTAAACCACATCCAGTGCCTCAATCAAAAAGACTGTACCTGGTAGGCACTCATACATTAAAGTTAGTTCACAGTGCAAGTTTCATGGCAGTTGTTCATGAATGATCCTATTTGCCCAGTTGTCTCCCATCCCACAAATACACGACCAGATAAGCAGATTTTATTATAGATTTTTACCCTAGATTCCAAGATATTGCAGTTTTCCTTGGCCTCAGATGTTCAACTATTTTGCATTAAACAACTATGTGGAGAGCTACATCCTCCTCAGTATTTCCAGGTAGGAGTTAGGACAATTTCTGGAATCTAGATATTACCCTTTGGAGTATGAATTCTATTTCACTATCTAGAAACTCTCATTTTTATTTCCCTGGAATATGAATTCTTTTAATATTACTGTTATTCTAGGTTGAAACAAAACTATCTAATAAACTTTGTACACTGTGGATTAAGAATGGTGTTTTATCATTGCTATTATTCTTTAGAAACAGATATAGCTGAACTACTTCTATGTTTAACTATATTTGCTATAGGTTGATATGTCATCATTCCAGATACTGAGATCTCCAAATATAGCTCATCCAAAGCCTTCTCAACTTTTGATAAGAAAAACTTTCTTCCCTTATCTCCGCATCCTCACTGACACTTATCTCTTGTCTTTCTGAATAAGAGCCATTCTAAAGGGTAAGACATGATTCCTCATTTTGGTTTTTATTTGCATTTCTTTGATGATTAGTGATTCCCAGAATCTTTTCTTGTACCTCTTGCCCATTTGATTATCTAGTTCAGAGAAATGTCTATTTAATTCTTTAGCCCATTTTTAAACCATATTGTTTGTCTTTTTGATATTGAGCTGTATGAGTTCCTTATATATTTTGGATATTAACCCCTTATCAGATATATGGTTGGCAAATATTTTCTCCATTCTATAGGTTGTCTTTTCATTTTGTCAATTGTTTCTTTTGCTGTGCAGAAAAATTTTAGTTTGATATAGCCTCACTTGTTAATTTTTCCTTTTGTTGCCTGAGCTTTTGGTGTCACATCCAAAAAAAATTGCCCATTCCAACGTCAAGGAGCTTCTGCCTATGTTTTATTTCTAGGAATTTTACAATATCAAGTTTTTTGTGTAAGTCTTTGACCCATTTCAAGTTAATTTTTGTGAGTGGTATAAGATAAGGGCCTGATTTCATTTCTTTGCATGTGTTTACCAGCTTTCCCAGAACCATTTGTAGGAAAGACTACCCTATCACCACTGGTTCCCATGTCAAATATTAGTTGAATATATATGTGGGTGTTTATGTCTGGGTTCTCTAGTCTGTTCCTTTAGACTATGTGTCTATTTTTATGTCATATTTTAACTACTATAGCTTTGCAGTATAGTTTGAAATCAGGAAGTGTGATGTCTCTTTTTTTTTTCTCTTCTTCAGGAATGCTTTAGGTGTTTGCGGCTTTTTGTAGATCCACATAAACTTTAAGATTGCTTTTTGTCCATTTCTGTGAAAAGTGCCACTGGAATTTTGATAAGGGTTTCATTGAGTGTATAGATAGCTTTAGGTGGTATGAGATTTTAAAATATTAATTCTTTCAATCCATAAACATGGAATGTCTTTCCATTTGTTTGTGTTTTCTTCAATTGCTTTCATCAAAATCTTATAATTTTTATTGCCCAGATCTTGCACTTCCTTGGTTAAATTTATCTCTAAGTATTTTATTGTTTTTGATCTTATTATAAATGTGATAGTTTTCTTCATTTCTTTTTCAGATGTTTCACTGTTAGTGTAGAGAAATGCAACTGATCTATATGTTGATTTTATATCCTGAAAATTTATTGAAATCATGTATTAGTTCCAAGTTTTTTTGTTGAGTCTTTAGGATTTTCCAAATATAAGATCATATCACCTGCAAATAATGACAATTTTACTTCTTTCTTTCTGATTTGGATAAATAATTTGTGTTGCCTAATGCTCTGGTTAGGACTTCTAGTACTATGTTGGATAAGAGTTGTGCGAATGGTTACCTTTGTCTTGTTCCTCATCTTAGAGAAAAAGCTTTCTGTTTTTCACTCTTGAATAAGATGTTAGTTGTGTATTTGTTGTATATGGCCTTTATTATGTTGAAGTACATTCCTTCTATATCTAATTTGTTGAGAGTTTTCATAATGAAAGAATGTTGTATTTTGTCAAATGCTTTACTGCATCTGTTGAGATACGATTTTTATATTTCATTCTATTAATGTGTTATATCACATTTATTAATTTGTGTATGTTGAAATATTCTTGCATCCCAGGGATAAATCCTACTTGATCACATGTATATTCCTTCTACTATATAGTTGAATTTGGTTTGCTAGTATTTTGTTGAGAAATTTTGCTTCTATATTCATCAGGGATATTGGTCTATAGTTTTCTCTTCTTGTGGTATCTTTACCCAGCTTAGGGTAATACTAGGCTTGCAAAATCAGTTTGGAAGTGTCCGCTTCTCTTCAATTTTTTGAAAGAGTTTGAGAAGGATTGGCATTAAATCTTCTTAAATGTTTGCTAGAATTGACCAGTGAAGCCATCTGGTCCTGAGGTTTTCTGTCTCAGGAAGTTTTAAATTACTGATTCAACCTCTTTTCTCATTATTGGTCTACTCAGATTTCCTACTTCTTCATTCAGTCTTGGTAAAATGTATCTTAAAAGGAATTTGTCAATTTCTTCTAGGTCATCCAATTTGTTAGCATATAATTATGCGTAGTAGTCTTTTATAGGTCTAATCACAATGGAAAACAGTATGGAGGGTCCTCAAAAAGTTAGAAGATGGAACTAATATATGATCCAGCAATTCTACTTCTGGATATATATATATATATATATATATATATATATATATAGAGAGAGAGAGAGAGAGAGAGAGAGAGAGAGAGAGAGAATATATATATATATAGGATATATATATATAATATATATATATATAGAAATTAAAACAGGATATTGAAAAGATATATGCATTCTCATGTTTCTTGCAGCATTATTTACAAAGCTAAGATACGGAAACAACCTAAGTGTCTGTAAACTGATGAATAGATAAAGGAGTTTTTATACACACATTCATATAAACTCACACACACACACACACACACACACACACACACACGCACACACACAGTGGAATGCTACTCAGCCACGAGAAAGAAGGAAATCTTGCCATTCATGACAACAAGGATGAATTTTAATTTTAAGGCATTATGTTAAGTGAAATAAGTCATACAGAGAAAGTTAAATGTTGTATAATATCACTTATATGTGGAATCTCAAAAAGCTGAACTTGTAATGAGTAGAATGGTGATTATTAGAGGCTGTGGTGGTGTTGGGGAATTGGGAATATGTTGATTAATAGTGCACATTTAGAACTAATTGATAAAGAAGTCCCAGAGATCTAATTCACAGCATAGTGATTATAAACAATAATATTGTACTATAAGTTTCAAAGCTGCTAATAGACCAGATCTTACTATTCCTACCACAAAAGAAATGATAATTATGTGACACAATAGAGGTGGTAGTTAATGCTATATTGTAATACATAAATGTAACAAATCAATGTGTTTAAACCTTAAACTTATACAATCTTTTATGTCAATTATATCTCAATAAAAATAAGTTTGAAAGAAAAGAAAAATCTTTTTGGTTTGTACTATCAGCAAAGGCTTTATGGGGATATTTATACATATTTATGGATAAATAATATGCACATATTATAAATAGGTAATATTCTATGATAATAGAATTATTAGATTTATTTTAGAAAACATATAAATTACATATAAAGCACAAAAGAAAAAAAGATCATTTACTCTTTACCACTAGTGATTCTAATTCTGAATATTTGTGTTGTGTGTTACAAACAATAATTTAACATACAGTAAATATGTTCCACATTCTGAAGTAGCATACAACATGGCTTTTGATAGCTGTATGATTTTACAAAGTATACAAAAATATTTTAACATATTCCCTATTGCCAAGGAATTGATTCTTTAAATCAAACTATCAATGAGCAAACTGTGTACATATATTTTTACTCTTATGTCTAATTTTTGAGATAAAACCTAGAAATGAAATCTCTAATTTTCTGGAAAGTTCTGAAAATTTTTAGACAGACTGCCAAACTTCCCTACAGTGAAGTTAAAACAATTTACTTTGAGACTGACTAATTCTATTGGTCATTTTTACACCTTGGCAAGAGTATATCAGAATATATATTTCTGTACTTCATAGATAATGTAATTTTAATTTATATGTACTGAAAATTAGTAAAAGGGTAAGTCACTTAAAAATGGAGTAAGGAGAGCAGAAAGGGGAGCCCTCACTCACTACCACTTGGCATCAATAACAGACTCCAACAGGAAGAATCCTTAATTACATACCTCCACAGGAAGAGACCCACCTTGTCTTGCTAGTCTTCCTAATCCATTCTACCTTACTACTCCAGAAGAAAGGAAGATATCTCCTTGCCTGCCAAGAGCCCAGCAAATGAGAGATTTGGCCAACAGCCAATAAAAAGCTACTACATTTTGAAGTCGCAGTTCACTCCAAAGGACTTTTTTTCTGTAACCAGCCCCTTCCACCTCCCTCTTTTCTTCTATAAAAGAGTGTTCCTTTCCTTTGTTCTCTGGATTTGTCTATGGCTTTTGCTATAGTTTGCTTGTCCCAAATTGCAATCACTCTGCTATTTCTATTTTATTTATTTATTTATTTATTTATTTATTTATTTATTTATTTGACAGAGAGAGACACAGCGAGAGAGGGAACACAAACAGGGGGGAGTGGGAGAGGGAGAAGCAGGCTTCCCGCGGAGCAGGGAGCCTGATGCAGGGCTCGATCCCA
The DNA here is from genome assembly GCF_003265705.2 of Callorhinus ursinus. Lineage (NCBI taxonomy): Eukaryota > Metazoa > Chordata > Mammalia > Carnivora > Otariidae > Callorhinus > Callorhinus ursinus. The sequence continues at coordinate 43,736,824 of NW_027397069.1, forward strand.
GGACCATGGGATCATGACATGAGCTGGAGGCAGACGCTTAACGACTGAGCCGCCGAGGTGCCCCACTCTGCTATTTCTAAATAAGCCATTTTATGGATAAAATAATTGGCTGTTTTACTTTTAAGGTTGACATTATGATTAATTGATATTATGTGTCTTCATTACTGAAAATCTTTGTCGAATAGCTCATCTTTGGCAGAGCTTGATCAAATAGCTACAAATTGCCACCAAGGTTTGGTTTTTATTCCTTGGTTTACCCTGCCTTCTTTGGTTGGTATTCTACTAAGCTCAGCTCCTTACTTTTCAGCACTATAGCATTCATATGTATGATTATTAAGAAAATAATATTTTTTATGAGCATTTCTAGCATTACCTAGAAGGATGGAATTAATGGGCTGGTTCAACTTGGACTATGTGCTCAACCTTCATATTATGAGATAGAAATTATTTACTATAATATAGATCACAAGATGAAGAGTTTGAGCTCTTGGGAGGCAGAAACGATGGAAAATAATCCAAGAAGGCAAATAAAATATATAACATATAAAATTATATATACATATTATATGTAATATATACAAATTACATTTAATATATTTTTCCTATGGTCTTCAGTGACTTCTTATTTTATTTTTGATTGCATATCTCTGTCTAGGTGTGAGATTAAAATAAAAATTTATATTAATTACAGGAAATTCTGGTTGCATGGCCAGATGATGTGTTAGGAAACATGTATATTTGTTAATGTGGCTACAATGTATATATCTAATGTTTTACAAAATAAGTATGAAAGTAATCAAGTAAGATAGCTTTGATCAATACCAATTCTTTATTCTTCAGGATATATATTTCCTGAGCAAAAAGGGAGGATGCTTTAATCTGGTAAATAGCAAAAATGTTGTGAAAAGTTACTTAAATTCATGCTAATTTTTCCTATTATTCATGAAGAATAAACATCATTCCTAAATTAATAGAGATTTAAATGTAAACTATAATGTAAATATTTCCAAAACAAAAAACCTAAAGAAGAAGCAGAACTACATACTGAAGATGGGTTGGATGGAAGGTAATATTAAAACCAGAAACATAAAACTAGAAAACCAAATAATTCAGTTATTATAGTGAGTCAAAATTAACTGATTTTTCTTCTTAAAAATAATCTCTTAATAGCATAAAATAATAACAATTTAACTTTATCCTACTTAAAACAATCATTTAATAGAGTGACAGAAAATTTAACAACTGTCATATACAAATATAATAATCATACGTATTGATCAATGAAAGCCAGACCTTGGCCTTCTATTGATATTGATGAATTAACTAGTATATTTCTTAAGTAAATAAGCTTATAGCCTTGAACAAGAGAATCCAAATAAATAATCATAAACAAAGGCATCTTCACATTGTGGAACACCTAGAAAGGCCCAGGAACTTCAAAATAAACCATAGATTGTGATTTTATTTTTTTATTTTTATTTTTTTTTAATTTTTTTAAGATTTTATTTATTTGCGAGAGAGAGAATGAGAGACAGAGAGCAGGAGAGGGAGGAGGGTCAGAGGGAGAAGCAGACTCCCTGCTGAGCAGGGAGCCTGATGTGGGACTCGATCCCAGGACTCCAGGATCATGACCTGAGCCGAAGGCAGTTGCCTAACCAACTGAGCCACCCAGGTGCCCTAGATTGTGATTTTAAATATATAAACTTTGGGGTCTGATACAATCCTACTGAATCAATCCCCAGGAATGAAAACTCAGATTATTTTGTTGTTGTTAAAATCTAGTTACATGATATTGGTGAATAGCCAGATCTGAAAATAAATTGTATACACTCTATATTTGAGTTTCTTTATTTAACAAGAAAACAAAGAGAGAAATTTAAGTTTGAGGTTGGCATAATAATGACAACAATGATAACATCAAGTGAATCCTTACCAAGTAATAGAAACTAACCTAAGTGCTTTAAATGGACAATCTTATTCAATCCCTAAACTGTATGAAGTATGTTTATTCCTGTTTCACATTGTGCAGAAATTGAGAGTTAAAGAGGTTAATTGCCAGGTTCACAGAGACTTCTCTGCTTTTCTCAGTATATGGGTTTGCATACGTGTGTGTGTGTGTGTATGTGTATATGTATATATATATATATATGCATGTGTATGTTTATACATATATGTATATTTATGCATGTTTTAAAGTAACAGTAAAAGAGCTATTGGTAATGAAATGATTAACAATGTTGGAGACAGAAAAGTGGATCTCCAATGACCAAATGGAGCTTATTAGATCAAGCAGAGTCATGTGCTTTGAAAACAAGGACATTCTCTTGATGTAATAATTAAAAAGGACCCAAAGATGAGATCTTAAAATAATTAGTAAAGGCTAATAAGAATAAAGTAGTAAATAATATTCTCCACAAATCATACACATGCCCTTTTATATAGTGTCCATAGATAAAGGACATAAAATATTTCATGCAAATATAATTTGTCTTATTTGATTAACCTCTTGATTCAGGCAAAACTATAATCGAAATGTTACAGTTAAGAGGGCAACATTAATAAACACTTTTAGAAGAAATAAAACACTGTAGGAATAATAATATTTGTAAAATAGTCACCTAATTATTAATAAATGCATTTTTAAATGTTTCTGATGTATATATTGCTGTTGTTAGAATATAGAAACACATATGGGGCACCTGGGTGACTTAATTAAGTCTTTGACTTGATATCGGCTGAGATCAAGTGAGCTTGATTAAGGGAGGGGGTCTTGATCGGTGAGATTAAGCCCCACATCACGCTCTGCGCTCTCGGGGAGTCTGCTTGGGATTCTTTCCCTCTTTCTCTGCCCATCCCCCTGCGCATGTGTGCGCTTGTGCTCTCTCTCTCTCTCTCAAATAAATAAATCAATCTTAAAAAAAAGAATATAGAAACAATTAGCGTCGTTATTTTGTAGGTATATACTTCACTCTAAACTCTAAACTTCACGTGGATTATCATGAACTCTAAATCAATTCATACATACACCCTTTTAGTTTTTTAGTTTGCTGAGAGATGTAAGGGAAAAGAGTGGGGTAGAGAGAGAGATTGATTGAGAAACATGCTCAGAAGTTTGGCTTCTAACTTATGTTCTGTTTCACTGAAAGCCTGACTACTGGGTATAGGTTAGAGAAATGGGTGGCAGAAATTTAATGGGAAAACAAAGTGTCAGGAATCTGGAAAGAAGATAATCTGCTTTCATGATGTGGACTCCTCTTGCAAGTTAAGGACTCAGGCTTAATTTTTGGGTGGTTGTCCAGACATAGTTGAGTTAGAGAGTGTAACTCTCTTATGGTCTTTAAAGTTGGACTATTTTTTGGTTTAATCTAACTAACAGGAATATTTCATAATATTGAGAAGTATAAGTAATTGCTAGAACTGCTGTTTCTTCCCTATAAATGGAGACAATCTTACCTTATGTGGAGAGTATTTGTAAGGAATAAAAATGTAATATGAGACTGTTGAATCACAGACCTGTACCTCTGAAACAAATAATACATTATATGTCAAAAAAAAAAAAAGAAGAAGATAGCAGGTAGGGAAGAATGAAGGGGAGGAAAACAGAAGGGGAGACCAACCATGAAAGACTATGTACTCTGAGAAACAAACTGAGGGTTCTAGAGGGGAGGGCGTGGGGGGATGGTTTAGCCTGGTGATGGGTATTAAAGAGGGCACGTACTGCACGGAGCACTGGGTGTTATATGCAAACAATGAATCATGGAACACTACATCAAAAACTAATGATGTAATGTATGGTGATTAACATAACATAATAATAAAAAAATGTAATATGAATAACAAAGTACTGATACATAATAAATACAGAATACAAATTACTTATTGCTACTTTTACCTTTAATATAGTTAGAATTAGCATTTCCATTTTTTTTTACTGGTATTATCTAAATATTATTCAAATGTGTTCTGTCAATATGAGTAGTTATCACATAGCATAAATATCTTTTCATACTCAAGGATGTAAGGAAATGAAGCACTAGTATAGTTCAAGCATTTACTATTAGTGCCCAAATGTGCTTGCTTTATTAAGATAGACTGTATTTTCTACATGTGTATAATAGAAATCATAATATTTCTCTGACATATTTGGAGTTATTTTTTGAAGTTTACAATTCTAAAACCCATATAAAAGAACAATGTGAATTCTACAATACTATACCTGTTAAAGTCATCTTTAATATTAAGAAATTGATTTTTGAAGATAAAAGTGGCAAATGTAAAAGCATCAAAATTCTTAGAACAGTTTTCATTGTAGGAGCTCAAAAAACTTTTTAAAATGAGGTTATTTATTAAAAGAGATTAGAATAATTGCTCCCTTTTAATTCTAAGAGAAGTATCATGCAAATAACACCAATTGAAGAGGTGGCTTGTAGGCAAGTAGAACTAGATCTAATTGAACCAATGATGAAAATATGTTGCTGCAGTCAAATCCAACAGTAACAACAGTGCTGTATCATGAGCTTTTCTTATTCTTTTATCTAATCCCATAAAGAAAATAAACATCAATGAGGACTTTATTTAGATAATACTGTTCTGTCCAGTAAAATTACAAATGAAGGAAATAACCATGTGATTAGAAACTTGTACTTTATCAAATGGAGCATATTTAATAGTCATAACAATTACTTAATGAAGCTGGAACAAGGAACTATATTTACATGATCATACTAAAAGAAAATTATTTAGCTGAATAGCTAACTATAGTCTAAACATTAAGAAAAGCAGATGCAAGCATTAACAGATCCAGTGTCATAAAAAGAATAAGTTAAATTATAAAGAGAATGTCTAAACATGCTGTTGATCACACATACTGAGCTTTTAGGTTGAGACTTAAGGGTATCTGGAAATTGTATGCTATTGAATTATATGTTAATGAACAATGAGAAATTATTAACAATCCTCAGCTCCACTTCTAGTAAAAATTCTTAAAGCAATCATGCTATCATTACAAAAAATGAAAAATAAGGTTCATAATCATTTGAAAGAATTCAAGATATTTTGCCAAAATTTTGGAGAACTTTTCCTAAGAAACCAAATGCCTATAATATATACAATAAGATTCATAAGCGGGAGTCAATGGATGACCATATTTTCAATATGTAATGAGTCCAGTCACCCACCAGCTGACCAAATCATACCCTTGAGAGGGAAAAAATTTATAAATAAATACCAATATATTTATCTCTCATTTAACATAAAGTTTGGTGAGTCATTCTTGACATTTATTTAACAAATGTGTACTGCTCAAGTTTTCTAATGCATCAATCATTCCTAAAATATTTCATTCTACTAGATATTATGCAAAAGACTGTTACAACAAAGATGTTCTACATAATTTTACAAGATTAATTTAAACTGAGGGACTAGTTTATATACATTCCTTTTTTCCCATTTTTTTATTATGTTATGTTAATCACCATACATTACATTATTAGTTTTTGATGTAGTGTTCCATGATTCATTGTTTACGTATAACACCCAGTGCTCCATGCAGAATGTGCCCTCCTTAATACCCATCATGAGGCTAACCCATCCCCCACCCCCCTCCCCTTTAGAACCCTCAGTTTGTTTTTCAGAGTCCATAGTCTCTCATGTTGAATCACAGACCTGTACCTCTGAAACAAATAATACATTATATGTTAAAAAAAGAAGATAGTTTATATACATTCTAATGATATAATACAGCCTAGAGTCTGTACTGACCTTGTATAAGTTCCATAGATATGTATAGGTGTAACATTATGTAAATAAAAGCCAAAGTATTGAAGAAAATGTGACTTATCTACTAAGTAAAATAACTGAAGCAAAGTATGTATCTTTATTTTTCTATTTTGCCAACAAGTATCTTTACTTTAGTTCTAGGCAATCATGTTTAGTTCTATCTCAGGATTTCAAAAGACTGAGAGATATATAGGGACATTTTTGAATCTAAGGTAATTCTTATGTACTTGACATTTTTTCCCTTATCACTAGAGCTAAGTTTAGATAGAACAATTTGGAATATTCAATTAGACTCATATATTACCACTGATAAATCAGCTTGGAATTCTAAGTACTTCTATGTAGCTGAGGGAAATCATCAAAACACTTCAGAATCTAAAAGAAATTTTATACAAACTTAGTTTGTATAAAATTGCACTCCTAGAAGATAAAGCTTTCAAAATAGTGTAAGATGGAGCATACACAGATGTGGTGTCTTCTTTTCTTTTCTGTGAATTTGCACTGGTCTTTCCTTACACTGTTTGGTGGATCTGATAATCAGGTCTTGGGTAGGAAACACAAGCTGGACTTATCCTTGCTTTTAATCTCAGACTATTTAGTTAGGCCTAGCTTTGGGAACAAAAATGAGTCAAATGCACCAAAATTTGCATACAAATTGTGTTTTTATACATTGTGGGCCCATCAACACAGGTTTACATTTGCTTTATGTAGTTGTCATTTTAATTAGATAGCAAAAGAAAAATACATTTATATTCTCTCTTGTATTTATCTCTGTAGTTATGTTTCCTAGTGTCATTTCTTATGTGGATTCAACTTACTGTCTTGACTTCTTTCTTCTCAGTTGAAAGATCCTTTTCAGTATTACTGAAGTAAACTAGTGGCATATCAGTTTTTGCTTAATGTGTGAATAGTATTGTCTTCATTTTTTTAAGGACTTTTTTTCTGGGTATAGAATTCTTGGTTAACCATCTTTTCTTCAGCACTTTGAATATGTCATTCCACTAACCTATGCTGTCTGTGGTTTCTGATGAGAAATCAGCTGTTTATTTTACTGAAGATCACTTGTATATGATGCATCATTTTTTACTTGGTCCTTTCTAGGTTATCTCTTTGCCTCTGGCTTTTGACAGTTTGATTATGACACATCTCAGCATGGGTCTCTGATTTTTATACTACTTGGAGTTAATTAAGCTTTTAATCAATTTGGGGAGTTTTAGCCATTATTTCTTCAAATACTCTTTCTGAGTCTTTCTCACTTCCTCTGATATTTCTATTATATGTACGTTGGTATGCTTAATAGTGCCCCACAGGTCTCTGAGGGTCATTCATTTTTCTTCACTCTTTATTATTTCTGTTACTTAGAAAGCATAATCCCAATTGATCTATCTTTGAATTTGCTAATTACTTCTTCTGTCTGATCAAACCTGCAGTTGAACCCTTCTAGTGAGTATGTCATTTCATTACTATAATTTCTAGCTCCAGAATTCTTTTCTTTTTAAAAATCCTATCTCTGTATTGATATTCACTATTTGGTGAGTCATCAATGTCAGATTTTCCTTTAATTTTTGGACATGATATTCTTTACATTTTGTAGATATTTAAAAGAGTGGATTAGACTTTTTTTTTAAGATTTTATTTATTTATTCATGAGAGACAGAGGAGGAGAGAGAGAGGGAGAAGCAGAGGGAGAAGCAGGCTCCCAAGGAGCAGGGAGCCCGATGCGGGACTCGATCCCAGGACCCTGGGATCATGACCTTAGCCGAAGGCAGATGCTTAACCATCTGAGCCACCCAGGCGCCCTGGATTAGACTTTTATATAGTACAAAAAGACCATAATTTGCGTAGTAGGTATAATGTCTGGGCTTCCTCAGTGACAATTTCTGCGGACACCTTTTCCCTATTTATTTGCCTTACTTTAGTGCTTACTTGTGTGTTTCATAACGTATTGTTGAAAAATGGACATTTAAATAATATAATGTGACAAATCAGAACCAACCATCCCAGGGTTGCTTTTGTGTTGCAGTTTGTTGTTGTTATTGTTGTTGCTTCTGTCGTTTTGTCTAGTGACTTTCCTGAACTAATTCTGTAAAGTCTATACCTTGATTAATTTTCAGAGTTCTGAAAAAGTTGATTTTTTTTTTCAATTTTTTTCCAGGGTTCTCAATGCTTCATGGATGAGCAAATTTTCAGATATCTTTGCTCAGGCATCTTGAAGTATTTCTCTCACCATACATTTTTGATTCAGCAGAAAAACCTTAAATGACCTAAGTAATTGAAGAATATGTAAAAGCCATTCACTGAAACACATCAGTTCAGGTAGCTGGAAGAATAATCAGAATTTGAATTCTACTTTGAGGCTTACCACTTTGCCTTTAGGAGGGAACAGTCTTGTATTAGCATTGTTATTTTTAACTCCACCAATTACAGCCTCCTCCTCCTTTTAAAACAGCAGTTAGTGTTTCTTCATTTACTTAGATTTTTATTCAATAAGGTCAGAGTAGTTCATTTCTCATCTCTTGAACCTAAATCCTAGAGGATCAAATTAATTCTGTTGTCAATAGGTCACCAAATAACACATATAATCATAATTAAAGCAAGCAAGTACTTTTTATAGCTTCACTATAACATGAAAAATAAATTGTTTTCTCCTGAATTGTCTCCCATATTCTGGGTCCTCACAGAATGAGTGTCATGGTGGTCTTCATTTGATCACAGGAGCCTGTTCATATTCTGAAAGCAAATTTCTCCACAAGTGTGCTTTGGAAAATATTTTGACCAGAAATGGGATATTATCATAGACTATGTCTATGACCAAGATTATTGAGGATTTAACCTAGAAGGGGAGGGGGAGGTAGGCGACTCATACCCAAGGAGTTCTATGAAGGCCAAAACTCCTGTGTGTGATATTTCAAGCCTGACCCTAGGGCACTTATAAGGCTATGCTTGGCAAGTTTGATGGTGGCAAGCGGCCCTCCCCATGCCAGACTTAATGCACAGCCAGTGCACTGCAGTTAATGGAGAGAGTTCAGTGAAGGATTCATTCTTCTGTCTTTGGAGGAGCCATTCTCATACACATACCTGCATTCCTATCCGAAGCACCATCATTCAGAGCCTCCTTATAAAGGCCTTAGCTGAAGCATTATTCTCCACTTTGACTCAGTACTTTTCCATTCCTGGCCTTTCTCCATCTCACACAGACATGGGTCCATAAAAGGATAGAAACCCTTTCTTCAGGGTTCCTTGGCACTGAGATGAATAGCCTCATCTGCACTGCACCTACCCAAATCCCAACTGGTGCCATTCCATGGGGGAAAATGAAACCCTGAGGAGCAGAGCCTGTTTTTTGTTGTTGTTGTTTTTGTTGTTTTTTGTTTTGTTTTGTTTTATCCTCTTGCTTGTGCAGTCACGGTAAGTGAATAAAAACTCCATTATAACTTTAAGTTTAGATTGCTGTCCTAATTGACCACCTTAACACCTGCTTGTTAAATCTAGCACCTCTTCCTGAAATAGAATTAGTGAGGATTGGAAAGAATCTGGTCAACTTTTTAGGTTGTTAACATGTGTAAAAGTTTTCTAAGTCATTCATTATCAGAGACAGAATAATGGAAACTTTTGAGAGTTCACATCATTCATAATATTGGCCCCAAATAGTTGCCCTTTTCTCCCTTTTTTCTGCCTCTGTGGCCCATGTTATCTAGAATATGTTAATAGTATTATCAAACCACTACTCAAATTATTCCCCTCTAATTATTACAACTATGCCGTCAAACCATTCTCAAGGTTCCTTTATCATATAGCTTTGATTTGTTTCTCTGGCATCTGAATGATGGAGCCACAGCACTTGTATCTCCAGTGGATTATTTTTCAGTGGACTATGTAGGGTGGTCATCTGGAATCATCCCACAAAAATCTGCCATTGATGTCACTTTATATTATATAAAGGTAGATTATAATTATTTACAAAAGTATCCATAGGCCAGAATGGATTAAGTCCCTATTATATATTTTTTGGTTACTTTGTAATATTTTAGAAATTATCTTCAAAACGACTTCATGTAATACAGCAATCACCTTGCTCTCCATAAGAAAAATTGACTTCCCCTAATGACTCATAGGGTAATATCAATGTGGTTTCTGCACTTTAAATTTTACTTTCAAGTAGTTACTACTAATAATGTCATTAACTCTTGCACCACATATTCAACAGTTCTATAGTCATGGTAAAGGTATCTTCATAGATAGGCTTAATTTTTGAGAAAGACATTAACTTCAATATATTAAAAATGCCATAAGACTTGTTATCAGATACACTGTATGCATTACATAGATTCTCTCAAACTTACTTGTCTTCCCAGGCACCTGGTTATCACCTCTCTCACTGCAGCAATGTCACTGAAGCCTCATTTAGCAAGAATGGCTGTCACAATTTCTACTGATATGGCTCTTGCATGGTCTTCATAATATGCATTGTGCCTGAGGCTAATCCAAATGGACCCAAGAAACTTTGACTCCTCCCATTTTATATTTAGATGTAGCATCATGTTATAATTTATCAGATCTGGCTTCCCAGAACTTCCCAAAAGGGACTACAATCTGTAAGTGTGGGAGAACTGGCTTTCCATCAAAGCAATTATGATCAATGGGAAAGAGTAAATAAGAGTGCACTGGCAAAATAATTCCTTTTCTTTTCTATCTTCAGTAGATAATTCTGAGATGTAGCTTTCCTGTACAATCCGTGTAGAGGCATCTCCTATGATCAAGTAATGGAGTCATATCTTTTCATGTCTCATGAAGCAGTGACTACCTTGGCAATGTACATGTTATAATTCTGTACTTTATGTGCCACTTTGATTTTCTATAATTCTTACTGCACTGGAATTGCATCTTCTTAAGCATTAGCCCTACGTCTTGCATCAGGCTCTATATCTAATGAACCTGAGCTAAAACAATAGACATCAGTAGTAGTTCTATTAACTAGAAGATGCCAATGATCGCTTGTAATAATTTTTAGCCTTTGATGGTGTAATTTATTAAGCTATGGCTAAATTGGGTGAAGTGCATATAGATTGCAGAGAGAGAGAGCAGTTCAAGTAACTGTGGGATTTAATCAGTATGTAGATAATATTATCATATGGTATATGATGGCTTTTCTGTGATTTTCAATAAAAGAAAATTATATTTAGTCAATGTAAAGCATGCTCTAAACAAACAAACAGGACTTCTTTGGCAACTTTAAAATAAGTCTTCTTCCTAGCAGAGACAGAGAACACTATGCTGACAATCTGCCTCAGCATCTGATTATCAGCATAGCAAATCTATAAAGTTCACTTCATACACAATCTTTATAGATCTTTTCTCTTGAAGTCAGGACTCTCGATGGGGGGTATTGCTTGGGCAACTCTGAAAAGCACCTGAAATTCCAGAATTAGCAAAAGCACCTTTTTCATCTTTTCCAGAGAAAAATAGACACGACTGACATGGAGTTTCTTTCAAAATGAAGATTGTCTCCTCAAGACATATCCCCCCCCAATCACCCTCACTGTCTCCAGATCTATGATCAGATTTAGGTCTCAGTAACACCAAATAAGAAAGTACAAGCCCTGCTCTATCTTTATCTGGGTCCACAAGAATATCCATTCCAAATCTCAGACTCTCACTGTTTTCCAAAAATATCCTGAATTTCACATGATAAATTTTGTGAGGATGCTAACTCAATTGACATTGTAAGTCTGCAAATGGTACAATTATATTTAGTGTCCAATGTTCATCAAACTTGACCTGGACCTGTAGTAAATAAGAGATGCTTTTAAGGCCACCTTAGAAGGTCTCTAGTTTCATATGACACACTGAGGTGAGAAACTAAAAACATGAGCTTGTCATTTTCATTATGTAAGCATTCCAGGGCATGTAGAGGAAGCCATCCCATCTCATAATCCTTGTAATTATCATTATTTCCATAACAGTTGAGTGAACAGCAAGTTGGTCCCCCCAGGCATTTGCATTATAAGCACTTAATCACAGTCAACCACAGGTGATAATTTGATTAATGGTGATGCCCCTGCATGCTAACGATTACTAGCATTCCGTTTCCCACTGGCATGATGTTTAAACCCATTTCAAAATTCCTTATTGAGTGCATATTTTCTGAGTTTACTCCTGGAATTAATTAGTTTATTGGTCCTGTCTGAAAATAATTCAGACCAGTGTTTGTAACAGAGAAAAATTTATAGAAAGAAATTTTAAACATGATAAACCTGTATTAGAAGACTGAAAAGGTAAAAACAAAACAGTGAAGTTATACAGAAATAGAAAGTGGCACTAACTACCACACTTACTGCTGTGGGTAGAAAGGTGAGATGTTGGAAATAATAATACTAAGCAGTGCGACAGAAGTAACCCTATAGAGCTTAGACTCAGATCTCTAAGTAACCGGTTGATGTCAGGGTATTACTGGTAATTCAACATCTTGGAAAACGGGATCCAGATATCTGAATAAAGAACATTTTCCAACTATTGCTAGAGGCTTAGAAACTTCAAAAAGAACTCTAATAGAGCTAGAACTTATTTCATGAAGGAGGAAATACTAGCCTACTGAGACATTAACGAGAAATGAATAGAAGGTCATTACAACTCTTCTCCCAAGTGATAAAGAATAATCCTCCCAGTGAGCAGAATAATAAGCAATACACTTGGTTATCTATACCATACAGAGGGAGAATTTCCCTCAAGTGGGATATTCACTGATTCCTTGAAAGTGACAAATGCTGGGGTAAATTTTCTGGGTCTTGAAGTAAAAAGACTAGAAGGAATTCAGGGGATGAGGTATGTAGATGGTCCATAGGGATCCAAGCAATTAGAACATTTGTGGCTCATGTTACTTTGTACTGGAAATGATCCATCAAAAGGATGCTTCTCAACAACCAAGTGGCTGGGTGAATATTACCCAGTTTATCTCTGGTCAATCTCAATGCTTTGTAATCCCATCAATAGGAAATCTGTAATAACAGGAATGAAGGCTATGCACATACACAACTACATGGGCTACCTCTCCACAGATTGTCTACCTATGCCGCTGCTATGTGAAATTTCCAGAAGCATAGATCAACACTGATCCTTCAGTACCATTGTTTGGATATACCAGCTGATTATCTTGTGGCAAGGCAATTATACTTGACCTTTTCCATCTGGATGAATGTACGTATTCCATATATGAATGTGCTTTCATATCCAAGGTGCCTTGGCCAACACAATCATCTGAAGACTTACAGAGAGCTTTTTCCATACATTTGTTATCCTCCATAATACTGTTACAGGCAAAGGATCTATTCTATAGCCAAGAAATTAACACAGCTCATGACCTTGATAAGTATTAATTTTGCCATATACTACCCCATTTATCAGAAGCTAGCCTGACAAAATTTGGGAGTGATCTGTTCAAGATTCAGCCTAGATTCTGGCTCAATGTCACCAACATGCAAGACCGAAGCAATGTCCTCCAGGATGTGATAAATAATACATACCTTCCTGCATAGTGATACCTATCAAAAAATGATTGCAACAATCACATTCCAATAAATACAAGGCTGCTAAAGGCTTAGACCCCTTAAAGATGACATTTGGTTATCACCAGCAAGCAAACAAACCCAATCAACAGAAGTGCTTGCCATGGATGAAAGAAATTTAGAGTGGTTGCTCAATAAGGAAAATGATGAATATTAGTTAAAGCCTCTAGAGCAACTTCAACAGAACTAGTTTTATCAAACGTTGTACTTTATGCATTTTAGGACATGCTATGTTCCACAATCTTGAAGAAGACTTTGAATGATCAAACTAGTCACTCTCACCTTACAGAAAGAAGTGATGGATTTTTCACACACACACACACACACACACACACACACACACACACACACACAC
>NW_027397069.1:43750528-43875378 GCF_003265705.2 Callorhinus ursinus
ACACACACACACACACACACACACACACACACACACACACACACACATGCGTACCTCAAACTGTAACATGGGAAATGGATATAATGGTAGAGTATGAGTGGATATGAATGGTACAAGGGAAAGAATGTGTTAAATACATTTTAGGAGCTTCTCAGATTCACCTAGAGTCATGTTTCTTGAGCGCTAAGCTCCTTATAATCACTATTCCTTGGAAGCTGATATCTCTTCTATCAGTATCACCAGATCTCTTGCACTGTCTCAAGGTAAGTGCTAAAATTAAATTGTCTTCATTTTACATAATACCAAAACAAACAATTAAATATGGAGATATACATTTATAGTTAATTCAAGTATTTAGATTGAGTATGTTAGATAAATTTAAGTAGACTTACATTTATTATAAGAAATGTTAATATAAAGGTAAATGAATGTATAGCCTAATAATAGAGATATTATATATATATAACAATTTTAATCTATAATGAATTTTCTAGTGCATTAGCATTCATCACACTAAACAAAATAATCCTTAACACCCACAATTAGTATTTAGCTACTTAATTTCACTTAGGTCATGAATCTTATAAGAAAAATATAGTTCTTTTTTTTTTCTTGCCAAATTATCAAAAACAATCTTACTCTTGTACAGATCACAATTGAATATGAAAATCTACTTAGAACTGGAAATATACTGTACCATAATAATAATCTATAGTAAGAGCAGAATTAATCTAACATTTAGCATTTATGAGAAATTATTGTTCCTGCACTATAATGTCAAAAATTCAGGTATTTCTACCAAAGTTTTAATTATTTCAATAAATCTTTACAGTAAAATTTCACATTTGTACAAGTATCTCTCCATAATGATGAATTTAAACTTCATATGAATACAAATTTTTATCCCTTGGGCGTTTGGCTCTGGGTCCAAATGTTTATTCAGTATACCTCTATTTTACCATATCCTAGCACAATGTTTTATCCTTTAAAAACAAGGAATGCTGATTTTAGGCCCTGTAAATTATAGGATATTAAGGAATTAGTTGCTACAACTGCACTTCTTCCTGTCTCAAAATTATAACAATGGATTCTAGGGAACATCCATCTTTTTCCTATGATGGTTTCTCTGTTAAGGTAATACATATAAACATTAAAAAAAATTTTAATGCAAACAAACAACTCTGATACCTCACTTTTTGTGGGTTTAACACTGTTAACATATACTGACACTGACTTTGCAATGATTCTTATAACCAAAAACACTTTTGCTAAACCCAGGTGTCAGTGTACATAGTCTACATAAATAGAATTCTAGAATCTTCACTGATCTTTCTCAGGGTACTTAAGTCTTGGACTTAAATCCATAAAGCTTAAAAAAAAAGTAACTCTTGAAGCTCCAATTCCAAATTTAAAGCAAGGCAGATAAAAATCAGAAAACAAATAACACAATTTGAAAAAGAACACCCTCAGTCGGCCATTATCTGCCCCTCAGCAAGAAACAGACATAGGCACCTGGGAGAACTCAAACTTAGTATGTCATTGACTGTTTTAACCAGCAGTAATCTTTCCACACTGAGGGGAACATTTACTCAATGCAGTGTCACAGATACACTGAAAAGTGTATCTAAATTTAAATCTTGCACTATGGCTCTTAACACATATTTAGTTCATCCAAATTACATGCATTTGTTATCTTGCATCCAGGATATCTGCCCTTATATGGATATAATTTTACATTTTTTCCAAATATATGCACCTCATAATGCCCACTGAGGTATTCATTTTCAACATGAAAAAATATAAGAAAAAATCCATTGTACAGAGTACAACATAAAGTTAGGTGACAGGGTAAAACAAGGAGAAGGTACTCAGCATTCCTAGAATACAAAATGTCCTTCCTTGCCCATCTGCAGAATAACCATGAAACAACAACAACAAAATAGTATCCTATAGTCAGAAGCATGATTTCAATACTTTTTTGTTGGTTGTCTGCCTATGAAATAGAATATTTCTCATTTTTTATAAAGTTTTAACAGATGGATATCACAAAGTATAATTAGCAATTTGGAAAACTAGATATCCTTTTTAAATATCAGAGATATACACTCTTGTCATTTTACTAAGATTCATGTTGTGTATAAAAATACTCTTAAAATAAATAAAAATACCCTTTGATTCATCTTGAAAGCACAGGTACATGCAAACAGTAGCTAGCTTATTCTGTTTTTTTACAATAAAACTGCTAATATTCATAATTATATACATAATAATACATTTGAGTGTTATTCATGGGTCTATTCTAACTCTTTTAACTAACTGAATACTCATTTGGAAATGAACTATATAATATCCCCAAGGTCACAATCATTCAATTATTTTTTCATCAATATTTATTATCTCCTATGCACTAAGGGTACAAGTGTTACCAGATTAAATTCCTGTGTCTCCAGAGTTTACAATTCTCTGGTTTCTTCTATGAAACACTTAAGAAACAGTAATAATATTATCTTTCTGTGTTCTCCAAGAAAAGTATACACTCAGGACTCATGAACATTACCTTATATTTTCAGAGAACAAACTCTCCATGCCAAAACTCCATTGTTGCAAATTTATTTGTTTGTAAAATGTCTTGTTAGTGCATTCTGAGTCAACACAGATTATGAAAACTGTAAAGTCTAACTACACCAATTCTGATCACCCTAGCATCAATTACTTCCTATCTAAAATAAAACAATCTTCTCTAGCCTAAGGCATAAAGAAAACATTAAAATATCCACCTAAATCTGTGATGGGAAAATATAGAGAGGTCTCATATACAGAGGAAAAAAAAAGAGAAAGAAAATTCTGTGCACCAAAGTGAGGTGATTAAGATGGCTATTATCGAGATGTTTTAGATTTTGAATTCAGATAGCCAGGCATGCATTACCTGCCATCTTGTAAATCACCAACTGCAGAGGTAATACTCTGTGCTCACTTATCTGAACTTGAAATCAGACCCCTAAAATGGAATCTTTATACAAGACGCAATATCTCAAGCATCGAAAAGTGGTGATGGGGTTTTTACAATAAAGCTTTGAGTTATTATAATTCTGAGGCCTTAGGGCTACACAAGTAAGCAGGAAAAAAGGACACACTGACTCTAGGACATCAGAGCTTAGTGTAGTTTTATATTATATTTCATCAAAATAAATGTAAACAGTTCTGTTCAAAACGTGACATTTTATCCAGACTTAAGCTTGCATCAAGCTTGGGGCGCCTGGGTGGCTCAGTCGTGAAGCGTCTACCTTTGGCTGGGGTCGTGATCGCGGGGTCCTGGGATCGAGCCCCGAGATGAGCTCCCTGCTCGGCGGGAAGCCTGCTTCTCCCTCTCCCACGCCCACTGCTTGTGTTCCCTCTCTCGCTGTCTCTCTCTGTCAAATAAATAAAATAAAATCTTTAAAAAAAAAAAGCTTGCATCAAGCTTGAAATGATACATCTTACCTCATAGTATTGAGTCACATTACTCAAAGTTTCTTTAGAGATTACCTAAATTATCTGTCACCAAGCAAAACAGAATATGCCATCAAGAGATAAAAAGAAACCGTATCCTTAAAACCCTGGGGAAGAAGTTTCCACCTTCATTCTCATTATCAGTATTTAAAGTCTACTAGGGCCATGGATATTGTCCTTCTTTGAGGCTCTCTTCTGACTGTGACAGGTTTGGAATTGTTTACCTATTTCAGAAGTTCTACCCTTTCTCACTGAACCACAGAGAAAGAGATTTTGAGATGTGGATGCCACTTTCCTGGGGTGAGCCCCTTCCCTTTCCTCATTCCCTTTCTACTTTTTCAAAAGTCCAAGTAAGTAATGTCGAAGTATTCATCATAAAAGATGAGTCTGGGGGCGCCTGGGTGGCTCAGTCATTAAGCATCTGCCTTCGGCTTAGGTCACGATCTTAGGGTCCTGGGATGAAGTCCTGCATCTCATCCAGCTTTCTGCTCAGCAGGGAGCCGGCTTCTCCCTCTGCCGCTATTCCCCCTGCTTGTGCTCTCTCTCTCTCTGATAAATAAATAAATAAAAATCTTAAAAAAAAAAAATGCAGGGGCGCTGGGTGGCTCAGTCGTTAAGCGTCCGCCTTCGGCTCAGGTCATGGTCCCTGGGTCCTGGGATTGAGCCCCGCATTGGGTTCCCTGCTCCGCAGGAAGCCTGCTTCTCCCTCTCCCACGCCCCACTGCTTGTGTTCCCTCTCTCACTGTCTCTGTCAAAAAATAAATAAAATCTTTAAAAAATAAGAAAATAATTAAAAAAAAATAAAAGATAAGTCTGATTTCCCTCACTCATGTACTACCAAATCCCAGGTGCCCCATATTGCCCTGAGCACTTTATTACAGAGTGCTTACACTCAACCTAATATACACACAATATAAAGAGAGGTTGCCAATCTTCCTTGAGGAATGATTAGGGAGATTCTTTAAATGTGTCAACACAGGCCTTTTCCACAGAAATTATTTTTCAGTTGATCTTGGGAGTGGACAAGCATGGCATTTTTATAACATTCTCTAGATCATTCTGATGCATTGTAAAGGTCAAGTTACAACCAGTCTGAGCCTCAGTTTTCTGTAAAAAAGATGTTTGCTGTCCTGCTTTATAATGATCCTGTGAGAATCAAATAATATAATGTATGCAAAAATGTATTTAGTACACCGTACAATTTCAACATGCTATTCTCTACAGTAAGGCATAGTATTTTCACGCTTTTTAGCATGAGGGTATGTTTTTAGAGGTCAGTTGCCAACTGTTTGTTCAGTTCCAGTCAAAATATATTTAATACATATTTTTAGTCTCTCCTTTATATTGTATTCAAGACTATTTTTAAAGGCAATGAAAAGATTGTCGATTTTGCCTAAATTAGCCAAGCGAGTAAATAAATACTAAAACAAAACAAAATAAAACAAAAGGAAACTTGATGATCTTTTGGTTCAATTGGCAAAATCTGTTACTATATTTATATCATGAAGAGGAGACTTAAACAGGATATTTCAAACATCCAGAACTGATTGTTAAACAAGTGAGCAATTAAACCCTATGCCAACTGTTCATGTAGGACTTTAGAATTTTTTTTATTACACGCTGTTTATAAAGCCTCAACAATGAAGTAATTCAAACATTGTAGAAATTCAGATAGAAAGAATACATGAGACTGAGGAGTTTCCATTTTGGCACATTATATTTAATAAAGCAGTCAAGTCCATAAAACTGATATGGCAAATTAGTTCCAACTGGTTCCTCTGGATTCTGAAGTGAGAGTAAATCCAAGTATCTGATAATGACATGAAAAAAACACAATGAGGACATCTCACTGCAGAGGCAACAAGCAGTGGCTGGAGCTTCCTAGTTATGCCCTATTAAAGAACACAGACATTTTTGTTCAAAAATGTTCAGCTCATTTAGCACAGTGAAAAGAACTGTGATAATGAGTCAATGACACTGTTTCCACAGAGTGGATTTTGAGACTATAGCTTTTTTTTTTTTTTGAAGGATGGCCACCTTAAAGTATGAGGGAAAGGGAAATGCTTTTCTCTTCGTTACAATCTCTTAGTGGTCAAATACTATCAAATATTCCAATTGAGCACAATTCAGGGAAATGGGAGAGTTCAAAGACATCTCGTTTAAAGCAATTATGGGGAAAAAAAGAACATACCTTCACTGTTGCCACATTATAATATTCTTTTTCTTAAAGTCGAGATATTTAATTAGTAAGATGGGTTTAACAGTAAATTTTTTTTCAAGATTTTATTTATTTATTTGACAGAAGGAGACAGCAGGAGAGGGAGAAGAAGGCTCCCGGCTGAGCAGGGAGCCCTATATAGGGCTCGATCCCAGGACCCTGGGATCATGACCTGAGCCAAAGGCAGACGCTTAACGACTGAGCCACCCAGGCGCCCCAATAGTAAATATTTGGGGAAATATTAGTCTGTGTTTCCTTTAAGAATAATTTTTTCTTTCTATACTTTTGACTGAACCAACTGCTCAAAATAAATGCAGGAATAGTAAGAAAAAGCTAGAAAACAAATTTGTGCAGAACATTTTAAACTTAAAATTTTTAGGCAGAATTCTCCTACAACAAGAAATCAACCTTACTTTTCCTTATGATAGTCTTCATCTTTTCTAAGTCAGTAGTTGGAAGTTTTTATAATTCTGATCTCCACACTTGCCTGCCATCCCTCCATACCCCCTCCTTCCATATTCATAAGGCCCTCTCTTCAACCCATTGTATGTTTACATTTTCAGGAACATGTTTTTTCCTTTCTCTCCCTTCACTAAATGGAGTACTGTCTGTTGCCCTTTATATATTCTATATAAATAAGTGACACAATCTTCATTTCTGAGTTTGGGTATTATAATTGCTTAAACTGAGTTGATATAATCTTCTCAGAACAGTAGTGGGGCATTTTTATCATGTCCCTGCTGTGTTTAATCATAATAACAACAATAATATTTTCTGTATTAGTCACCTTTCTTAAGTGCTTAATGAGTAAACTTATTTAATCCTCACAACCATGCCAAGAGAGGTACAATTTTGTCCTTGTTTCAGAGCCTAGATTCAAACCCAGGCATTCTGACTGGAGGGTCTGGGATCATACTACTTCCACCAGGACCCTTAACTACCTTAATCCACTTAAAACCTTCACCAAGAACAAACGTTAGAGAAAAACTGCCACGGAAAGAGTATCTCTCAATCCAAGCAAAATCCAAACCTGAATATTTGATCTACTCCTGTGAAATAAATATATCAGTCAAAATTAACACATTGCTGGCCTTTATTTAATATTTTTAACAATTTCAAAATAATATGAAGTGCGCTGTAGAGTTTAATGTAGTAAGAGTTTTATTATTTATGGATTGTACCATTTCCAACATTAGTGGCCAGTATCTTTGGAATAAAATAGTTGAACTGTCTCATTTGCCTTTTTCACATATTTGGTATAATATCTGACCTACATAGCAGGGAGAAGAACTTTTTAAACTGAAAAACAAACAAACAAAAATCAATTGTACAGGTTATAGGAAAGATGCCCCCAAGATCAGAGCAAGAGGTAGGGTCAGGGCCAGTAACAAATTTTGCAGACAAAAATAAACAATGCATTTCTAGGATGTCAGGTATTACTAACACTTAAAATAGAAGTTATTCCCAGCACTTTCTTACTTACACTTTTTTAATCAAATTGGAAACTTCAAAATTTCTCATTAAAAACACTACAAATGTGTGAACACCTTTGTTGTGATGTTTCAAGATTAGATCTATTACTTAGTGAGTATCTGGTGTAAGGAACAGAGATATTGAAAGGGAATAAAAGCTATAGGAACAGAGAGGTAGATGCTAGTACCTTACTATGATTGAGGAAAATGCAGGATTTTTGAAGTGTATGCAGTGCAAGGGTGTGCCATTTCTTCTTAAACCTCAGAAATCAGGAAGACCCGCAATCATCATAGTTGGAACTATAGACGTCAAATATACCATTAAGATAAATTATTTAAAATGTAGAAATATAGTAGAAAGATTACTGTGTGTCTTTCAGAGTCATCCTTAGACATTAAAATTTAAATTCTAAAAGACTAGAAATGTAAAAGATAATACCAAATGTTGTGTTTTTATTGTCCTATAGGAAATTAGACAATTAATATCTAATTTAGCAATCTTATTTTAGCATTTCTTTTGTTCACTGGATATATAAACCAGTCTGTAGTCTCCTTGGAACCAGCTTTATTATCTTACTGATTTCCTCATTAAAGAAATAAAGAAATATTCAACACACGACAGACTTAAGGGTCATGTTCTTAACTTTTTGTAAAGAATACTTTGACAATATATACATTAATCCTGTATATATTAATGTTAACAGATAATGTTAACAAACAAAAAGTTACAATGTTTTAACATTCGCAGATAAACATTCAAAAAGAGTTTTAAAAAAATCTGAGAAATGTCAGAAATAAAAAAGCAAAGGGTTTCTCTCATTAAAAAAGAAAAGGGGAAAGGAAAACAAATTCATTGAGAAGAACCTCACAAATCTGGAGATCAAGTTAGTTTTTAGAGCACCCAAGAGGAAATATGAGGGTCTCCCCAAAACCAGGTGCATGCCCTAACCTTAAATCACTTAGAGCTATCATCTTCCATTCATATAGAGTGTGCTTTTTACTAGTCCATCTCTGTCATGATTATTTCATACAAACCAAATGTTTACATGACATTGTTATAAATAATAAACCTGTTCATTAGCAGCTGGGCTATTATTACTATTATTACTATTATTATTATATTATTATTATTGGCTCAATTACTTTATCATGCTTTGAAGAACGGTGCTAACATTAGGGATGACAAAACCTTGCACACAAATCTTGTTAATGCTTACTTTTGCTTTTTGTCAGAGTTTATAAAGTTTTATTTTTGTAAACTTGACTATTGCTCTCTCTGTTCTCTTGGCCTCAATTAATGTACTAAAACATGGTTGTTCAAACATTCATTGTTTTGCACATGCTCCTATAAGGAGCATAGTCTTTGGGAGAATGTACTTAAGCATGAATTCCTGGTCTACTCAATGACCTGTTTTATAGAAGTAATCTCTATTTACTTATGTGGTATACAAGTCATTAAGAAATAACCAAATTTGCTTTTCTCAAAAGTTGAATTAAAAGACAGAAAAACTTAGAGAACCCCTAAGAATTCATGGCCTGCCTCAGTGTGACTTCTTACCTCTCAGAATACTTCCTCTTAAGAGCCAAGAATAAATGACTGCCTCTCCAAACCACATTATACTCAAACCAACCACCTTAAATATGGCAAATATAATTTCGTGACCAGCCTGCAACATTCCCTTGTGACCAAGAAACTAAAACTGACATCCAGACTTTAAAACAGCCTATGACAAAACTCTTTGTGGAGGCCCACGTTCTTCTAATTTTATTTTTCCAAATTATTTCCTTCTACTCTATAACCTAAAGTGAGATTTAAAATAGATCATACATATAAATATTTCATATGAGGCCTGGGTTGTTTGTTTGTTTTTCTTTGCAATTATAGGATCTTATGCCTAACCTTCAGAGAGGGTAAGTGAGGAGTCCTTTAGAGGGCTGCTATGAGATTGAGATGGGTCTTCAAAAAGGCAGCTCCACCGCACAGCCATCCTCTGGGCTACCTGCAAATGCCTTTGTGTTAGTGACAATCTTATCTGGAATAAATAATGTATATGAAATACATATGGAATACAATATTAGGCAGACTTTATTTTAGATGACGATCACTAAACCCATCGTTTTGACCAGCATAAAAGCACTGATTTAGATGGAAGTAAATTACTTGCAAGCATTGAAAACCTACATGAGTTTGTTTTTATTACATAATAGAAGTAGAATGAAAGGAAGACCCTCTTGACACTTCGTCTTTCCCATCCACAATACCATACTTTCTTGCAGGATTTAATTTAAAATCATCCTCATGAAGAGAAACACACACTGAATTAAATTCATTCAATTTAGACTTATTTCAAATAAAATATTTCACCTGGTCATTACGTTAACTCAGGGCTTGTATTATTTGGCTTTATTTTAGTATACAGGGACCATCACTTTCAGAATTTCTAGACAGAAAAAAAAACAAGTGGAAAGACAAATCAAGAACAAGTTTATAATTCCATGAGAAAGTTTAATGAATGATTACTAAATATAAGTTTCAGATCACTCCATAAAGGCTCAGACTGGAAAATAACATGCAATTTAAAATAGTGCTTAAAATTTAAAATTAAATAAACATAGATCATAGAAAATCATGATTTTGTCAATGAAAATAATTTATAACAGAAATTTATTCTGTGTAATATTAAAAATAGCAGTAGGGCATGTCCACAAATTAAAATCTCCTTAATTAATCGTTAGACAATTTCCTACTCATTGACTTATGTACTTGTTTATAAAATGTTAAAATGTATGCTAAATTGTGAGGGTTAAATAATTTCTGTATCCCCTAATATGAATGATCACCATATTTTATACTTTTGTGTTAGCTGTAATTTCATAAAATTGGAATGTTTTAGTGTATAAATAAGCATATGGCCTAGATAAATTATATATGTATATTTACCCTTATTATTTATATAGTCATATATAATCTCAACCAACAGGATATGAGACAGAATGGTGTTTCTCCTTTATTCATTAGAAATGTCATAACTTGACATATTACTTTAAGGATGAATTATACTTTTGTTCCCTATTTAATACATCAAGGTGCCATTTAAATAAAAGATGATATACAAAAAAAAATCACACCACACAGATATTAGAAGAGTCTAGTATGACAGAGTATAGATGTTATCCATAGACGCCTTTTAAAGCATAAAGGCAGTAACTAAGTTAGACTGTGCAGTGTCACTAGACTATTCAACTATATAATTGGTGGAACAATGACAGGATGAAAGAATTTCTAGTCCAAATTTCTATGCAAATGCAGTTGTCATTTATATGTCATATTGGAAGTTATGAGTTAGTAAATTAAGGATGAGTATTAGTAATACACTTAACATATATGTATAAATATACCTCATCTGGTTATTTTTATATCTAACTAAAAGATTATCTTTTCCATGATTCTATTAATTTTGAATCTAGCTTTTTATGGTTTATTCCTAAATTCTTTACTAAGGTTTCTAAAAGCAAAAGAATTTACAATCATCTTCAATAAGATTTTAGATTTCTATTTGTACTAATGGAAGTTATTCAGATTGTTTTCTGAGAAGTTATTTATTAAGTAAAATCATCATGTCATATGACACATGCTGCCTGTTTTCAAAACATTGGTACCAAGGAAAAGTCCAAACTTTGGAACAAAGTAGCTAAAAAAATCAACCTAAGCCAAGACTACTTTAGCCATATCTTAATATTTTTTTCTATCATGTTCTCCTGTTAAAACCACTAATTGAGATTATTTATTGATTCATTCATTTATTGAAACATTAAGCAGTCATCCAGTGCCATGATGACCCTAACATTGTTCTAAACAATGAGAAGAATAGGACAGTGGTCCTGGCTTTCAAAACTTAACATTGCACTAGGATGAATATGGAAATATAGACAACAGATCAATTAAACACTATACAATACATGTCCACAACGACACATATAACAGTATGTATTAAAGTGTTGAGACAGACACTTTGGATGAGGTAGGGCTTGAACTGAGTCTCTTGGGGGAAAAAATGGACTTGAAAATATCTCCAAATAAGTGAAAAAATATGACTTTTTTTTTAATGCAGTCATTGATGAGTTGGTGAAGACAATATGAGAAGGTCTTCAGGAATTAGAGAGCATGTTGTGGTTGCAGGAATATTGCCAAATGATATAAATTTAAAAATATGAAAAAGAATTTAAGGAACTGGGAGATAGAAGTGAAAATCCAGTATATACCTCATATGTGTTTCTGAAGAAACAAAGTTTTAAAAGTGAAGGAGAGTCAGTAAAAAACAATTGTGGTAGGCAAAATAATGATACTCCAAAGATGTTCACATCCTAATTCCTGGAACTTGTCACTTGGTTATCTTACATAGGGAAAGGAACTCTACAGATGTGATTATTGGCACAGACCTTGAGATGGTGAGATTTTCCTAGATTTTGAGAGTGGTTACAATCTAATCACATGAGTCCTTAAAAACAGAGACTCTTTCTTGACTGAAGCTAAAGAGAGATGTAATGACTGACAGAGAAAGGATCAGAGATAAGGACATTACAAGGAGTAGACAGACCTGCCCTTGCTGGATTTGAAGATGGAAAAAGGATGCTATAAACCAAGGGAAGTAGGTGCTTCTAGAAAATGGGAATGACCTTGAATTTAAAACCAGCAAGAAAATGGGGACTTTGGTCCTACAACTGCAAGGAATTGAATTCTTCCAACAATCCGAATGAGCAAGGAACAGATCCTCACACAGAACCTTAAGAAAGGAAGTCAGCTAGCTATACAAATTCCTTGATTTTAATTAATTATATCCATGTCCGACTTCTGACCTACAGAAATGTAAGATAATTTGTGTTACTTTAAGTCATTAAATTTGTGATAATTAGTTATCACGGTGGGAAAAAAAGGAATACAAAGATAATACTTCAAACTGAGGCATAATGTGGCTAAGTGAATAATCATATAGCACAAAGTTGTGAAGCAAGTATTCAATTCAGGAACCCCAAAAGCAGGGCCTATTACCTTAATAAATCACACTACAGTAACTAATCCTTAAAGAACGCACATTGCTTTCAGTTAACTAAAAATGACTTCCAAACATTATCTATATTTATATCTCCAATTAAAACTTCAAATCAAAAATAGTAGAAGCTACACATTTTCTTTAAAAAGTTGAAAAAAATGAAATAAATATTTACAATTATAATAATACTTTTAAAAACCAAACATGCAGGGGTGCCTGAGTGGCTCAGTCATTAAGCGGCTGCCTTCGGCTCAGGTCATGATCCCAGGGTCCTGGGATCAAGCTCCACATTGGGCTCCCCGCTCCGTGGGAAGCCAGCTTCTCCCTCTCCCACTTCCCTTGCTTGTGTTCTCTCTCTCACTGTCTCTCTCTATCAAATAAATAAATAAAATCTTAAAAAAAACCATGCAGACAAATATGCAAATATATAAAAAACAAACCCATATTCTCAAAAGTAACTTTTAGAAAAGGAGAAATCAAAGCTGCAATTGTATAGCATTAATGATTAGAAGTGATTACTGTTTGCAAAATTTACTTAACTAAAAAGACCAGTCTCATCGCCTGTTTTCAAAAAACAAAGAAAAATGTCATAAAATTGATGTTAAATAAATTTTAATACATAGTTGGATAAAACAAATCTGAATTCTCCCAAAGTTAAAATTAAGGATTAAGAATAATAATTAAGAATTAAGTAATAAATTAAGTGCAGAGGGAAAAAAAAAGCTAAAACTGCAATTAACCTTAGGAACTACAAATTGGAATTTTAATACACATGAGTAATAAAAGGTTTGGCTTTTGGACTAACATAAAGGCAGGGAAAATTTTATAACACCTCTTTTTGTATAAAGCTAGGAACCTGAATTTTTAGACTTAAAAGACATCCACAATATTGAAAGTACACTAGAAAACCTCTAGTCAACTGTCCAAAAAATAACAATAAAATGTGCTATATCCTAGATGTCAGAATTAAATAAAAGTCACTTTCAAGGAGTGTTTATGAATTATATCCTAGTATGTTTTGGAATGGGTAATTCTAAAAACATGATGTTAAAAATGGCTCCACACCAAAATAGCCACAAGATATTAATTATCATTTATACAACTACTAAACACTGACATTTCTGCAACACCATACCCAATAAATTAAGCTGTAGTTGTACTCATTTTTCTAAAAACAGATTTTTGGTTTTTTAGAGCAGATGTAAGTTCATATTAAAATCAAGTAGAAGGAGGGCACATGTGGTGATGAGCTCTGGGTGTTATATACAACTAATGAATTGTTGAACACTACTTCAAAAACTAATGATGTACTATATGTTGGCTAACTGAACATAATAAAAAAAATCAAGTAGAAGGTATAGAGAGTTCCCATATAACTCCTACCTCCACAAATCCATGGCCTCCATATCAACACTCCTCACTGGAGAGGTACATTTGTTACAATCTATGAACTTACACTAACACATCACTACCCAACGTCCTTACTTTACATCAAGGTTCACTCTTGATGTTGTACATTCTATGTGTTTTGAAAAAATATATAAAGAAATGTATCCATCACAGTATGATACAAAAGAGATTTGCAGCTCTAAAAATCCACTCTATCCAGCCTATTGACCCCTTTTTCCTCCCCTAAATCTTGGATATGAATTCTTTTATCTTCTCCACAGTTTGGCCTTTTCCAGAATGTCAATAAGTTGGAATCATATAACATGTATTATTTTCAGATTGGCTTCTTTCATTTAGTAATATGCATTCAAGATTGGCTTCTTTCATTTAGTTATATGCATTTCAGATTCCCTGTCTTCATGGTTTGAGAGCTTATTTATTTTTAGTGTGAATAATATTCCATGTCTGGAAGTACCACAGTTTATTTATCCATTCAACTATTGCTTGCTTCCAAGCTCGGAGATTATGAATAAAGCTGCTATAACATCCATACACAGGTTTTTTGTAGACATAACTTTTCAACTCCTTGGGGTAAATATCAAGGAGTGTGATTGTTGAATTATAGTGTAAGGGTATATTTAGTTTTGTAAGAAACCACCAAACTCTCTTCCAAAATGGCTGCACTATTTTGCATTCCCATGGGCAATGAATGAGATTCCCCATTGCTCCACAATCTCTCCAGCATTTGATGTTGTCAGTGTTTGGGACTTGGGGCATTCTAATAGTTGTGTAGTGATATCAAATTATTATTTAGTTTGCAATGCCCAAGTGACATATAATATTGAGCATCTTTACATACTTATGTGCCATCTGTATATCTTCTTTGGTGAAGTGTTTGTTCAGATCCTTTTTCCATTTTTTGAGTTGTTTGTTTCTTTATTGTTGATTTTTAAGAGTTTTTTTTATCGGTTTCTTTGCTTGTTTTGCTATTTTGGGATAACAGTCCTTTATCAGATATATCTTTTGTAAATATTTTATCCAAATCTTTTTATTCTCTTGATAGTGTCTTCAACAAAGCAGAAGTTTTAATTTTAATGAAGTCCAGCCTATCAATTATTTCTTTCCTGGATCATGCCTATATATTATATCTAGATGTTACATCTACAAAGTCATCAGCAAACCCAGTCATCTAGATTTTCTCCTGTGTTACCTATTAGGAGTTTTATAATTTTGATTTTTCACTTCCTTTTGAGATAATTTTTGGAAGGATGTAAGGTCTGTTTTTAAATTCATTTTGTACATATGGAAGTTCAGTTTTTCTAGCACCATTTTGTGAAAAGATTGTCTTTTCTCCATTGTATTTCCTTTGTCAAAGATTAATGACTATATTTATGTGCATCTATTTATGTAAATCCATTAATCTTTTTGTTTATTCTTTCACCAGTATCACACTGTCCTGAATACTGTAGCCTTACAATAAGTCTTGGAGTTAGATAGTTCAGCCTTCCAATCCTGTTCTTCTCCTTCAATATTATCTTGAGTGTTTTTCTTCTCTCTATAAAATTTAGAGTTAGTTTGTCCATATCCACAAAATAGCTTACTGGGATTCTGATTGGAACTGCATTACATATAGATCAAGTTGGAAATAATGAACATCTCAACAATACTGAAATTTCCTTATGAATATGGGATATCTCTCCATTTATTTAGTTCTTCAATTTCATTCCTTAGAGATTTTTAGTTCCTGATATAAATTTTATATATATTTTGTTAGATTTATGCCCAAGTATTTCATTTTCAGAAATGATTTCAGGTAATCTAACATGAATGATATTGTTTTTAACTTCAAATTCCAAATGTTCATTGCTAGTATGCCATTTTTCTAATACAACTACAAACCCAACATTGATACAACTGACCAATAAGTTCAGCCAGCAGAGCAAACAATAGTATTACCCAAGAACTGCAGATAAAAGGACAATAAAAAAAATTACAACACATATCTTTTCACAATTAATAAAGAACAACAATTTTATAAAAAAGAATAAGATACAATTTACAGAAGATGCAGTCATTATAGTTAAAGGTCAAAGCACAGACCAAATAACAGCTTTGACATACATGTACATAACATCAGTGCTATGGAAGAAACTTGAAAAGGAGAAAATCATAACAAAAAAGTAAAATATTGAGAGGAATAGAGGACAGAACATGAAGAAGAAAAGCAAAAGAGGTATAGAAAGTTAGGCTTCAGCCTCACCCACAATCATCATTTTGTCAACCCAGGGGATGCAAATGGTTAAACGAGGTAGTAACTGAATGAAAGGTATAGATTCTCAGATTCAAGCCGTGCAATTGATTCCCATGTGTATAGCATAATGATCAAAACTACAACTTAACATCATAATAAAACAGCCAAACAACAAAGGAAACGGCAAAAACACAAGTAATAAACAAAATAAAACTAAGATTTCTCATGAGCAATACAAATGCCAGAAGTCAATATAATTAGGTCTTTGTAATATTTGAGAGGAGGATAGAAATGAAGATTAATTTTAGACTTTATCAGTTAGAATGTGTATTAAAATATTTAGGGAAACAAACCTCTGGTATCACCCCAGGAAAGAGAAAGCTGTAAAGAGATTTTCTTACAAACAAAGAGATTTTCTTACATTTCTCATTAAAAATGAGAAAAAGTAAAAAAAAGTAAAAAAAAAATGAGAAAAAGTTTGATAATCTACAAAATCATTACTTTTTGAACTTACTAGGGATTTGATTTCAAAAGACAACAAACTCATGAAATCTAAGGAAATCTAAGGCAAGACAAAGCATGAGCATTGGATCATATGGGGTAGTGGAAGAATACAGAAGCCTCACTCAAGCAGGTAAGAAAACTCCAGTTAAAGTGTTTAATAAATTTCTAAAGGCTGAAAGTGGGCTTACACATGAGTACAGAAGCACTAAGAGCTGCATGCGTGAAGTAGGCTTACAGGCTTCAGACTCCATGGACCTCACCAGGTACTCATGAGGAAAAACTGGAAGAAGGGAGGAAGACCAGAGGAAACTTCTGCTGGAGGTGTTGGCCAAGAGAGGAGAGTAGTTGCAGATGCATGAAGGATAAAAAGCTCTACCTGAGCCCTTTGCCTCTGGGCAACATGTCTTAAGCCAGTGGGAAAGAATAACAAACTCTCTTACCTTGATGACATAACTGAGGACCTACTGTGTAGGAAAGAACAATAAAGGGGCAAAAAAATATCTCTCTACCTTTGAGGATGGGGCAGAAAACTGTCCTGGGCCTAACCTATAAGATAACTCCTACCACTGAGGGAAAGTCATCATCAGAGACTTGGGGTTACAGAGCTTGCCTGAGGCAAAAGCAGATCAAGAGAAAAGAAAACCCTTTTACCCACAACACAGCACTAGTGAGCATATGAGAAATTTAACTGGCAGTCTATCACTAGAGGACAGGGCAAGAGTATATACAGAGATACTTTCTGGAGCATAGGTTTACAAAGAGGTCCTCAAACTTAGTTTCAGGAGTAGTGATTGAAACTCTCTGGAAAATCATTGTGCACCCTAAGCCCCAGGTAATACTAGAGTAATCTGCAGACAGTGCTCCACTGAAGTATACCATTGCAACATCAAAATCTAAATACAGCTCCACTATGGACTAGATTGATTCACATTCCCACACTAGTGACCTAGCAGACAAAGAGAAGGAACCACTAAATAACATAAATATCACTCCATTCTTTTTCTCTTGTTCTACACAAAATTATCAATAAAAAATTATGATACACAAAAAGCAAGATTAACAAAACTAAACTCTAAAGTTACCCAGGTGTTGGATTTATCAGACAGGGAATTTAAAATAGCTATGATTAAATATAAAAAGCTCTAGTGGATGCACTTTACAAAACACAAAACATGTGGGAAACATCAGAAAAGAGAAATTACATAAAAGGGCCAAAAAGACTTGCCAAACAAAACAAAGCAAAACAAAACAAAACTTAGTAACAGAGATAAAGAATTATTTCAATAGGTTCATTGGTAGACTTGATGCAGTTGTGGAAAAAAAAGGTAAACTTAATGATAGAACAGTAACAATTACTCAGATTGGAACACAAAAAGTAATGAGAATGCAAAAAAAAATACAGTTTCCAGGATTTGTGTGACAAAATCAGATTGGATCCATGTAATTAGAATCCCGGGAGGACAACATAAACAAGGCAGAATAAACATGGGAAGAAATAACAGACATGATTTTCCAAGACTAAAAATCCTCAAGATTCATGATTCAGTCGTGGTAACTTGTGTGTTTTTAGGAATTACCTGATTTTTTTCTAAGTGATCTGATTTGTTAGTATATAATGGTTTATAGTAATCTGTTATCACACTATGCATTTCTATGGTTATCTGGTGTATTGTTTTCTCTTCAGTTTCCCATTTTGGTTTTTGAGTCTTCTCTCTCTCTTTTTTTTTTCCTTAATGTACTTAAAGCATTGCCATTTTTTTTTTTTAAACTGGTCATTTCTTTCAATGTTATGTTATTGTTTATTCTGGTCTCTATTTTATTTCTGATGATTCTTTGTTATTTTCTTTCTCTAGTAAATTTCAGCTAAGTTTCTTCTTTTTCTAGTTCTTTATGGTGTAATGTTAAGTTGTTCACTTGAACTTTTTTTTTTAAGATTTTATTTATTTATTTGAGAGTGAAAGCAAGAGAGATCACAGAGGGAGAGGGAGAAGCGGACTCATGCTGAGCAGAGAGCCCAATGTGGGGCTCGATCCCAGCACCCTGGGATTATGACTCCAGCCAAAGGTCAATGCTTAACCAAGTGAGCCACCCAGGAGCCCCTGAACTTCTTTTTTAATACAAGCATTTATAGCACAAATTTCACTGTAACATCTGCTTTTGCCTCATCCCATAGGTTTTGGAATACTGTTTTCTTTTTTGTTGTTGTTTTGAGACATTTTGATCTGCTGTTTGATTTCTTATTTGGCCCATTGCTTGAGCAGTGGTGTGTTCTTTAATATTTACATATTAAATATTTAATATTTACATTGTAGGTTTTACAGCTTTGTTTTATTGTTTATCTTTAGCTTTGTACCATTGTAGTTGGACAATATACATGGTATTATTTCAATCTTACATTTATAGTATTTGTTATATTTCTTTTTATGTGATTTAACCAGGGGATTCTTCTGTGTATATTTGAAGAAAATGTGTATTATATTTTTCTTGGATGGAATGTTTTATATATATCATTTAGAACCATGTATTATGAAGTATGCTTCAAGTAAAAAATGTTCTTGTTGAAAAAAGAAAAACAACCCTAATTGAAGGTACTCATTTAAAATAAAGCTTACTGGAGGGGAGGTGCGGAATGGGTGAAATAGGTGAGGGGGTTAAGAGTACACTGATCATAATGAGCACTGAATAATGATGTATAGAATTGTTGAACCACTATATTATATACCTGAAACTAATATAACACTGTGTGTTAACTATACTGTAATTAAAATTTTAAAAATCTCAATAAAAAAATAAAAAATACAAAAATCCTCAAAATACAATCCAAGAAACTTAGAGACTCCAAGCAAAATAAATATCCTCCAAAATCACGAGATATATTATATTCAAACTGCTAAAAATCCAAGATATATTAAATATCTTTATTGTAGTCAATAAAAAAGAAACATTATACACAAGGAAACAAAGATAAGAAATATAGCAGGTTTCTTTTCAAAAAATACAAGAAGTTAGAATACTGGAATATATAAAATGAAACACACACACACAAACACATACTGCTTCCCCATGAGAAAAGATATTTCAAACATGAATGCAAAATAAAAACTGTTCCAGAAAAATGAAAATTGAGAGAATTCATTACCAGCAGACCCATAGTGCAAAAGGGTTAAAAGAAGTTATTTTGTCAGAAGTTATTACAATACCTAACCTATTTTACAAAATACATAAGATAATCTTATATTATTAAGAACTTAAATCTGCTTAAAAACAAAGGTCCCTGACAATAGTTAAAATGAAAGTAAATGTAAAAATTTATTTTATTATTATTTTAAGTCTCTAAAAAATAATTGAGAATTTAAAACATCTATTCTGATCCCACTGGACATTCAATCAGAGATTTTAGTGTTTAGTCCAGCACAATTTTAAGTAATTATTGATGTTTCATAGTTTTGTCTTTGTCCCTTTTTGTTGTTCTCTTCTTCCTCTTTTTTTTAATTTTTTTAAGATTTTATTTATTTATTTGAGAGAGAGAGAATGAGAGAGAGAGAGCACATGAGAGAGGGGAGGGTCAGAGGGAGAAGCAGACTCCCCGCTGAGGAGGGAGCCCGATGTGGGACTCGATCCCGGGACTCCAGGATCATGACCTGAGCCAAAGGCAGTCGCTTAACCAACTGAGCCACCCAGGCGCCCTGTTGTTCTCTTCCTCCTCTTAACTTCATTTGGGTCAATCACTTTTTTTTTTTTTAAAGAATTCTAGTTATTTGGTTGGTTGGTTTGTGTATATATTTTAAAGTGTTTCATAATTTGTAGCGGTATTAGTTATTTAGGAACTACTCAGCCATTCGGTAATAAAATCTATCTGGTAAACCTTTGTTAAGTTAGCCCCTGTAAACCCCTTGTTTCCATTTCCTACCAGAATGTGATTAAGCCATTTGAAGAGAGAAGAAAAGTTGTATGTGTGTAAGGGATGGGAGGATGGGGATGGAAAGCTGGTATAAATATAAGAACATATTTGTTATCACTGAATTTAAGAAAAAAAGGAAAATAAAAATGTTTCCATGTGTTTGTCCTCCATCATAAAGACTATTTAAACTTATGGACAAAGTATACTGTCTCACTTATAAATAAATCAAAACCTTTTTTTCAATATGTGTTTAATCATATTATCACATACTATCACAGCCCAAGTGTCATGGCTTTTTTAGATTGGTAGTAGGAGAGGATTTTCCAAAATACAGTGTTTATTGTATTTTCAAATAATTTGCATTCCTAATTAATGATCCTTCCTTAAAGGTTATAATGGGTAGAATATAAAGAGTTTCTGTTCCTAAAGAGTTTGTTTAAAGTGTGGTACAATTTTTTTTTTCACATTGATTCATTTATACAGTCTTGCAAGAAAGAAGATGATGAAGATTGACCTAGAAGCACATTTTTTCTCCATCTTTATCAGGGAGTATTTTAGTCATCTTCAGTTTGATTCATTTGCTCTGGCTTTGGCATAAATCACCATTGAAGAGATGGAACAGTGTTTTCTGTTTCAATGGAGATATAATATTCTCCTTTGTAATATTGCCAGTAGGTAGAATATAAATAGATAACAAAGAGGTCAATTAAATTTTGCCCCTTCTTAAATAATATGAATAGGGATATACTCAAAGTTTAAGAAATTTATGATTTGGAATTCTGTATGTAGGGAAAAAAATGTTCTTCTTGTGGTATAATTGTATAGCAATTAGCTTTGGAATGGAGTTAATTTATATCCTGAATTGTTAAGTATGCTATATTGGCTTGTATTCAGCAAATTATATTTAAGACATTGAAAATATTTTGCTAAAAGGAGGGTATTAAAAATACTTAAATATTTCATTCATTTTTGTTGATCCTTTTCCCCTGGCAGCATAAATAATTGATAACTGTGGATGATTCTGTTCTACTTTCCCTAAAAAAAAAAAAAAAAAATAAAGTATTTCCTTTGAAGTATTTCTGTCTTTTGATTTTTCTTCTTTCATTTTATGGTGTCAGTTTCCTCCTTACAATTTATTTGGCAAAATTCAAGGCCTTTTTCTGTGTTCTTACCCAGGATTTACCCCCAAATATCTTTCCATTTATACCTGTGATTTTATTGTTCATTTCAATGTATAAAAATTAATTTTTCTTTTCCCTAAAATACTATTCTTTGCTCTCACAATCACCAGTGTTTATACTAATTTTAGCTCCAGTAGTGCTCCTGTTGGGCTAAAATTCTCAAAATATGTATTCAGGAAAAATAACTATTACACATTTTTCATTTTTCAAACCAAACATAAATAAGACTATATTGAGATTTAGTAAAAATCTGGTTAACTTTCCTCTTAATTATTTTCCATTTTCATGCTACTTTGAATTTTATTACCTAAAAGGAGTAGAAAAATGCCCACAGATTAAATGGTTTTACTTTTTTAACCCTTATTTGATTTAAGTAATAAAAGAAGTACCCATAAGCTACTAAAATTACTTCTTCAAGGGATCATATCCTAATTTCTAATGGCAATAGACCTGGAAAGTAGTGTTAAGCTTAATACCTTGTACGTTTAGAGTATTCATTTAAGTTTCAGAATGTCTTGTGGAATAAAACGTTCTAGATCCAGAAGGCAAAAGTTTACACTGTTGGCTCTGCACTCCTCTAGATGGAACTATTTCTATGTGGGCAGTAGCTATTGCTAAAAGAAATATATCTATCTTGGAATTTACACACAAGTATCTAAAGCCAGTATGGAACCCAATACTATCTGTAGCTGTACATCACAAGAACAATAACAAAATTCATCAACAATTGTAAATGTGCCTTTTTTCAAAGAGCTTTCATATCATCTCTAAGAGGTAGTTAAATTTTGTCACTCTGACAATCAGAAGTGATCTGAATCTCACCAACTGATATCTGCATTATGTCTACAACATCCCCACCAAGTACTCATACAGGTTATGATTGAGGAACTTTGGTGAAAAGGAGCTCATTAGTCTTTCAATCAGCCAGTTACATGTTGGCACAGCTTAGTGAATCTATTAAGCTTTTCTTAATGCAGGACAGATGTTGGCGGGGATGTGGAGAAAGGGGAACCCTCCTACACTGTTGGTGGGAATGCAAGCAGGTGCAGCCACTCTGGAAAACAGTATGGAGGTTCCTCAAACAGTTGAAAATAGAGCTACCATATGATCCAGCAATTGCACTACTGGGTATTTACCACAAAGATACAAATGTAGGGATCCAAAGGGGTACGTGCACCCCAATGTTTATAGCAGCAATGTCCACAATAGCCAAACTGTGGAAAGAGCCAAGATGTCCATCGACAGATGAATGGATAAAGAAGATGTGGTATATATACACAATGGAATATTATGCAGCCATCAAAAGGAATGAGATCTTGCCATTTGCAACGACGTGGATGGAACTGGAGGGTGTTATGCCGAGTGAAATAAGTCAATCAGAGAAAGGCATGTATCATATCACCTCACTGATATGAGGAATTCTTAATCTCAGGAAACAAACTGAGGGTTGCTGGAGTGGTGGGGCGTGGGAGGGATGGGGTGGCTGGGTGATAGACATTGGGGAGGGTATGTGCTATGATAAGCATTGTGAATTGTACAAGACTGATGAATCACGGATCTGTACTTCCGAATCAAATAATGCAATATATGTTAAGGAAAAAAAAAAGAAGAAGAAGATAGGGGAAGAATGAAGGGGAGTAAGTCGGAGGGGGAGATGAAC
This sequence comes from Callorhinus ursinus, assembly GCF_003265705.2. Taxonomy (NCBI): domain Eukaryota; kingdom Metazoa; phylum Chordata; class Mammalia; order Carnivora; family Otariidae; genus Callorhinus; species Callorhinus ursinus. Next base: position 43,773,645 of record NW_027397069.1, read on the forward strand.
CATTAGAAATGATAGACTCTGAAAAACAAACAGAGTTCTAGAGGGGAGGGGAGTGGGGGCATGGGTTAGCCTGGTGATGGGTATTAAAGAGGGCATGTTCTGTGTGGAGCACTGGGTGTTATGCACAAACAATGAATCATGGAACACTACATCAAAAACTAATGATGTAATGTATGGTGATTAACATAACAATAAAAATTATTTTAAAAAAAGAATTGCTCAAGGTCATTTGAAATAGTAAAATTTGTGGCAAATTTGGCTCCTATTTTGCAGAATTTATGTCAACAAGGGATATTTTGAATGCAAAATAATTATCAGTACAGTGAAATAGAAAGAAAATTTCGTATTTTGCTAATATTTTTATAAAGAAATTCTATGTCATATTCTATCATATGGCTGAGCTACATCACAATATGAGCTATTATTGATACTTTACATTTATTGCTAGTCACAGTCCATTCTGTAATTTGCAAAATTAACTTCTACTTATAGAGTCATTTGAACATTAAACCATGCACCTGCCAGCCATGTGCATCCCCATGTGAAGAAATGGGTTTAAGATAATGAAGCAAAAGTATAGAAAAACGTATTGACACATCAAAGATATGTGAGTGCCTCTACAGCAACTGATTATGTATACCATTATTTGCCTTTTGAAATATATTTTTTACTTAAGGTTTTTAGAGTTGTTTTTGTTGCATATAAAGTGATGTAATACTTAATGCCTTGTATTCATAAGACAAAATTGTTGCACGTAGATTTCAGTAAATAACTATTGAATGAAGAATTAATAAATGAATAAATTAATTAATTTATATTAGAGTACATCAAGGTAGGATAAACTTATTACTTCATGGTTTGTAACTGATTTGCGACTTCAGTCTACTGCCAGTTAATACCTGCCTATGACAAAATGATTTATAATCCCAAATCAAAAAGTGTAGAGACTCTCACATAGTAAGATATGTTATTTCTTATTGTTCTGTTTCTGATTAGCTCATTTATTTGGATAGATAATGAAAAAATATGCTATATGTCTCTGTATTTTAATATTTTGACAAAGCATTAACAGCTGTAGAGAAACTTCACAAAATCTGTAGAAAACAAAAAAGAGGATACTTTTTTAATGTTGCTATATATTTTTTGAGACTTAAAAGGTAAGAGTGGTTGATTCAGTGCTAAGTCCCTGCCTCATGGAAAACTTAAGAGTGGAATTAAGACCTTTACTGGGATATTCCAACTTTGGCAGTGGACCAATGGGGAGCACACCCCAGTTCTGAGGACAGGAGTAAAACAGGAACTTTAAAAGGTTATGTCTTGTCATATACTCTGCCCTTTGAATGACCCTTTGAAATTTTACTCAGTTTTAGCTCTTCTGGAACAAACAACCAAAGTTAGAGGCATAGCTTCAGTTAACCAGTTGTCCATAAAGACTTACGTTCACCTATCACCTCTATCACAAGTTATACCCATTGAAATAGGAATATCTTAGGCCATAGGAACATTCTGTTTTGAGTTCTACTATTATATGCTGAATGCAAAAATTGAGTAGTGAAAAAACTCAGGCATAAATTGGATGTTTCTATTCCTTCTTTTTCTGCAGCATCCCCACAAACAGATCTGTTCCAAAAAACCATAGTGTTTAAAATACTGAATTCAAAATATATTTTTTATTCCTTTTGCCTGTTACTCATTATGACATGTATTTTGAGTAAGACCATAGAGAGAATGGATAAAATACAATATTACACTAGCAGCATGGCTAGTATTAAAACAATCATTACATGACTGGGTAATGTATAATATATCATGATATATTATAATATGTAGCATTACTGCTAGCCTAATAGGAGTTTTCACCAATAACTTAAAAAAATTAGCAATGTATTTTAAAGCAGTGAGTCTATTTTTTATGTTTTGCTGAAGGTTAGAGTGTGTGAATGCACAATAATTATCAGTACAGATAAAAAGAGAAAATTTCATATTTTGGTAATATTTTTATAAAGAAACTCTATGTCATGTTCTGTCATTTGTCTGCATATGTCTACAAAACACAAGTCAAGAATTACCCTCTTGGGCCATCAACCGTTTTCAATTTTCTTTGTATGTACAAATGTTTGCTTCAACTAGCAGTTCAATTGTTTAAACATAATTGGTACAGTTGCTTTTTGATTGTTCTACAAGAAAAACTATACACTTTTTCCAAATGAAAATACACCAAAGCAAATAATCATCTGCATCAGTGATTATTCTAATTTATATATCCCAGATCTATTTTTGCTTTGGAAATTTCCACACTTATTATTTGTTTTGTGATAATATTTATCAAAGATAATATCCCCACCTAACAAATTATTTTATCAGTAAAGGATTATTTCAAAACTGTATTATTTCACATTTTAATCATATTATTCCTTTTCTTGTACAAATAATAATGTATAATTTTCTATTTGACAAGCTAACTCATTCAAATCTTAGTTTACTTAAATGCTACTATGTTTCATGTCTAGTAGAATTCAAAAGAATAATAACAAATATACAAATGCATCACATATGGAATTCAAAAGCTGCTTTGTAACCAGTAGTCTCAGCATGTATTGTTTTATTGCTTTAAAATAAAAAGCAGAAGTTCTAGCTATTTAGCAAGTATAACAAACTATTACTTAGAAGGACAATCAAATTGATAGTGACACGCCGGCTCCAACTTTTGAACCACCACAAGCAAACTCTGGCACTTGCAATCAAGGAGGTTTTGAATCAAGAAAATGAATAGTTGTATTACAGGGACATAATGTGTGCCTCAGATAAAAGTAATTGCTAAAGACCTAGAGGGATGATTACAGTTTGTTTTTCAAAACTTAAGATTTTTGTAGGCCAAAAATCTCTCTTCTTCCAAAGTACTAAGCAGACATAACTTAATAAGATACCTAATTTAAAAAGAAACTTTAAAAATGGAACTTATCAGGGATCTATTGTTTTCTGACTCAATCTTGCGCTTAAAATCATTTAAAGTTCACAATGTTCTTCTTTTCCAGTAATTTACCAGCTTCCTTTAAAAAAAATGGTGTCCCATTATTGTTATCCACTTTCAGAGAAAAAGAGATAATTCAGGGGCGCCTGGGTGGCTCAGTTGGTTAAGCGACTGCCTTCAGCTCAGGTCATGATCCTGGAGTCCCGGGATCGAGTCCCGCATCGGGCTCCCTGCTCAGCGGGGAGTCTGCTTCTCCCTCTGACCCTCTTCCCTCTCGTGCTCTCTATCTCTCATTCTCTCTCTCTCTCAGATGAATAAATAAAATCTTTAAAAAAAAAGAAAAGAAAAAGAGATAATTCAAATCAAGGAATATGGGTATGACTAAAATGATAGAGGCCAGAGGATTTGTATTTTTCATTAAACACTAGAATGGAAAATGGTAGATTGAGTTCGACATGGTTATTTTATCATAATATAAACTGTGCAAAGTAGATTTCAAGATTTTTTTATGTTGGCCATTTTCCATCTCTTTTGTGGAATATAGAAATAACAGAAATTTCTTTAATAACAACAGTTCCAAGAACCTAAAAAACTATAAAGTTGTTATCTCCTTTCATTGTCATCACTGTCCACTTTGTTTTAACAATAATGAATTTGGAAATTAGATATATCCAATCAAACATCCACGTGTTGCTGTTTTTTTATTTTGATAAATAACCTTAATACAGTGTATATTAAAGGAGTAATCAGATATCAAGATTATATCATTACTTCATGTTAAGAAATTTGTGTATAGGCTTAGTCTCAAACTATAGTTCTGAGAGGAGCAGGGTAAAAATACTGAGTCACAGGTACCCATGTGACTATAAATCTAGAGAAGAAATCATGCAAAAATAGGAGTAATTCAAATTTCAAATAAAAGGCAAGAAAAATATTTTGTTCTTTTTTTTTAAGATGTAAAGAACTTATGTGAGAGAGCTGTGTTTGGGTAAAAGGAGAAAAAAATATAAAAGAAGCAGTAAGGGAAGAAATGTTCACTGTGGACCTTCCCATTTGAGGTTCTTCATTGATGACTTCAGTTTAACTTTCACAATTGCCATATGGGGAAGAAATTAATATACCCATAACGCAGATGAGGGAATCAGAGTCTTGAAAATGTCTTAACTTTCAGAATGAATAAGTGACATCTCTGAAATTTAAATATATACCTTTCTGAGCCTTTTGCTTTTCATTATGCAACATGACTTATAATGTATCTAAAATTCTTCTGCCTATTAAGAATGAGAGACACTTATTCTAATGAATCCAATTGACTTATTTTGCCCTTCTGTAAAAAGCCTATATTGGGGAAGGTGGAGGAGGAATGGTGGTATGTGGGAGCAAGCGTGTATTTTGAAATTAGACATTCATAATTTAATATCCATTCCCCAAAATCTCAATATATTTCAGCTATTATAAATTGTACTGGTTTTGTTATCATGCATGGTATTTTGGGGGAGAAAATGTGGCCATAAGTCACCATAGTCTTCCTCTATTTTCTCCAGTCTGTCAAATCATACTGATTGGACCTTAAGAGTTTTAATCTAATTCAGCAAAAGTAGATGTTTTGTCCTAGCTTTTGCCACTGGGAGGTGTGAGGGAAGGGCTATTAGTATACTTGGAAAATAATCATAACATCAAAGTTTTGTTTTTGTTTTTTAATACTCTGGGCAGTTTCCCAAATAGCATCTAGATTAGAGATAATTCTTATTTCCTCCAAAGTGTGACAAAACCTGTAGATATCAGTTTCTGATTTGAAGTGACTTGTTGAAACATATTATTTAGAATTAAATTGGCTTGAATTTAAAAATTAAATCTGGCCTCAAAAAGCCTAATCCTATCACTCTGAGCCAGAAGTGACTTGATATTTTTTAATGTGAAAATAAAATATGAGGATTTCTTAGGAAGCCAACTATAGTGCAGATAACATATTTGATGATTTTTTTCATTCATCAGAGAAAGCACTCAATGGCATATCATAGAGCTTATTAAAAAAAAAATCCAATTGCTGCAATTCAGTGTAAACAAATATTTTCCAAAGTTAAATTCTACCAAAGGACAGATTAAGAATCTATTACTGCTATCACTCAAATTGAAATTTTCATCTTTTGGTTTTGAGACTGACTTAAAATGTTATGGAACCTGAAACTATTTCTCAGTAAAAAAAAAAAAAAAAGCACCAACATTTCTATGCTAAATAACAAGATCTCTATGACTGATATATATAAGGATGTAGAAAGTGCAGGTATAAGTCAATTTTTCTTTGTAAACAGCATTAGTTTTTCAATCCAATTTGATCTATTTTTAATTGGAGTATTTATCTCATTTACATTTAATGTGACGGCTGATATATTTGGACTTAAAATTTAATATCTTACTATTTGTTTACCATTTGTTTTGTACATGATATATGTTATTATTTCATTTTCTTATCTATAACCACAATAGTTATACATATTTTTACTATTTTCTTACTGAAAATCCTAAAAATTTCTATTTGTATCCTTGACCTTAAAGCTTGATATATATTGATGATATTCTTACCACTATTTGCACATTACATTTGAACATATTATCTACATTTACAGTCCCCATGAATTTTGTAATACTTTTTTTTTTTTTTTGAGCTCAGGTCTTGCTTTTATTTTATCTTATTATTTTTTTAAATTCAAATTCAATTAGTCAACATATAGTACATCATTAGTTTCAGATGTAGTGTACAACAATTCATCAGTTGCATATACCATCCAGTGCTCATCACATCACATGCCCTCTTCAATGCCCGTCACCCAGTTGCCTCATCCCCCCACCCATCTCCCCTCCAGCAATCCTCAGTTTGTTTCCCAGAGTCAAGAGTCTCCCCAGGTTTGTCTCCCTCTCTGATTTCTTCCCATTCAGTTTCCCTTCCCTTCCCCTATGATCCTTGGCACTATGTAGTAATTGTTACGTTTTGAATTTATGTAAATTTCAAATGTCACAAGAAATCATTGATATCCCTTTATTACATCAATACTCATTTAGACTTAACAATTTATCATTTTTATTACACTCGTATTACTTCCCACATCTCTGTACTTAAATTTGGGATTATTCCTCCTCTAACTAAAGAAAACCCTGTATTAGTTAGTAGGTCTGCTTCTGACAAATTCTCACATTTTTTGCTTATTTGAACATGTTTCTGTTTAATTTTCTATTTTTTTCATATCTATCTATCTGCACATTATACATATAAGTAGGACAGGGGATGCTTCCAGCACACCAGAATATTCCCTCCTACCCCTGCCTAGTTATCTCCTCCATGGATAATCTCTCTTCAGACTTCTATAACATTTGCTTTACGCTTTTGAAAACTTTGTTATAAATGAAATTATACAGGTTATGACATTTGGAGTCCTACCTATTTTACTTTAGGTTTTGGAGAAGGAAGAAAGAAGGAGGGAAGGAGAGAAGAGGAAAGAAGGGAGGAAGACAAAGAGGGAAGGAAGAAAGGAGGGAGGGAGGAAGGATGAAGGAATCCTAAACCTTTGAAATATCTAATGGACCTAAAACATGTGATCAATCTGAACCATAATTAAAAGAGACAAATTTGTATCTTATTTATGCTAATTTTTCTTGGGATCATTTAGTCTGTACTCCAATTTATTAACTTTAAAGCTTGTAGTAGGCTAGTGTTATATTACATTCTGGATTTTTTTAGTCTAATTCTAATAGTTAAGTAGAGGCTTTTCTGTTGTTTTGTTTTGTTTTGTTTTTAATAATTGCAAGAGTTGAGATAGAGAGGAAAGCAATCTTTTGTTATAAAGATAGTGTTCCATTCAGGTTCTGTTTTATTTTCCAAATTCCCATTGATGTTAACACATTTAGAGGACGGTGATGATGATGATGATATATTTTGCAAAGCTAGGTTATTTGTGTGCTGAGGAATGAATGCAAAATGCCACAGGTGAGAATATAGTGAACCATCTATTCAGAGACTATGCCTGGACTGGTTACATATCAGGATGGAAACAAAGTGATCTCAAGTGTGGGGTAATCTCTGGTCATTAACCATTTTAGCTTCAGATTTGTTTTGGATATCCTCAGTATGTTTATGTTAGTATTTCTTAGAAAGTGAATACATTCTGGAAAATAATTAATTTAATTAAGTATTTGATAGAAATAAAGAGGGCAATGAATAGTACCAAATGTACTTATTCCTCAATGTAAACTGTATATTTGAATAATATTTGATATGTAAACTTAAAACTTAAAGATACTGAGGATGAGTTGACATACTGATTTTAAAAATGTCCCCCAATTGATTTTATTTAAATTATAAAGTCAAGATTAAATCTTGGACCAGTGTACAGGCTCAGAGAATCAACATTTGATTTATATTTGCCATTCAAAAACAAAAACCATATTTCTTAAGTTTTCTGTCAAATGAGGGTTTTGGTTAGAGTGTTCATTTCACATTGTAATTTTAAAATATTGATAGTTTCATGTGTTATCTATTGTGTGGATTTTTCCCAAACATTTTGTAAAAGGGTATTGTGGTCTTCTGATGAGATTTACATGAAAATACAAAATGAGGAAACTTAAGCGGATACACTCTCTACAAGTGTATCAAAACTGTATTTTAGTTATCTGATTCTTGAATGCTACTAGTGTTACAGGCTTTTGACTTACCTAAAATATTCATTTAAAAAATTAACCCCAGGATGCCTAGGTGGCTCAGTCAGTTAAGCATCTGCTTTTGGCTCAGGTCATGATCCCAGGGTCCTGGGATAGAATCCCATGTGGGGCTCCCTGCCCAGTGGGGAATCTGCTTCTCCCTCTCTCTGCCCCTTCCCCCTGCTGTGCTCTGTCTTTCTTGCTCTCTCACTCAAATAAATAAATAATATCTTTAAAAATTTTTTTTAAAAATGAACCCCATCTTATTATCTCCTTTAATTTCCTCTTTATCTCTATGCAAAATGAAAATAAAATGCAAATTTAATGGTTTTTAGGGGATGACCACTTTCTGTTTAGCTAATGAAGTAAGATCGAATACATCCGTGCCTTGTTTCCATGCCAGGAAAGAAATTAATATATTCCTTTTTCATCATGAAATAATTAAATATTTTTTAAATTTTTATTCAAAATAATACATTTAATTTGGAATAAATAATGATTTTTTTAAAAAAATAAAAGATACTCTACTTTGAAGTTGATATATGACATAGGGACTGGTGGTATGCAATCTTTTGGGGAATATTGAAAATATCACAAAGAGAAATCTCTTTTTATAAATTGCTTGGAGGATGCAGAAAAAGAAAACTATCATCATCTTATAAATAAATGAAGTTGAATATACTATTCTAACTGAAGAAAACATACCTTTTACTGTAGGCATTAGTGTAGAGAATAAAATATGGCCACTTCTCTGTGACTTTCATCTAGAAGAGGGATATTTAAAATTTTTTTTGAATACCTCAATTGATAGCAAAACAAAGTGCTATTTTTTGTTAGCAAAAATGCAGTTGCTGTTTTAGAAAAAGTAAACCATGCAAAGGAAGTGGACAGAAAATTATTACATGAACCAAAATATGAAATACTAAAATATATTAATTATTCCAGTAATAGAGATAAAAAATGAGAAACAAAAGATCTATTTGAAGATGAATAGTGCGACATTTTAAACTGATTATAAGCAGGGGAAGGGCACCTGCGGGGCTCAGTCAGTCGAGTGTCTAACCTATTCTTGGTTTCAGCTAGGGTCATGATCTCATGGTAGTGGGATGAAGCCCTGCATGGGGCTTCTTGCTGAGCTCAAAGTCTGCTTCAGATTCTCTCCTTCGACCCCTCCCCTGCTCATGCTCTCTCTCCCTCAAATAAATAAAGTCTTAAAATAAGTAGAGGAGTGAAGAAATACAGAATAGATATAATATGAAGGTTCTGAACCAGCAAGAATGATGCTTTAGTTTTTTCTCTGTATGAGGCAATTCAACTTGCACAAGAGGGAATGTATGACTATTTTTCTCTTGACAATAAACAATTAATACATTTTATTTTCAAAATGTTTTTCAGAGACTTATATAAGAAAATTTGAAGGTAAAGTTGTTATTAGGTCATGTATTTGCATCTCATAGAATGGATCATAATTTTTTTTTTATTTATTAGAGAGAGAGAATGAGAGATAGCACGAGAGGGAAGAGGGTCAGAGGGAGAAGCAGACTCCCTGCTGAGCAGGGAGCCCGATGTGGGACTCGATCCCGGGACTCCAAGATCATGACCTGAGCCGAAGGCAGTCGCTTAACCAACTGAGCCACCCAGGCGCCCCTGGATCATAATTTTTTATGAAATAAACATAGAATCTTAAAAATTCATCATAAAAAAATAATCCTCATAAATGCAACACACTAGAAGTTCATTTGCCTTCATGAAATGGCCTCCCTCTACCATCATGAGATTTTTGCTTACATTCTAATTATTATTCAGTCATCTACAAATATTTACTGATCAATTGGATTGCATTAGTGAACCAAGCAGGCAAAAAGCTCTGTTATCATGAGAGATGATGGACTCTGAGAAACAAACTGAGGGTTCTAGAGGGGAGGGGGTGGGGGGATGGGTTAGCCTGGTGATGGGTATTAAGGAGGGCACATTCTGCGTGGAGCACTGGGTGTTATACGAAAACAATGGATCGTGGAACACTACATCAAAAACTAATGATGTACTGTATGGTGATTAACATAACAATAAAAAATTTTAAAAAAAGCTCTGTCATCATGTGCCTTACAAGTTAATTGAAAAAGGAGACTGAGAATATTATAAAAATCATATTATGTAATATATCAAAAGGTGTTAAAGGCTTGGAAAAAAATACACTAGGTTTGGGGGGAAAGGAAGTTTTGAAATGGGTGACGAATGGATACAATTTTAAGTATCACATATCCATCCCTTTATCTCATTTCACTCTGGTTAACCCCATGTAAGGCATCTATTTATAATTTCAAATTATCTCTAACTTGCATTGATTATTATCATCTATTCATCACATGATGTGAATTATTTATCCTTATTCTTTAGCTCCTGTTGCTTTTTTGGGAGCTCTTTATATATAATAGAGACCCTTCCATATTAAACAGGATGCTGTCTTTTGGTCTGAGATGGATATACCTGATCATTTAAAAGATGTAACCATCTATTTTGTTACTACTGATATTTTAAAATCAAGACCTATTTTTTCCCAAATGTTTTAGTAAATATAGGGATAATCATACTATTTTTTTCCTATGATTTCCTATGATTTTTTAATGATGGCCTGTATTGGCAGCTTTCCTAATACAGAAACATCCTTGCATTCCTTAAATAAAACCTAATCAGCTCTAATGTCTAATTCCTTCAATACACTGCTAATTTATGCTTGTTAATTTTATATTTAGGATGTTTACTACAGTATTTATGAAAGACTTGAGTGAAGAATTCTCAGTGTGATTTATATATTGTCAGGTTCTGTATTAATGTCTTCAATACTTTTGCAAGTATTTAAAGATCACTGGCATCATTTGTCTTAAAAAACTTGGGTGGAATTACCTTATAACAACATATGATATTATTTTCTTTTTTGCAGGAAGGTTTAGAAACTCTTTGACACCTTTCTTAATCCCAACAACAACAACAGTGGGGCATTGGTGGTTCAGTGGTAGATTTCTCACCTGCCAACAACAACAACAAAATTGCTCTAAAATTTTTATCTCTTCTCATGTCATTTTTGAGAATATTTTAAGAAAAATGTTCAATCAATTTAACCAGGATTTCATATGAGTTTGCATAAAATTGATCAGTTTGTTTTAAATTTATGAAATTACTATATCATTTTTAAAATTATTATTGAACATTCAGTTGGTAATGGAAACAAAGGAATAGCAAGTAGCATACACATGGAACACTGAAACAGTGATCACAGAAGAGAACAAGTTTGCAGATCCACCATTCATTGTAAGACATCACAGAAAGATCTAAGAGGACTAGATTTCAGACTTCAGAAACAGAACCTGACTGTTGGCTGTGAAATTTTGAAATTGTAGTTGGGACACATCAGTTTTTCTCTTGTATGAATAGGGGTCACCATTCAATAGCAATATGATATGGCATAAGTTTTGTTTTACATATATATGTGTGTGTATGTGTGTGTGTGTGTGTGTGTGTGTGTGTATTCAGGTTTCATGGCTGTGGAGATACTGAACTCACTCTTGGCAAGTTCATCTGGGAATCTATGCCTTACTGCTATAGGAAATGGTGATAACTGGAAAGGTTAGCCATGGCAATATTTGTGTTTGGGAAAAGGCTTGTCCCTCCCTTTTCATTCTCAAGGGTTTGAAGTATCAGCCTGTTAAGGATTGAACACCTAAGCACAGGCACATATTAGGTTTCTGTGAAGCTTTACAGGAGGCTAACTATAGGAGAGTTAACCATTATCTCTCACTCCTTTTACTTGATTTGGCCAAATGGTATTGCATTTATTTTTTATTTTATTTTATTTCATTTTACTTCATTTACTTCATTTTACTTTGTCTTATAACTAATTTTTTTCTTGCTGAGTATTTCTGTCTCCCTTATCCTCCAAAAATTTTCTTAAAAAATAATTTGCATTTGTATTTTTACATGTGTGTATAGATATTCCTAACTCATCTTCATTATAAAATGTAACTTTTAGCTAAAGATTCTTCTCTGTTTTATTTAATGTTTTTGGATGTGAATTCTAAAAAGTCTGATGTCATGTTAGCAACACCTGCTTTCTTTTAATTAGCTTTTACTTGCCATATGTTTGTCCTTCACTTTAATTGTCGATCTTTAGAAATCTCTTATTTTAAGGTCTGTCTCTGGAATGCAGAATAAATTTTGGATTTTCTGTGACATCTATTTACTTTTCAGTAAGGAATTAACATTATTTTCTATTTGTTTATGAAATTTTAAATGGTATTTCACTATGAGATCATTTCCATACCTGTTTACACATGAATAATATGTGTATATATATACACACACATATATATAAAAAAAACCCTATTTTACAAAGGGGTTGCATAATTATATATTCCCAGCAGCAGTATATGAATGTTCCAGTTGCTGCATATTCTAGCCAATACTTGATATGATCAGCCTTCGTAATTTTAGAAAATTTTCTTAATTTTAATTTTCATTCTAATAAGAGTGAAATGATATTTTATTGTGCCTTTTATTTGCATTATCTTGAATGCCAATAATATTAATATCATATGTATATATTTCTTAGTATTTAGTTTGTACTAAAAATACACTTACCCCCAAATAACTTTGTATATAATCAATGACTTAACTTGGAACAGAAGAGGCAATCAGAGAACTTACCTGATTTCCTGTCTTCTTTTCACATTTTTCACATACTATTTGCATTTCTTGTTAGTTATGTAGATAAGTTACATATTTATATTCTGGTCTGTCACCTAAATCCCATCATCTGATTAAGTTTTACTTGTACACTTAAATGTATTAATGCTTATAATCAGGCTTCTGCAACGGTTTAATAAAACATTTCTTAGATAAATAAATTCATTCTAGTATTTTTCTTAAGAGAAATTTAAGGGAAAATACTCCCAGAGTTCTTAAATAAAAAATCCGGGTCTATAATTTCCAAATTAGAATGGCCTTATAGTTAGATATAAAATATAAAAATATACTGGATATTTAAAAAGATATAAAATTGTTCTTTCACTTAGAAATGTATATGCACTGCTCAGTGGTTGTCTCACATAGACTGTTGCTAATATCTTCCCTTTGAGTACACTGTTAAGAATTCCTTCGTTACATTAACTTACTAGGTGTGATTCAAAAAATTATTCTGAAAAATATCTCCTGAAATACATTGTGCCAGGGTAATATGTAAATTCAACATTTAATGTATTTCAGGGCAGATTTTATTAATCATAACTCTTTCTAAAACAATTTTATTCAGTTTTAAATAACAATTGACTGGAAATATTTGAAGTGTATAATGTGATCAATTTTGATATATCTTTACATTCATGAAACCATCACTGTAATCAAGATAAAGAACACAACATCTCTTAAAAACTTTTCCTTATGCCCCTAGGAAACCTTTTCCTCTGCCTCTCTATATTCTCATTCCCCCATTCCCAGGCAAAAACTGGTTTGTTTTCTGTCACTACTGATTAGTTTGCATTTCCTATGATGACATGGAAATGAGATGGTCCAGTATGTGCTCTTTTTCTGTGGCTTCCTTTACAGACCATAAATATTGTGATATTCATCCATGTCATTGTGTATACCAATAGTTCATTCCTTTCCATTGTAGCATAATATTCTACCTAAGAATATAAAGTATTTATTTGTCCACTCACATCTTGATGTACATTTAGACTGTTTCTGCTTTTTGCTAATGCAAATAAAAGTTAATGAACATTTTTTGTATGTGAATTTATATGATCACATAGTTTAATTTCTCTAGGGCAAGTACATTGTTGTGGAAAAAATTCATTGTACATTTAAAATTTTATAAAATTGACCAACTATTTTCCAAAGAGGTTGCACAATTCCACATTCCCAGCAGCAGTATATAAATGTTCCAGTTGCTACACATTCTGGTCAACACTTGATATGGTCAGCCTTAATTTTAGAGAATTTTCTTAATTTTAATTTTCATTCTAATAAAAGTAAATGGTATTTTATTGTGCTTTTAATTTGCATTAGTCTGAATGCCATTAATATTAAGCATATATATATATATATATATTGGCTTCTCTTTATCTGCTTTGGTACAGTGTCACAGTTTTTTGCCTATTTTTTAACTGAATTTGTTTTTTTGTTGTTGGGTTTTGAGAGTCCTTTATTCTGGAAACAACATTTTTATTGGCTACATGATTTGCAACCATTTTGTTTTAGTCTTTGGCTTGTCTGTTCATTCCTTAAAACTGTCTTTCACAGAGCACACATTCTTAATTTTTATAAAGTCCAATTAATCGTCCTTATTTTCCTTTAGTGTTTCTTTGTGTGTCCAACTGAGATTGCGTTACTTAACCCAAGGTCACAAGATTTTATTCTCTCTCTTCCTCTACAAATTTTTTAACTTTAGCTATATCTTTTCTTTATTACATTTTGAGTTAAATTTTGTATGTGATACGTTAAAAAAGCTTAGTGATTCCTCCCTCTTCTCCTCTTCCCTCTGCTTCCCCTCCAGCTCTACCACCTCTTCCTTCCCCTCCTCCTCTTTCTCCTTCCTCTTCTTCTTTTGCATATGAATACTCATTTTCCAAGCACCATTTGTTAAAAACAAAAAACAAACAAACAGAAAAGACTATGTTTTCTCCATGAAGTACAAGAGTACCCTTGTTGAAAATCCATTGCCATATGCAGGTGGGTATATTCCAGGACTTTCTATTTCATTTTGTTAATCTATAAATTTATCTTGCCCTCCAAATTACTGATGTATAATTGATAAATACAGTTATAATACATTTAAAATATACATGATTTTTGATATATGTATGCGTTGTGAAATGAGTCCCATAATCAAATAAATTACACATTCATTGATCACATCACAGTCACCTTTTCTCTCCTTGAAAACACTTAAGATCTACTCTCCTAGCAAATTTCAAGTACACAATACAGTATTATTAACTATAATCCTCATGCTGTACTTTAGATCCTCAGAACATATTCATCTTATAACTGAGTTCAACTTTGTACTGCATTTAGAATCTTTGCCTATTCTAGGTCCTTTATATTTCTATGTGAAATTTAAGATAAGAGAGGCAAATTTTTTTTAAAAAGAGCCTGCTGAAATATTTGGATAGCATTGAATTTAGAGATCCATTTAAAGATTATTGATATTTTAAAAGTATTGGACTGTCCCTTAATTATTATCTAGTAGAGATCTCCATTTATTTATGTCTGTCTTAATTTCTATCATCAATATTCAATAGTTTTCAACATAAAAGTCTTACATGTATATTGTTAGATTTATTTCTATTTCACTTTTATTAACAATATTTTAAATTGTAATTTTTTCAGGTCTAAGAATTTGTTTCTTAGACTGTAATAATGCAACTGATTTTTGTCATGCATATTAGATGCCATCACTGCATCTGATTCTGTTGACTACTTCATCTCTCAATTGTTTTCTTTTTTCTCCTTGTGTTTTCATGTATTTAATAGGATTTGATTGAATGTTGGGCAATGTTTTTAGAATAACAGTGGAGACTAAGATAAATTGCATTTATTACCAGAAATGGGCAAGTCTATTCTTCTGCATGACTTCATGTGAGAGGTTAAATCAATCTAGTCTAGATAACTAGACTAGAAAGAGTTTCTCTTTCATTGTTCCTGTCATTACCTCTAGGTCACCACAGTCCAAAAACACAAAAGTAGGTTTCTCCTCTCTCGTACTTAATGTAAGACTTGTGGTGCCAGTGTTGCTCTTCCACCCTCAGCTTTCAGAAAGCCCACATGCCCGTGTCACAGAGGAGGTCTCTCTCCACACTGCACTTCTACCAATCGTAGACTAATAATGCTTACTACCAGAGCATAGATTTGTGGTGGGGAATGCATTTTCAGTTCTCTTGGTCCACAGAGGATTAGTCAGGCCCTGTGTACATGGTTCTTAGAAATGGGGCTTTCTCAAGTTTCCTTGTCATATTCCTCTGTCAGCCATCCTTGACCATATGGATTTGATTCTAATTTTACATGTATTCGGTAGCTTTTATTAATTTTTTGAATTTTCCAAATAAAATCTCTTTCCTAATTTTAAGATTTCATTTTCCAGTGAAATTTTTGCTTTTTGTATAATATAGGGAAGAAATGGGAAGGTGTATTCTTATATTCTCATGCTCAAAACCAGAGTTCTCTCCTTGCATTTTAAGTATTCTCCTTCAACTTGATATTTCTGTGGTGTTTCTGTACTTAAAAAACAATTCTTTACTTTGTAAATACATATGCCTGTGTCATACTTCTTCCAAAGACTTTTCCATTTTACTCATTACATATATGTCTTAAACATCTCACATTTCTTATACCTCAGTATATTCTTATTCACTCCTTTCTTAAAAGCTTACTTTATGTGTTCCTTGTCCTAATTATGCAAAAATTATTATTAAACACCTCTTAAAATGTTTTCCTTTCTAATCTAGGTCCCCCTTCTTTGAAACTTGACTACCACCCAGTCAAATAACTGCCAAATTTAATTACTTTTGCACAATCTTCAGCATGTTTTATCACTTTTGGCACTTTACATTATGAATCACTCCCTGCTTCCTTAAGCCTTTTATTTCTTGATTTCTGTGTTATTCTAAAATTTTATTTATCTCCTCTCTGTCTTTTTCCTAGACTCTTTTAGTGAAGTATTTCAACCTCATGTTCTCCAAACACTCCTTCCCATGGATTTTTTTTCTTCTCCACTATTAAAAATTCTACAACTTATTCTATTTCTATTGTTTCATACTATTATGGTCTAAATTCTGCCCCCATCTCCAAACAGTCGTATGTTGAAGCCTTAACTCTCAACATAACTGTGTTTGGAGATAGGGCTTTTAGGAGATAATTATGGCTAATTGAAGACATAATGGTGGAGCCCTAATCTGAAAGGACTGATGTCCTTATAAGAAAAAGAAGAGACACCAGATCCCTCTCCTCTCTCCTGGCGCACACACCAGAAAGGCCATGTGTTGACATAGCAAGAAAGAAGCCATTTGCAAGTCAGGAAGATAGCTTTCATGAGAAACAGAATCACCAGGACCTTGATGGAGGACTTCTAGCATCCAGAACTATAAGAAAATGAATTTCAGTTGTTCAAGTCACCCCATCTGCAATATTTTGTTATGGCAGCCAAAGCAGAATAATAGAAATATTTGAACATAGAGTATTCCATTTCCTTATAAAGAACACTTTGGGAGTTTCAGTTATATATAACTATCTGCCATTTTACTTTTGATGTTTATTTCTAAGCATTCTCTATTTATTCCTCCAGACAAATGTTTTCCTCTCCTCAGTTCTTCATTTTTTTTTAAATATTATTGGTAATACTACCATTAGTATACCTATTGGAATACTAACCTTAAGCATTGCCCACTCCCTCAGTCATTGAATTGTTCATTCTTCCTGCAAAGTATCTCTTGCCCATAATATAACTTTCATTTTCATTACTGTCAACAGAGATTAGGGCACTGCTAACTATTTCTTTGCATTTATAAATAATCTTATAATAATTCTCAGTTTTACTTATTCCTGCTCTCTACTGTGATATGAATTATACTAATGCACCACTCGGTCAAAAATGTTTATTGAATTTTTATCAAATGTAGAAAATATCCCAGGGCTCTTAGCTTCATAGTCAACATTTTCCATGATCTCATCACCATACGTATTTTGCTTCTCTTCAACTCCCATCCTGTACCCATGCCCTATCTTCTGTTGAATTAGACTACTACTTATTTCTCAAACAAGATTAGACTTTTTCCATATTCCTATATATGCTCATTGTGTTCCTAAGGTGTGGCTTACATTCCATTTATTACCTTCTTCACATGTTTCACATTTGTATAGGTCCAGCTCAAATTCTAACTTTTCTGTGAAAATGCTATTAGGTGCATAATATTTACTATGAATCAGTATTTACTATTTTTACCACTTAATAACTTTTAAAGATTTTATTTATTTATTTGACAGACAGAGAGACAGCGAGAGAGGGAAGACAAGCAGTGGGAGTGGGAGAGAGAGAAGCAGGCCTCCCACTGAGCAGGGAGCCCGATGTGGGGCTCGATCCCAGGACCCTGGGATCATGACCTGAACCAAAGGCAGATGCTTAACGACTGAGCCACCCAGGTGCCCGAACAGTAAATAACTTTTAACAAATACACTTAAACAATATAATTAATATAATTATAATATTAATAAAATTATATAATAATATAATATTTTAATATAACACAATAACTTTTCAATAACACACATTGTTCTGTGCCTAGCATAGTTTCTGGCACAAAATTAGGACTCAGTAAATACGTTTTTAATTGAATGATTCTTTATATTAGAATTATTTCTGCACATATTTAAACTCTTTTTTTTTTTTAGTCTGTATTTTATTTTTTTTTATTTTTTTTTTTAATTTTGTTTATTTATTTGAGAGAGAGAGAATGAGAGATAGAGAGCACGAGAGGGAAGAGGGTCAGAGGGAGAAGCAGACTCCCCACTGAGCGGGGAGCCCGATGCGGGACTCGATCCCGGGACTCCAGGATCATGACCTGAGCCGAAGGCAGTCGCTTAACCAACTGAGCCACCCAGGCGCCCGATACTCTTTTTTTTTTAAAGATTTTATTTATTTATTTGACAGAGAGAGAGAGAGAGAGAGTGAGAGAGGGAACACAAGCAGGGCGAGTGGGAGAGGGAGAAGCAGGCTCCCCGCCGAGCAGGGAGCCCGATGCGGGGCTGGATCCCAGGACCCTGAGATCATGACCTGAGCCAAAGGCAGATGCTTAACGACTGAGCCACCCAGGAGCCCCATATTTAAACTCTTTTACCAGAATTTTAAGTCCTTGAACTCTGGAATAAGGCATATTCATACTTGTGCCCCATATTATTTAATTCATGACATAAATGCATAGATGAATAATCCATTTCCTTCCCTAATTTTTGTTTTTACTTCTGTCCATTATCTGGAGGCATTTGCCAATTTGAGTTTGTTTCAATTTGCGCTAAGCTGAAATTTCAGAAATCTTCAGTCAAAAGTTTTGATTCCAAATACAAGTTAACCATCAGTTAAATGTTTGTCTTTTTGTATTATATAATTTCCTCACCTCTAAACACGTATGATTGAAATAGATATTATCTAAGATAATTTGTAAAGCTAAATCAATCTAATATTTGAATAAAAAGAAGACAGATTACTGGCAGGCATATTTTTCAAACACCTTTGTATACATCTATCCTTTTTAAAGACTGGTGTTGGTGTTTAAAACATAGATAATCATGTGTTTGAAAAAATATGTATTTTTCGTTATGTATATTTAATATCCTTATTAAAAGTCAAAATGATACAAATTAGCCATATATAAGCAATTTCAGATTTATTAAATAAAAATAAAACATCATAGAATTTCCCTTATTTTCCGAAAATTTATAGCTAGGCAAATGATAATTCAAATATTTATTTTAATGTAACCCAAATATTACAACAATTCATAAAATAACATTTAGATTTCATTAGTTTAATATTCTTCCTCTAAATACTAAGGTCAAACTATTTTTAACATTAATATTTTTCATACAATTAAAAATGCCCTTTAATTCTGACAGCAATCTCCCTTAGAATATCAAATTACATGATAAAATCTGCTAGCCAATCTAAATACCTAGAGAAAAGCATTCACTTCAAATCACCACTTTCAAGTAAACATTTGGATAAACAGATGGGATTTGTATCATGCCATGAAGGTCAAACATTTAAAACTCCAGAGGAGTGACAATTTTTTAAAATTAAGAATCCCCTTCAATGGTTGTCCTTCCACTATTCCTCCAAAAGTTTTATTTTCCTTTTATAATGAAATGTGTTTTAAATTAATTAAGTTATTGAAATTTGACAGACCAAAAAAAAAGGGGGCATATCTTCAGGAGATAAAATCCATATAAACAAGTATATTAGTGATTATCTGTATATTTTAAAACCTATAATTTTCACAATTTTTGCTAGTAAACCAATGTGTAGATTTCAATGAATAAATTAGGGCTAGAGTTATTAAACAAAGCTTCTTGGTAATTAAGCATTCAATTATTGAATATACATAAATATTGCAATAGTGGTCACTGCATAGTAAACAAAATACTCTGGACTATTCATATGCCCAAATAACTGATTCTTTAGTCATATTAAAACTTTCATCTTATATCATTCCAATGATTAATTTATAACAATCAAATTTATAATCTTGCTGCTATGCATTTATTATTAAAATGAATCAAACACAATTTGCTGATTTATACTCTCTAAATTTAATATTAACAGGAATGATAAAAATATTATTTATAATCTGTCCTAAAATTTATAAATCAGTTTTATAAGTGAAAAGGGTATAATTAGGAAGCATTTGTTTTTGTAAATAGTTAAATATCTTTTTTGGTTTTCTAAATCTTGCTTATTTCCTTTTCATCTTGGCCATGCTTGAATGAACTTTGCAAAACAGGGTAATAACTCTTATTCCTTATATCAGATACCTTCAGATTTCGTATAGAAGCTGCAATAGGATAAACTCTTCATAAATTAGCTAATCTGTACATTTTATTTCAGTTAAATGCTTAGGTTTTTTAGGTTAATCCACTATTCCCACTGTTTTATTCTTCTAAACCTTAGTACGAATAGAATCTCAATTTTGTTTTAAAATATGTTCTGAATTTGTTCAAGGTGAATGAAGTGTACCTAGCAAAGAATGTTATATTACAGCCAACTAATCCAAGCCATTTGTCAATATTTTAAAAGTAGATCAGAATCAAGATGTATACTTAGTGTCCAAACTGAATCATTTTAAATGAATAAATTATAACTATTTCTATTCCCCTCAAAAAGTTATGAATAGTATATTTCTGTAAAATAGCAACTCATTTTAACTTTTAAATCATTGCTTATAATAGTTAATACATAGTTCTCTTTCACATATATATTGCTATTACAATTACTGGAGTCATTTCCAGTTCCTGGAACAGACAGCATCTCAAATTATCATATGGATTATTTAATAATAAATATTTTAATATCTTGCTATAACAGTCTCAGCATATGTTGTCCAATACTCTCAAGTTTTCTGATTCCCTTGATAAACAATTATCATTTTGAAGCACTTGACATAACTTGTGTTTTATAAATAATAGTTCATTTAATCCCCATAACAATATTATAAAGCAAGAACTATTACTTCTGAAATGAGATAACCTAATGCCAAAAAAAAGGGGGGGGATAGCATATGGTGTAATGTAAATAACTAACAGAACACAAATTTTCCTTTATATGATGACAAAGCTGGTGCTTTGAACCTCAGTATGCATTTTAGACACACTCCAAAATAAATACGCAGATGATACCCAAGTATGTAAGTCTCTATTAGAGGTCTGTACTTGAGAGAGCCTTGATTCTTCTATATACTAACTTATGAACTCTACCCATTTTCCCAACTGATATATATTAAAATAATTTAGTTTTAATTATTTAAGTTTATAAATGCTCAGAGCAGTTTCAAATTCCTAATGTTAACTTGAGCTACCCCTCTAATAGCTAGACATCTCCTCCTCCTAAAGCTTTAGAGGCAAAACACAGCCTTACTACTCTAAAAGATGTTCAGTCTCAAGCCAAAATAACACATTTGTCTTCAAAAATTATTGCTGAAAATATAACAAAGTAACTAATTAAAAAGGCATGTTGTTTGTATAAACATTATCTAGAAATTAATTACTTTTATCTGAAGTTACCTAACTTTGTCATAATTATACTTAGTGTGAAATGTAAAAATGCTATATATTATGAATGAATCAATGAACTGAATGTTTCCAATGATGTATTTGTGTGTTTCTTTTTAAAAATATTGATATACACCTTTAGAAGCATCATTAGTTTGAAATTCAATAGATTTTCATAAACTGAATAAATCCAAGTAAACAAAATGCTGATAAAACAAACATAGGCCACTATCAGCACCACAGAAGCCCAATTTCCTCTGATTCTATCATTAGGCCTCAGCAAAACACTATGATACTTATAAAACCATAGATGTTGATATTTTTTAAAGATATTACTCATTTATTTGAGAGAGAAAGATACACACAGAGCAAGGGGGGAGGAGCAGAGGGGGAGGGAGAGGGACAAGCAGACTCTGCACTGCGAGTGGATCCCCAAGATCATGACCCGAGCTGAAACCAAGAGTTAGTCACTTAACTGATTGAGCCACTCAGGTACCACAAAAGTACCT
This sequence comes from Callorhinus ursinus, assembly GCF_003265705.2. Classification (NCBI taxonomy): domain Eukaryota; kingdom Metazoa; phylum Chordata; class Mammalia; order Carnivora; family Otariidae; genus Callorhinus; species Callorhinus ursinus. Next base: position 43,795,623 of record NW_027397069.1, read on the forward strand.
GATTTTATGTGAAAGGAGACATATTCTTTTGTACCTAGCTTCTTGGGCTCAGTATTATGTCTGTGAGATCTGTCATGCAATGAGGTCATGGGTGCACACCACTAGCACCACATACTGAAGATATAACAGATTTTGTGGAGCAGAAGAGGGTAGATTAAAAAGCAGACAAGTAGCAGAATGCCCACAATCACCCAACTCTGATATTCCACATTGGTTGAGTAAAAATGGTTCATGTGCACAACAGGCCAGATTCCAAATAAGAGCGATTTGAGGCTGGAAATATTCCAAGAATATTCCCACACAGACATCGGAGTACATTTGTGAATTAGTGGCCAAATAGGGCTTTGGGCAACATCTAGTTTTCTATGTATCAAGAAATATATCACTGGATCTCTTGTTCAGAAACAGTATTAGGGAGTGTGTATACTGAGTACCAAGGACTTCAAACTAAGGTCCAGGAAAGAGCTCCACCAGACAAGAATGCTGACATTTGTTCAGCTGGGCCAGTTCTACACTAAGCAACCAAAAAAAAAAAAAGAATGGAAATGAGGCTCCGTGGCCATCCAGGTTTGTCTCTCATTATCTATATTATTCTATACAGTTGAATGCTGCTTATTATCAATACCATTGTAGTATACACTATGTGTGATTATAAAACTATCCATTGTACTGTTGATGGACATTTTGGATATTTATGATTTTAGATTTTTAATGTCTCTAAGAACATTTTATTTTATTTTTATATGTATTTATTTATTTATTTAATTGGAAGAGACAGAGTGAGAAAGGGCACAAACTGGGGGGCAGGGGCAAAGGGAGAGGGAGAAGCAGACTCCCCACTGAGCAGGGAGCCTGAAGCCCAGCTCTATCCCAGGACCCTGAGATCATGACCTGAGTCAGACTCAACCAATCGAGCTACCCAGGCACCCCACTAAAAACATTTTAGTATGTGTTTTTTGATTAATCTACATATGCATTTATATTGGACTTTTTGGAGTATAATTCATAGTTCACAGGGTATATACCAACTCAAGTTTTGTATAAAGGCAAGTTTCTCCAGAGTAATCCAGATTCCATCAGAAGTTAATGAAAAGTTCAGTGAGTCCATATCTTTTTTGACAGTTGCTATTTTTTGCCTTTTTCACTATATCCATGTGATGACTGTGCAGAGCCACTGAATTATAACTGATGAAGTTCATCACCTTTTTGTGTTTTCATTGGCCATTTGGATATTATTTTTTGTGAAGTGATTGCTCAAGTCTTCTTTTTTCTCCAGTGTTCTATTATTTTTAATCTTTTCCTTATTGATTTTTGGAATTTTTAAGTACACATACTGGACATAAGTCCTTTGCTGGATGCCCAGAGCAAATATATTCTTCAATTCTGAGACTTTTCCTTTGTAGTCTCTTGATGGCTGATTTTGAATAATATATTTAAATATATTATAGGGGCGCTTGGGTGGCTCAGTTGGTTAAGAGACTGCCTTCGGCTCAGGTCATGATCCTGGAGTCCCGGGATCGAGTCCCACATCAGGCTCCCTGCTCAGCGGGGGCTCTGCTTCTCCCTCTGACTCTCTTCCCTTTCGTGCTCTCTCTCTCTCATTCTCTCTCTCTCAAATAAATAAAATCTTAAAAAAATATATATATATATTATATAAAAACATATTTAAATATTTTAAGTTTATTAAAATTAGTATTTTATATAATATATTTAAATATATATTTTATATATGATATAATTTTATGTGTAATTTAAGTTATATGAAACATATAAATAAGTGCAGTTTGATTTATTATTTTATTGTTCATTTTATATAAGAAATCTTTGCCAATTTCAAGCAATAAAGATATTCTGTTTCCTCCTAAAGTTTTGTTTCTTCTATCTTAATTAAGTCTACAAAGTTTCTGAAATTGTTTTTCTTTTTTTTATTTTCATTATAACTGTGTATGTATGATGTGAAGTAATTTTCAAAATTATTATTTTTCATAGATAGCTGATACATTCAGCACTATTTATTGAAAAGGCCATATATCTGATATATGTACAAATCTTAGAGACTAATTCTGAACTCTATAAATTGTTCTTTTTGTCACATTTGCTCCAATACATTTCCTTAATTGCTATACTTATAAAATATTAAAAATGTGTTAGTATGATTTCTTCAGCTTTATTCTTCAAAATTGTCTTCATTATTCTGAGTTTTTTCATTTTTGTATGATTCAAAACCAGGTTGTCAATTTCTCTAAAAAAAGTTAGGATTTTTAACTCTACTTCCATGAAATTCATGTCTATTGTGGTTGACTGACATTTTCACAATATGGAGTATTCAAATCCATGAACATGGTACATTCCTCCATTCCTCATGTCTTCCAAAGTAGAAGCTTTTCACATCTTCTTTTAGAGTTCTCTTTTCATATTTAATAAACCTAATATTTTAATCTATTTTCCCATTACCCAGCATATAGGAAGATCTTTTTCAATATTTTGACTTTATAGCCTTATCAAATTTACTTATTAAATATAGTAGTTTTCTGTATCTCTTGGGGGATTATGTTATCTATGAGTGATGACAATTTTATTTCTTCCTTCCCTTTGAAACCTATTGGTCAGTGTTGAATATAACCAGTATTTATGGACATATTTAACTTTTTAACCTCAGATAATATATCAGTATGAAGTATAATAGGTTTAAATTCTTTTTTCTATCCTTTATTAGGTTGAAGATATTTCTAACTATTTCTAAATTATTGAGTTCTTATATTCATTGACTATTAATTTTTTCAAATAATTTCCTTGCTGCTATTTGAATGTCTTTTCCTCTTCTGTTTGTGTTTGCATTGGATTTATGTTAAAATGTTAAATCAATCTTTCATTTTTGGAATAAGTCACATTTTGTTATTTTTGTCATGTTGTATCACTGAATTTTATTTGTATTGTTTCTTTATAGGATTGTGCATATGATATTCATGAAAATATAGGCTTGTAATTTTAACTTCATACAATGTTCTCAGATTTCAAATGCTAAATTCATAAAACAATTGAGAAGCATTCACATTTCTTGTTTTCAGATAAAGTTTTTATAAGCTTGTTAGTATCTTTTTCCTTTAATAAGTATCATAAAAAAATCACAATAAAATCAGTGGAGATCTGATTATCTCTATCAGTAACACACTGTGCCAGGTCAAGGCAATGTCTTGGTTTCAGTAAGATTCAAACTATCTCTCACTCTCCCTCGTTCTTGTGCCTGGCCTTAATGAGCTTTGTTTTCTGTTGTTTGCTTTGTTTTATTTTTTAACTTCTGCTTTACTGAGGTATAATCAACACATAAAATTGTAAATATTTAAAAAGTACAGTATAATGTGGTGATCTGATTTTCTGTGTGTATCAGAATATTTAAGTTCTACTCTGTAAATTTCAATTATAATATAGTGTTATCTATAGTCACCAGGTTTTATGTTAGATCTTCAGACTTATTTATCCTATAGCTAAGAGTTTGTATCCTCTTTTTACCACTTTCTTCCTGTTTCCTCAACCACCAACCCCTGGAAATCATTTTTCTATTCTCTGTTTCTGTGACTTTGACAGCAATCGCTTATTTTTTTTTTAAATTCCATGTATAGGAGATACCACACAGTATTTATCTTTTTCTGCCTGGCTTACGGGCTTTTGAAAGAGCACCAGGAAAATAGTTATCTCTTCAGTTCTAAAAGACTATGAAAATAACAAGCATTGTTTCTAATGTTGCCTTGACTTTCAAACTACAACTCTACCACCTTCAGCTTTTGTTAAATGTCTTTATAAGGAGATTAGCAACTTCTTGTTAAAGATCCCATGCCATGAACGTATTTCTTTCCTTAGCACTACTCCACCTGAAAATATTTTGCTCTTCATTTGCAAGCTTTCAGCCTAGTTTTTATCCTACCATGAATTCTTGATAAGCTACTACTTTCCTTAAGGATAATTCTGTTTATTGAAACAAGAATTATGTTTTGATATTTTGTTAAATAAGAAAAGCATGTTATACCAAAATGTGAATTCCATATAGTTTTCTTACATATAACCTTTCAAGTCTATAAAAAATGAAAAATATGGTCACAAGATGAATGCCTTTGTTAAACTCATCAGTAGATTAGATGTAAGTGAAGAAATAATCAGTGAACTTGAAGAGAGTCAACAGAAACCTTCAAGACTGAGAATCACTGAAAAAAGATAAAAATAAAAAATAAAGTATTTCAGGGTAAAAAAAATGAGACTTAAATAAAGCATAGCAGCCAAGGACTGTGGGGGCAATTTCCAATGGACTGACATATGTATAATTGAAATCCCAGAAGAGTAGAGAAAGAATGTGGTAGAAAGACAAATACCATATGATCTCATTCATATGTGGAATCTAAAAACCAAAAGCATAAATGAAAATCAAAACTAATCTCAAATACAGAAAATAGAGGCAGGGATAAGGAGATAGAAGAAATGAGTAAAGGGAGTCAAAAGGTACAAACTTCATTATAAAATAGTCATGAAGATGTAATATACAGAATGCTGACTATAGTTAACAATACTATATTGCATATTAAAAGTTGCTAAGAGGGCTCCTGGGTGGCTCAGTCAGTTAAGTGCCTGCCTTCAGCTCAGGTCATAATCCCAGGGTCTTGGGATTGAGCCCCACATCGGGCTCCCTACTCGGCAGGAAGGCTGCTTCTCCCTCTCCCACTCTCCCTGATTGTGTTCCTGCTCTCAATCTCTCTGTCAAATAAATAAATAAAATCTTTTATAAAAAGTTGCTAAGAGAGTAGATCATAAAATTTTTCATCACAAGGAAAAGAATTTTAACTATGTAAGGTGATGGATGTTAACTAAACTTATTGTGGTTATCATTTTGCAGTATGTACACATGTCAAATCATTATGCTGTACACCTGAAACTAGTATAATGTTATATGTCAATTATACCTCAATTTTTAAAAATTAAATAAAAGAATCAAAGAATACTTTCTTTTCTACTATGGGCAAAATTCTTCTTTTTTTCATCATGGTGTATGCATGGGTACAAAAGCATTTCATGTTAAAAGAGAGCTGTGGTTTGGTTGTTGGTATAAGCGACAAGTTGCTAACTTAGAGTTAGTATTTAGCTTGCTTATATCAAAACATTATTATTATTTTTTTAGATTATATTTGTTTGACATAGAGAGAGACAGACAGAGAGGGAACACAAGCAGGGGGACTGGGAAAGGGTGAAGCAGGCTTCCCGCAGAGCCGGGAGCCTTATATCAAAACATTATTAATGACTAAAAAACTAGCCAGGCTTTATTAAAATTCAATAGCATGATATGAATTAACAGGAAAGAATAGTTTTATTTTTCAAGCGGTTTCTCATTTCCCATAAGAAATAATTCTACATTGATATTGAAGATGTAATATATTAAACAAAGGTATGATAGACTAGTTTCAGTAGCATTTAAGCAATTAAAAAACACTTATTTTTGAAAACTGACAACAAAATATAATTATCCTAATTAAGACAATATGTATGTATATATGTATATACATATATGTATAAGTATGTATATAAATATGTGTGTATATATATCTTTTTATTTTTTTTATTATTTTATTTATTTATTTTTTTTTTAAAGATTTTATTTATTTATTTGAGAGAGAGAGAGAATGAGAGATAGAAAGCACGAGAGGGAAGAGGGTCAGAGGGAGAAGCAGACTCCCCGCTGAGCAGGAAGCCCGATGTGGGACTCGATCCTGGGACTCCAGGATTGTGACCTGAGCCGAAGGCAGTCGCTTAACCAACTGAGCCACCCAGGCGCCCTATATATATCTTTTTAAAGAACAATTTTCTGGGTGCCTGTGTGGCTCAGATGGTTAAGCGTCTGCCTTCGGCTCGGGTCATGATCCCAGAGTCCTGGGATCGAGTCCTGCATCGGGCTCCCTGCTCCTTGGGAGCCTGCTTCTCCCTCTGCCTCTCTCTCTCTCTCTCTCTGTCTCTCATGAATAAATAAATAAAAAGTTTGAAAAAAATAAAGAACAATTTTCTAAAACTATAATTGTGTAAAAAAATAATTTTGCAAAGTTTTCCCTTAATTATGTCTACCACTGATAGAGATGAAGAAAATAAACAAAGGGGAATTGGAAGGCACACGAGTATGTTTAGTATTTGCTTATTAACACCTGGCAGATCAAATGGTTTAAGTAATAATTTCATCCTAATACCCAGCAAATGTCTATTAAATCTAAGAGTTCTTATTTGAAAAAAAGACAAATTCATATCTTGGGATCAACTCTATTGCAGACACACAATTTGAAGTTGATATTCAAGTCAAACACACATTTATCCTCATTATGCAAATGAATAAATGCATGCTAAAAAGCTTAAATGGCATGATAGCATTCTAATGTATTTGAATGTGTTTTGAACAATTTATTATTTTATTTGGAAAAAGTGGATAAAGCGAGAAGCTGTGCTATAAGAAAACAAGTTGTAGTGTATTATTTAAGTTCTAACAGATCAGCGACAAGATTCAAAAGTAAAATTTCTATCAAAATTTTAATTTATAGGATAATACAGAAAACAACTAATCATTTCAAGAGAAAAAAATTATCAATTAAATAGTAAACAAATTATTTCTTAATTGATAAAATTGATTGCTATGTTAAGTAGTCCTTTCTTTTATAGTTAAATGGAAAATAATTGAGACAAACTTCTGTGGCTAGTCAGTCAATAAACTAGGCCATGTTTTGTTTGTTGTAGTTTTATTTATCTTTCACCATGTGGAACGATAGGCCAAGTGAAAAAAAAAAAGCTACAAAAGCCTATCAAGTGAGGAACAAACTAAAATATAAATGGAATCCCCTCTACCTGCCTACTCTCAGAACACTTTTTTTTTAAAGATTTGTTTGTTTATTTTAGAGAGGGATCGGGAGGGGCAGAAGGAGACAAAGAATCCCAAGCCGACTCCATGCTGAGCATGGAGCCAGACCTGAGGCTCAATTCTGGGACCCTGAGATCATGACCTGAGCCAACATCAAGAGTTGGACGCTTAACCCAGGCACCCCTCCCTAGAACATTTTTAATAAACAATTGTAAAAAATAATAAAATAATTGTTTATTTAATCTAAGTAACCACTTTATTATGTGTGTTCACTATTAGTATTTAGTAGTAATAATTAGGAAAATCTTCCGAAATTGCCTTTTAAAGCAAAATAATTATAGTAATAAAGGAGAATTACACCAAAACACTTTGTGATAGAACTTCCTTCACAACTTTAATATTGCCATATCTCCAGAACCTATTTAAATATTCTGTTGGTATTCAAAAGGAGAATTTTTAAGTGTTAGGTCATCATAACAGATAATTACAAAAAGTGTTTTCATTTTCATTTTAGGCCTATCCTCCCAAAGTAAGAGATTATGAACCCATTATCTCAAAATAGGGATGAATCCTCCAGTACCTGCAGTAAGAGTCTTAATTGAGGTATGTTATATCGTAAGTGTCAAATTACCATGAAAAATGTATTGCTCTTTATTAAATTCTCAAAGCATATATTACATCATCTGCTGTAATTCAGTTATAGTCATTTACATTTCAGACCTGAATGTTATTTATACTTAAAAATACTTTATGATTAGAAATGATATGCTATTAGAGAACCTATTCATGACATCTGAGCTGGTGATGTTTTCCTTAACCCCATTATAAACCTAAGCATTTATATATATATGTCCTTGCAATGAGGTTGACTATTTCATATTAACCTACTTTTTATTGAAAGATCAATATTTACTCATCATCTACTCTGGGTCTTTCCTTTGAGATTTCCTTATTATGATTTAGTAGGAGGCTGAAGTATATCATGTATATTACCTGTCACTACAGGTATCTGTCAATGTTTTCTAGGAATCTGCTCATATTTTTATACTAGTAAACATAGCAGGAAGTACAGCTGACCATCACTGTGGTCTAAAATACCACTGTCTGAAACAAGTGGAGAAAACATCCCAGATTTCAAGCCTCCCAAAAAATACACAACAGTTAAATATGTTTTAAATATAAAATTTCCACTATCCATAAGTAATTTCTTTAGTCATTTTTCTTGACCAAACTCTATTATGACACATATGCTTTTTAAATGTAGTCAGAAATTTCCTCATGTACTCACTCAGATAGCAATGAACCATGCATAATAACTTCAAGGACTACAAAAAAAATCTTATGAATCAATTTTTCAAGAGTAAAAATAGAAAAGGAAACACTATGGAGAGTTGAAGAGCAATCTTCTTACACAAAAATAGAAAAATCATATACACTGACCTTCTTAAGGAGCATAAACAAAATCAACAATTTGTTCATTATTAATAGATTATGAACACACACACACTCACACATGCGTGTGCACATATGTACACCACCACCATGGCTAGTATTGTTTGCAGTCATGTTGTACATACTCTTTTAAAGTTTGACTATCTTTTTCACTTACAGGAAAGACTGAACTACAGTATAAGGTGTGAAATTGGATACTCTGTTTTATTTTGTTTGACTCTCATGCATTAGACATCTGTTAAAGAGCCCTCCTATTCATTATCTTTATCTACTTTTATTGTTTGTTTTTTCAGGATAGGACTTAGAAAAATTTGTATTTCTTCACATTCTTAGGAATACTGCCATAATCAATAATCTTTGCATAGTCATCTAAAAAAACAATTCTGTTTTAGCCAATATTTTCTTGTCATCACATCAGAATTCATTACTAATTAGGACAATTAAAGGTAGGCCCCAGAAATTAAATATCCTAAATTGCATGTGATCTTGTAATTATAAGACAATTTCTAATGAAAACCTGATGGAAAATCAAGTTGCCTTGTGCACACAGGTCAAACAAATATTAGAAAAGGAATGTTCAGCACAGGGAAGCTCAATTCTACTTATAAAAAGACAAGTTGACACTAACCAGCAAGGTAATAAAATAAACAGAGTGTTAACCAAAGCTTTCTATGCATTCACTTAGATAGCAATGAACCATGCATCATAATTCCAAGGATTGTACAAATATAACCTTATAAATCAATTTTGGGGGGAGTAAAATTTAAAAAAATAAACATTATACAATGAGCTGTAACTATGAGCCATTAACAATCAGAATGTAATTGCCGGTGTTTTTGTAGCTTGGCTCATGGGACTAAACAGCTCAATGGGGAGTCTGCTTCTTTCCCTCTCCCTCTGCCCCTCCCTCCACATGCAAGTGCTCTCTCTCTCTAAAATAACTACATAAATCTTTAAAAAATGATATTTATCTCCAAAGGGAACAGTACCATGAAATAGAGCTCTACATTAGAATATGGAATTAAAACAATAGCTAATATAAAAATACAAGCATACTTCAGAGATATTTTGAGTTTAGTTCTGGACCACTGCAATAAAACAAATATCACAGTGAAGCAAGGCAAACAAATGTTTTTGGTTTTCCAGTGCCTATAAAAGTTATGTTTACACTATACTTCAGTCTATTACGTGTTCAGTAGCATTACGTTTAAAAAATGTGTGTACTTAATTAAAAAATGCTTTATCGCTAAAAAGTGCTAATTATCATCTGAAATTTCACAAATTGTAATCTTTTTGCTGGTGGAAGGTCTTGTCTCTATGCCAATGGTTGCTGGGTGCTTAGGGTGGTTCTTGCTGAAGGCTAAAATGGCTGTGGCAATTTCCTAAAATAAGACAAAAATGAACTCTGTTACATCTCTTGACTCTTCCTTTCATAAATTATTTCTGTAGCATTCGATGCCATTTGATAGTGTTTTATCCCATAGAACTTCTTTCAAAATTGGAGTCAATCCTCTCAAACCCTGCTGCTACTCTATCAACTCAGTTCATATAATATTCTAAATCCTTTATTGTCATTTCAACAACCTTCACAACATCTTCACCAAGAGTAGATTCCAGGAAGTAGACTCGGGGAGAGCAGGTGTTTCAGTTCATCTGAAGTCAAGAAAAAGATGATGTTTAAGGCTATGAGACAGGAAGAATCTCTCTTAACTTGTTATTTCTTCTTCTTAAATGTTGCTTCTTAAATGCAACTTCAACAATTAAGCCATAGGGGACTGATGTTTTTTCTGAGGGAAAATATTTTACAACTGATTGATTGATTCAGTTTATAGGATAATTCAATGTTTTCTTGTGTCAGCTTTGGCTAGTTTATTTCACTAGGAATTTTTTCACTTCATTTAAGACTTCAAAGTAATTTTTAAAAAATATTTTAATGCGCTTTTGCTGGCATTAAGATTGCTGGTGATGTCACTTTTTTATATTTAATGTAGGTTGTGTGTACCTGCATTATTTTTTTACTTGATGAGCTTGCCAGCCATTTATCAGCTATTTTAAGTATTTTAACCACTGAATTTTGGTTTCAATATTTTTCATATTTTGGATTTGTTTGATCCTGCAATTCATATATTTTTACATGTTTTTTTGTTTTTTCTTCTGAATTTAAATTTCTTTCATCTTAAACACTTCTTTATAGGAATGATTTTCTCATTGATTTTCAACTTACACTTTTCTAATATATTCAATTAAGCCAAAGAATTCCCATCTGAATCTGTCTTTAGTTAAATTCCACAAATGTGAAGTATTTTCCTTCTCATTCAGTTCATCATATTTTCTAATAACCACTGTGATTTCTTCTTTTATCTTTATATTTGTATGCACATTTGTTATTTTTGAAGGGCATTGGAATCTTCTATTTTTCTTTTTAGTTAATTATTTCTATCTTAATTCCATTGTGGTCAGAATATATTCTTTGATGACTTTGGTCCTTTGGATTTTTTTTTTCTTTGTGTGTGTGTGACAGAGAGAGAAAGAGAGAGAGAGAGAGATTGAGAGCCAAGCTGCGGGAGATGGGTAGTGGGAGAGAGGAAATCTTAAATAGACTCTTGAGCATGGAGCCTGACACAGGGCTGAATCTGTCAACCTGAGATCATGACCTGAGCAGAAAACAAAAGTCAGACACTTAACCAGCTGAGCCACCCAGGTGCCCCAGTCCTTTGGATTTTTTTTGAAACTTGTTTTATGTCTCAGCATAGGGTTAATCTGTGTAAATGTTTCATGTGTGCTTGAAGATAATGTGTTATCTGCAGTTTTTGGATACAGTGTCCTCTAAGTCTCAATTATGATGATTCTGTTAATACTGGTTTCAAGTAAAGTATATCCTTATAGATTTTTGTATTCTGTTTGTTCAGTTCATTTTGAGAAAGATGTGTTAAAATATCCAATTACTCCTGTATGTGCATATATTCACACTACTGAATACATATATTTAGACTACTCATATTTTTTTCTCTTAAAGTCTAATTTGTCAGAAATTTATATAGCCTGATCAGCTTCTGTGGTTATTATTTGCTAGTATAACTGCCTTTCATGATCTTGCACATTAAATTTTCTTTATGTATAATACTCCATAGCACATTATTAATGTATTGAGTAGTTAATATTCATTCATATTTACTTACAGATTTGAAGTTTTACTTTTCAATCTGTATCTTTGAGCTTCCATCTGTGATCATTTTCTCTCTGCCTAAAGAAAGCCATTCAATGCTTTCTTAACTCAGTTATGTTATCTCTGTGTTTGTTTGAAACTCTATTTCATGTTTACTCACTGGATACAGAATTCTAGATTGACAGTCTTTTTTTCAGCATTTTAAAAAAATCCCATAATCATTTGGCTCTCACTCTTTCTATTGAAAAGTCACATGTTAGACTTATCTACATGGAGATAATCTATTATTTTCTTCTTGCTGTTTTGAGATTTTTCTCTTAGACTATGTATGTCAACAGTCTTGTTACAAGATTCTGAGTTATTTTCTTTGTAGTATTTCTACTGAAAGTTCATAGTGCCTCAAAAATGACAGCAGAAAGACTTATGTTTTAAAATTCTCAGCAATCATTTTTGATTCTGTTATTTTCTTCCTTTTATTTTTTTAAAGCTCCATTGGTGAAAAATTAGAATTAATTTCATTATCTTTTCAGTTGTATCTCATCTGCTGTTAATCAAGGTTTGTTAAGGACTGCTATTCTTAATTTCATTTATTTTGTAATTATATTATTATTTTGAAATTTAAAAATTACTCTCTGGTTCTGCCTTGTAGTTTCTAAATATTGGCTGAATTTTTCAAATTTTATTTAGTTCCACAATAAACATAAATATTTTATAGTTTATTTCTTACAATTCAAAGAACTAGAGTCCCATTAGTCAGGTGTTTTTTTGTTTTTGTTTTCTTATACAATGGTGTGTTACATATTGAACATGTTCTGATAATTGTTTGTGAAAAATAGTGGAGAAAATTTGTGACTTCAAGTGAACTTGTATTATTCCAGAGATGTTTTATATATGTTTCTAGATGGCGAAGAATGATTTGATGCTTGATTTCACTTCCTCTGAAGGACAGTCATTTCTGGCTTACCATTAATCCTGTACCAAAGGTCTCTGAGGAAAAAAAAAAACAGAACAAACAAACAAAAAAAAACAGAAAACAAACAAACAAACAAAAAAACAAAGGTCTTTGATCTTTTGCATCCAAAATACTGGAATTTATCAGATGCCTTTCTTTTGGTTATTGAACTCTAATTTTTATCTCTCTTAGACCCATAAGTCTTCCAAGACTTCTACTCACTTATTCCTCCCTGCAGTCTCATCTAAAATTAGAGAGCTTGCATAAAGCCATGGTAGGTTTTTATATTTTCCTGAACCTTGACCAATACTTTTTAAATTCCTTGTTAGTTCTACAATTCATCAAGATATTTTATTAATATTATATCTGCTGTTTTTTTTCCATAAGAAGGTGACTCCAATTTACTTAATTTGCTTTTAGCACAAACATATTTAGCAACTTTGAGTTTAAAAAATGTATTTACTACTAGATAAACAATTTTTGTTATCATTTTCTCAGTCATGGTACACAGCTGAAAACACTGGCCCTAAACCTCTTCCCTCTTATTCTTCCTGCTACATCCTTGGTAAGTATATATATTCACCCTGCATCTAGTAAAGAAGGCTGAGGAAGTGAAAAGTAAGCACATGTAAAACCGGTTGTTTAACTGGTTTGTGGTTACTCTTTCCCTGCTTTATATTTGTCATTACTGGGTCTATATGATCTCATATAAATCCATTCTCCAGAAACCATACCATTCCCACATCCCCCACACAGCCTAAATAAACCAGTATAAATCTCTTAGAGCATTAAAGAGAGGGTCTAGATAATTTCAACAGCGTTGTCCAACAACATAGAAATCTCTGTCCCAAGAAATTCATAGAATCAGACAGTGACAAAGAGTATCCAGAGTTCAATTTTTTTAAAGATTTTAGAGTTCAATTTTTTTAAAGATTTTATTTACCTATTTGCCAGATTGAGAGAGAGAAAGTGCACACAAGCAGGGGGAGCGGCAGACAGAGGGAGAAGCAGACTCCCTGCTGAGCAAGAAGCTCGATGTGGGGTTCGATTCTAGGACTTTGGGATCATGACCTGAGCCAAAGGCAGGCGCTTAACCAACTGAGCCACCTAGGTAACTCTCCATAGTTCAATTTTTAACATATTGATTTGGGGTGCTTCTTGCATATCACAGTGAAGATATTCAGTTGGTCACTGAATAGCTGGTTCAGAAAAGAACAAACTCTGAGGTTGCAGTAAGTACTTAAAAATTGTCAGTTCCAAAGTTGTAATATAAACTATGCTGGTGGATATGAACACTCATCCAGGGGAAAGTAGAAAGACAAAAGTGTTAAAGATAGAATATTGAAGTATACTAATATTTAAGAGACCGTGTGAGAAAGATCAGAATCTGGAAAGGTAAATTAATAAGAATGACCTGATGGCAAGAGGGTAGAAAAAGTGTGATCTCTGAAAAAGGACGGTGGTAGTAGTCCAAGGAAAAGTAGGGGATCTGTTTTATCAAATGCTCTAGAGTTGTGTGCCAATGATGATACACACCTAGATATCTTCTGTGATTGAAAAGGCTTGTAAAGTGAGATTAGTAGAATCATTGTACTAAAGGCCCTCAATGTAGTTCATCTATACCAAGCCCCAAGCAAAATGAAAATGATGAAACCAGTCTATCCAATAGAAAAATTAGTTTTGCCTAGGAAATATTAGACATATCACTAGAAATCACCTTGAGGGTAAAATAGAGGCATCCTTTCTGTATACATTCCTCACCTAGCCCAGCCTCTGGAAAAAAATCATAACTAAATTGAATAATACACGTAATTTACTTCTATTAGGAATTCATTTGTTTAGAGGACATATAGTTCTCACTAATAAATTTCACTCTGTTAGGAAATTGTAGAATTCATTGATGATTTCAATATTTACTAAAGTTGAAAAGTATACGTATAAAGATAAAATCTTATTAATTAGTAAAATCTCTCCAGTTGGAATACTTCTTAATCAGAAAATATTTTGTAATAGCGGTAAGTAATAATTTAGAAGAAAATCTGATATACTATGATGTGTACTGTGATGGTATGATATTTTTAACATTAAAAAATCATTTATTGCTAGTTTGGAGAGGCATAAATGAAAAAAGTGAATATAAATATACAAATATAATTTGTATGCTTAAGTAATTCAGATGACAGATAAATTAATATAATTAAATATATTCATCTTTACATAGATTATGTGGTTCCTCAATATGTGATGTAAAATTATTAATTTTAAAGGGTAACTTTCAGAAAGACCTCTGAAACTACTGGGCATTTTAACATACCAAATTAAGGAAAAATTCACTTTTTCGGTTAAGTTTACAAAATGGATGAGAAGAGACAAATGACTTGAATTGCAATTAAAAAATCAATCTTTGCAAATTAAAGGGGTTTTAAATTATTAAACTCATGGTAAATTATATAGGGAAAAATCATAAGATTTTTTAATCTTATCAACATTACTGGTAATACTAAAAATGGCAAACTGATTGTGGATAGCCAACTATTGTCTTGATGTTTATTGCCCTAGGTTAATTTGGTTTCTCTTTCACCTAAAATATCAGGCAATCCAATTTGATTCCAGGGTCAGTTGAGGTTAAATTTAGTGTAAGAGAGCAGCATAAAACAATGACAACAACATATTTTCTCAAAAAAAATAAATTTAGTCGAGACTATTCATTTGGTTAATCACTGTGACCATTTTAAAGGTTAAAAGTAAAGTAAGAGGGCGCCTGGGTGGCTCAGTTTGTTAAGCAACTGCCTTTGGCTCAGGTCATGATCCTGGAGTCCTGAGATCGAGCGAGTCCCACATCAGGCTCCCTGCTCAGCAGGGAGTCTGCTTCTCCCTCTGACCCTCTTCCCTCTCGTGCTCTCTATCTCTCATTCTCTCTCAAATAAATAAATGAAATCTTTAAAAAAAAAAAGGTTAAAAGTAAAGTAAGAAATGTTGATAATAAGACATGAAAACTGGAAATATAGAGTCATAATAGAACTGCTTACCATTAATTTGTTTTTTGGCATTGTGCCTCTCTTGCTTGTTAAGCTTATTTAAATTTTGCAACTGCATTTTAGATACTTAACTCTATCTTCTTTCCCTTGAGTTAAGATGACAGAGTGACACACAAGCTTCCTTACTATAGTTACAGTAAGAAAGAATCCTACCAAAATCATGCATAGAGAGAGAATCACTTAGGAAGAAAGATTTTGAGGTTTACAGATCCAAGGACAGATTTAGGACTTAGAAATCCCAGGTACTACAATCCAGTAATCATATTACTGGGTACTTAGCTCCAAAATACAAAAACACAAATTCAAAGGGATACATGCATCCCTATGTTTACAGCAGCATTATTTATAATAGCCAAATTTATGGAAGCAGCCCAAGTGTCTACTGATAGATGGATGGATAAAGAAGAGGTAACATATATAATGGAATATTATTCATCCATAAAAAATAATGAAATTTTGCCATTTGTGATTATGTGGATGGAGCTAGAGAGTATAATGTTAAGAGAAGTATGTCAGGCAAAGAAAGACAAATACCATATGATTTCACTCATATATGGAATTTAATAATTAAAATAAACAAACCAAGAGAAAAAAGAGAGAGAGAGAAACAAACCAAGAAACAGACTCTTAGCTATAGAGAACAAACCGTTGCTTACCAGAGGGGTGGTGGCTGGAGGTATGGATGAAATAGGTGAAGAGGATTAAAAGTACACTTATCATGATGAGCACAAGTAATGTACAGAATTGCTGATTCCACTATATTGTACACCTGAAACTAATACAATACTGTATGTTAACTGTACTGGAGTGAAACTTAAAAAAAAAAAAAGAAAAAAGAAAAAAAAACCCAGGTACTGAATAAAAACAGTATGGAGTAGAGGGGAAAGTAAGGATTAAATTAAGATCTGTCTATCAAGAGTAGATCACTCCTGCCAATCCTTCCTCATTTGCTGGCCTTGAACCTAGATATGCAAACAATAGCAACCATAGCTTCCATATCTGTAATCTAGCAAGAGCCATCCTCCAGTATAGGAAGTCTGTTTTCCACTCAACCAACCTAAATTTGAAAATTCCAAAAGGCCAAAAACATATAAAGAACTCATAAGCAACTGTTTAAAGGTTTTAGACTTAATTTGAACAATAAATAAGGATTTTCAGTGTACTAAACATTTTTCTATCACTTTGGCTCTCAAGGATTTAAACTCTTTCTATGGGAATCACCTCTCTGCTCTCTCTCTCTCTCTGTCTCACCAGTGACAGTTTACAGTTTAGGTGGTCACTGGATCAATTTCCTGACAGAGGTGTCAAAAATCGCAATATAATTGAAATCTTGGATCATTTCATTTCTGGAGGTACTATTTCTGGAATCTTAGCTTAGACTATAGGTCCTTGGTCTTCAACAATATTTTGAGTTACTCAATATTTAATGAGTCATTTATTTAATAACACAGAATAGTCTTTGATTATTTATAATTAAGATTGTTGATGCATAAATTGATAACTAGATTAGTTGTGGGTAAGAAAACTTTTAAGAACATTATAGGAAGGTGGTATTTGTTATATGGTTTGTGGCTGGAGGCAGAAAACATTCAAGTTGGATTAAGACATGGGATTCTGGCAGCCCATGACATTCGGTGGAAAAACAGTTAATTAAATTATTACCTGTGGTCACCTAGAATAAAGTGTCTATTAATGACAAGGCTTTGAGAAATTGAGTCACCTCTCAAAAAGAACAGAATGAAGGGTATGAGGAATTCAAGGCTCTAGGGTGGGCTCGTTGCTTTTAATTTTGCTGAATAGCTTAAAGAAAATGTGTAACAAGCTCAAGGTTCTAAATTCTCAGCTCAAAACTCAGACAGACAACCAAGGATTTTCACTATCTCCCATTTCTTTTTGCCTCTAGGCTGAGATAGATGAAAATCAAACTAAAACTCGATCCTAAGGGTTTTCAATTTATGTAGGTTGAATTAACAATCTGACAATGCATCAAATGTGACAGAGCTTTGATAGCAAAAGAATAAAACACTGAATGTAGGCATAAGGACCTATAGAGAGATTTGGATGTCTTAAAATACACCAAATATCCAGGCTCCAACCTTTATTTCCAACAGAGACATTACCTCTGTCTGATGTGACTATTCCTGTCCTACACAAAAACCTTAAAATCATTTGACCAAAGCAGTTTCTTCCAAAGATAACTCAATTCTTCCCATTTTCCATACTCAACAGCTCTCTTATTATCTTTAACTAAAATCAGATTCCAGCAGATGCATGAAATTATAATAAAATTACATATTCAAATGCAAGAGAAAAAAAGCTTTATCAAAAAAGAATACAGGAGATATATAGATATATATATATAGATAGATAGATATACATATATATATATATATATATATATATATATGGTTTGCATAGATACAATCATTTGCTTGGATAGTTACTAAAATCTTGATTGAAAGATCATTCACACTAACATAAGTGACAATCTAAAAATTCCTTTGAATATGTAGATGAAGGAAGGAAAGGACTTAAGGATGCATTTGTCATGTGTAAAATCCTAAACTATTCTCCAAACTAAGAAGGCCCAGAAAACATCTCCCTCACAAAATGTGAGGAGAGTACACGCATCTGTAAAAATGGGCCAGAATGGCACTTCTCCTGGAGATGACTTGTTGATGGGGTAAAACACTTGAAATATATTCCCAGATATAAAATGAATAGTACAAAATAAGATCAGAGAAATCACCAGACTTATTTAATACACAGGAATTATCAAACAGAAAGGTGCTAATTTATCATGGAGTCTATAGGACTGAGACTGATATTTTGCTAAATAGATTCAGCCTTTTTAGTAATAACCAAAAATTATGCTAGGTTTGGCAAGCAGAGCATTGACATTAAGAATTATTTCTATACCTACTTTCAGTTTCTATACTTGAACAGACTTAGAATATCTAGAAATACAATAATCACAGGTAATCTTGAGAAATAACATCCAAATATGTACTATAAATATTTCTGCTATCACTACAAAAATTCACCTGCAACATTCACTAGGATTATTAA
This sequence comes from Callorhinus ursinus, assembly GCF_003265705.2. Taxonomy (NCBI): domain Eukaryota; kingdom Metazoa; phylum Chordata; class Mammalia; order Carnivora; family Otariidae; genus Callorhinus; species Callorhinus ursinus. Next base: position 43,814,177 of record NW_027397069.1, read on the forward strand.
TCACTGCTGGAAGGGAAATAACCAAAATTTGGAGGATTAATTGGATTGGATATGGCTCTAAGTTAATATTCATTTCTGTGGTCCAGGATAACACTGTTGTGCACTGATGACAGAAAATGAAATTTTCACCTGACACATAATTGGTATGGTGGGCTTTTAAATCCCTAGTTTCTGAATTTATGGTTGTAATAGTTATCCACACAAAACAGCATTTATGTTAGGAAGAGCCTAATGAAACCCACTGGAACTGCATTCTTTTTTCAAATAGTAAACCAAAAGCAATAACATATTCCTAGAGTCGTCATAAACATTACTTTTATCAAGTTTTAGAAGACCAAGAAAAGGTGGTGATTCCTACTCATCCCTATATGTAGCTTTTCTGTTTGCCTAAACAGAAACAGGTGAGATATGTTTTTTAAAATATATTAAGTTTATTATAAGCTTAATTCAATTTCACCTATTAATTCAGCTGTCCACTTTTACTAAGGAAATCAACACAGCCATTGACTGGTATGTAGCTATTGATCTAGAATGTCTTTTTGTACCTATCTAATAAGCAGAGATTACCAGAAATTGTGTATTTTCACCTGCCAGTGATATAAGCACACATTCAGCCCATAATGTCAACTCCCTGACTCGGGCCACAGTCTAGTCCACAAGGATCTTGAACATCTTACCATACCATAGGAAGTCATACTGTCAATTATATTGTGGGAGCATTCTGCTAATACTTGGAAAGCTAGAATCAACAGATATTCTCAACGACACCAAATATCTGAAGTTATAAGTTAATAAAGCAACAAAAAAAAGGTAAGTTACTCAATTTTGATAGTCTTGGAGGTCTAGTAATTTTGGTTTATATTTTAATAAATCTCCAAGGTAAAGTACCAAGTGCTACCCTCAGCATCTTTTATTATTACAAAAGATATATCATATCAATTGCATATATTAATAATTTGGAGACAACATAGATAACATTTGAGTGTGCTACCCACAAATGTATATTGTGAAATCTGGAAGCCTTCTACTTTGCATGGGATCTAGAAGAAGTAAAGGTTCTCAATCTTCTCCAGACAGTGGCATACTCATCTCTACTAATGGACCATTTGAGGCAACAGGTACTATGTTAAGGCTACATTAGTTATATTCACTGTGCAACTCTGGGGATACCATCAAAGATGACTAAAATGTAGAAGCTTCTCTGGAATTAGGGAGTGTCCAATCTTCACAGTTATATACAGTGACCCCAACAAGTATATGACGGAGTGGAATTCTCTTTAAGTCTATAAGAAACTCTTACTGGAAATGCAAAGTAGATTCCCCCAGAGTTTTGGAGTGAATCTGTGATCTCTTTGGGGAAAAGGGTGGGGGGGGACCTTTTAAAAAGGTTGCTCCTAGCTTTACTGAGCACTGACAGAAACTGAATGGTTTACTCTGAGACTCCAGGTGATCCCCCCAGGTGATATCACTTGAGTGTCCATCATCAGTTGGTGTTATCTGCATAGTGAACAATATTTATTATTGAGTATTAGAGATAAGGCCAGGTTCAAATAGGTTTTGAAGGCACAAGCAGTTTGCATGAGCACATAGCTCATTAGCCTATAATATCCACCTTACCACTCTTTCCTCAATCTACACTTATGGCTTCATAGGACATTATTAATATACAATTGATACAGAAAACAATATATTAGGCTTATTTTAAAGACAGACCCATACAATTTTCTAGCATTAGCAAGGCAAGTAATACTATGGTGAGACACTTCTGGGTGAAGATGTTAATGATATATCTCAGTGCTACCTCTATTAGAAGGAAGAGATGGCTAGAAGTAAGGCTCTCTAATATTTGGGGTGAATAATTTGACTTCATTTTAACTGAGTTTGCAAGGGTAATATTAGAGTTCTGATGATCAACTTTGGGAAAAAGCAATGTAAGTGGTCACCTTCAAATATTTCAGGAGTGTCATATCTTTGTCCTGTATGAATGCTCAAAAAAACCTTCAACTATAGGAAAGCCTGAAGATGTCAACTATCCTTTTACCCTGCCACACTCAAGTCTCCCACAAAGGACTTATGAACCAAGTCATAGTGGTGGCAGGAATAAACACTGTACAGAGCCCAACACTGACTTCCCCTTATCAAGGCTGACCTGATTAAAAACACTAGTAGACGTATAATTTGCCAGTGACATTAACCAATCCTATGGGTCATCATCCCCTCAGACAATCAAATAGTATGGTGAATTTTTTTTTACATGAAATATTTCCTATCATGGAAAGGAGACATTATTGATTAGAAATGACCAATATACATACATATTTTAGTGAGCATTACCTTAAGGAAATTTACTAAATGTATTATTTAATATCATGTTATAACCAACAATAACATTTATGACCAAAATTATCTTTAAAGTTTAAGATACAAGGTTGTATACTATTGCTAATTGAATTCACCAATCTTAACATGTACTCCATCTTTCAGAAGTAATTGTCCTAGAGTATATTGGAATTAATATAAAAAACATATCCAATATTCCAAATGGTGAAAACAACTTGCAATGTTTATTTCTTATCTTAAAAAATAGCAACTGACTAATATAAGGAATCTTTTTTTTTTCTCAGACAGAATAAAAGGATTCAGGGGGGAAAGAAATGAAATGAAGAGGTGAATCTCACAATCACATCCATGATATATTTAAGAATATATTGTCTATATGGAATTCACAGATATATTCAGAGCATTCCATCCTAAAGCAACAGAAAACATATTCTTCTCAAGTGCACATGGAGCATTCTCCAGGATAGATCACAAACTAGGTCAGAAATCAGGTCTCAACTGGTACCAAAGGATTGGGATCATTCCCTGCATATTTTTAGACCACAGTGCTTTAAAACTTGAACTCAAACACAAGAGGAAATTTGGAAAGAACTCAAATACATGCAGGTTAAAGAGCATCCTACTAAAGAATGAATGGGCCAATCAGGAAATTAAAGAAGAATTTAAAAAAATCAATGAAACAAAAGAAAACGAAAACACAACTATTCAAAACCTTTGGGATGCAGCAAAAGCAATCCTAAGAGGGAAGTATATAGCAATACAAGCCATTCTCAAGAAATTAGAGAGTTCTCAAATACACAATCTAACCTTACACCTAAAGGAGCTGGAGAAAGAACAACAAATAAAACTTAACCACCATTAATTAGAGCAGAAATCAATGAAATAGAAACCAAAAGAACAATAGAACAGACCAATGAAACTAGGAGCTGGTTCTTTAAAAGAATTAATAAGATTGATAAACCCCTGGCTAGAGTTACCAAAAAGAGAAAGGACCCAAATACATAAAATCATGAATGAAAGAGGAGTGATCACAACCAACACCGAAGAAATACGTACAATTATAAGAACATATCATGACCAACTATATGCCTACAAATTAGGCAATCTGGAAGAAATGAATGCATTCCTAGAGCCATATAAACTACCAAAACTGAAACAAGAAGAAATAGAACACTTGAACAGACACATAACCAGCAAGGAAATTGAAACAGTAATCAAAAATCTCCCAACAAACAGGAGTCCAGGGTCAAATGGCTTCCCAGGGGAATTTTACCAAACATTTAAAGAAAAATTCATACCTATTCTTCTGAAGCTTTTTAAAAAAAAATAGAAATTCAAGGAAAACTTCCAAATTCTTTCTATGAGGCCAGCATTACCTTGATCCCCAAACCAGACAAAGACCCTGCCCAAAAGGAGAATTACAGAACAATATCCCTGATGAACACGGATGCAAAAATTCTCACCAGAATACTGGCCAATAGGACTCAACAGTACTTTAAAGGGATTATTCACCACAATCAAGTGGGATTTATTCCTGGACTGCAAAAAGGTGGTTCAACAACTAGAAATCAATCAATGTGATACACTACATTAATAAAAGAAAGGATAAGAACCATATGATCCTTTCAATAGGTTCAGAAAAAGCATTTGACAAAGTACAGCATCCTTTCTTGATCAAAACTCTTCACAGTGTAGGGATGGGGGAACATACCTCAATATATAAAAGCCATCTATGAAAAGCTCATAGCGAATATCACTCTCAATAGAGAAAAACTGAGAGCTTTTCCCCTAAGGTCAGGAACATGGCAGGAATGTCATGCTGTTCAGCATAGTACTAGAAGTCATAGCCTCAGCAATCAGACAACAAAAAGAAATAAAAAGCATTCAAATTGGCAAAGAAGAAGTCAAACTCTCACTCTTCACAGATGACATGATACTTTATGTGGAAAACCCAAAAAACTCCACCCCCAATTACTAGAGCTCATACAGCAGTTCAGCAATGTGGCAGGATACAAAATCAATGCACAGAAATCAGTTGCATTTCTATACATTAACAATGAGACAGAAGAAAGAGAAATTAAGGAGTTGATCCCATTTACAATTGCATCAAAAACTATAAGATACCTAGGAATAAACCTAAACAAAGAGGCAAAGGATCTGTATTCAGAAAACTATAGAACATTCATGAAAGAAATAAGGAAGACACAAATAAATGGAAAACATTCCACGGATTGGAAGAATAAATATTGCTTAAAATGTCTATACTACCTAAAGCAATCTATACATTCAAAGCAATCCCTACCAAAATATCATCAACTTTTCCCAAGGAGCTGGAACAAATAATCCTAAAATTTGTATGAAACCTGAAAAGACTTGAATAGTCAAAGGAATATTGAAAAAGAAAACCAAAGCTGGTGGCATGACAACCCCAGACTTACAAAGTTGTAATCATCAAGACAGTACGGTACTGGCACAAAAACAGACAGATCAATGGAACAGAAGAGAAAACTGGCCAGAAATGGACCCTCAACTCTATGGTCAACTCATCTCTGACAAAGCAGGAAAGAATATCTAATGGAAAAAAGACAGTGTCTTCAACAAATGATGTTGGGGAAAATTGGACAAACACATGCAGAATGAAATGACCATTTCCTTAGACCATACACAAAAATAGACTTAAAATGGATGAAAGACATAAATGGGAGATGGGAATCTATCAAAATCCTAGAGAAGAACACAGGCAGCAACCTCTTTTACTTTGGCTGCAGCAACTTCTTGCTAGACACATCTCCAAAAGCAGGGAAACAAAGGCAAAATGAACTATTAGGACTTCATCAAGATAAAAAGCTTTTGCACAGCAAAGGAAACAGTTGGCAAAACCAAAAGACAGCTGACAGAATGGGAGAAGATGTTTGCAAATGTCTTATCAGATAAAGGGCTAGTTTCCAAAATCTATAAAGAACTTATCAAACTCAACACCCAAAGAACAAATAATTCAATCAAGAAATGGGCAGAAGACATGAACAGACATTTCTCCAAAGAAGACATACAAATGGACAACAGACACATGATAAAATGCTCAACATCAGGGAAATACAAATCAAAACCACAATGCGATACCACCTCACACCAGTCAGAATGGCTAAAATTAACCACCCAGGAAATGACAGATGTTGACGAGGATGTGGAGAAAGAGAAACCCTCTTATACTGTTGGTGGGAATTGCAAACTGGTGCAGCCACTCTGGAGGTTCTTCAAAAAGTTGAAAATACTTTTGGAATTACTACTAGGAATTTACCCAAAAGTACAAGTGTAGTGATCCGAAGGAACACCTGCACCCTGATGTTTATAGCAGCAATGTCCACAATAGCCAAACTATGGAAAGAGCCCAGATGTCTATCAACAGATGAATGGATAAAGAAGATATGGTATATATAGACAATGGAATACTAGTCAGCCATCAAAAATGAAATCTGGCCATTTGCAATGATGTGGATGGAACTAGAGGGAGTTATGCTAATCGAAATAAGTCAGAGAAAGACAATTATCATATGATCTCAGTGATATGTGGAATTTAGAAATAAAACAGAGGATCATAGGGAAAGAGAGGGAAAAATAAAACAGGACAAAATCAAAGAGGGAGACAAACCATAAGAGACTCTTAATCATAGGAAACAAACTGAAGGTTGCTGGAGGGGTGGGGGGGATAGGGTAAATTGGGTGATGGACTTTAAGGAGGGCATGTGATGTAATGAGCACTGGGTATTATATAAGACTGATGAATCACTGAACTCTACCTCTGAAATTGATAATATATTATATGTTAATTAATTGAATTTAAATTTTAAAAAATTAAAAAAAGAGAATATATGGTTTACTCCTTGTGATCTAAGACTCTGCTTGTTCATTGGTCTTATACAAAACAACAACAAAGCAAAAACAAACAAAAATTATGTACATGGGGTATTTTGGGATAGCCTACCAGATAAAGTATTCTGTGGTATTGCCTGGAAGCAAAGGAAACACGGAATAGATAAAGTAGACAAGCAGTTGAAAATACCACCTATGGCCTTGTGATCAGCTACAGGAATTCGTATATGATAACTTCTTCACCCTTCTTTTAACATTTAAAACTCCTCAGTTGATAACTTTAAATACCTTTCAAATATTTTTTATTTCTAAATACATATTTTTAAATATAAAATTTCACTATTTAGATACATTATAATAATCTTATGTTTAAGTACCCAAGCCCATAGTAAATGAAAACGACATGCTTCCAGGTACTCACGCCAAAAATCTTGGGAAATAACTCCTCTTTCATACCCTAGGACCAATCTTTCAAAAGTCCTATGGAGGCACCTGGGAGCCTCAGTGAGTTGAGCGTCCAACCCTTGATTTCACCTGGGGTCATGATCTCAGGGTCCTGTGGTTAAGCCCTGTGTCTGGCTCCACACTCAGTGGGGAGTCTGCTTGTCCCTTCCCCTTCTGCTCCTCCCCCCACACATGCTATCTCTCTCTCAAATAAATAAACAAACAAAATCTAAAAAAATAAAAGGAAGTCTAGTATTAAAACAAAAACAAAAACAAAAACAAAAAGCCCAATGGGATCCACCTTTGAAATATACTGAGAATCATATTATTTCTTATTATCTCTTTTATCACCACTGACAAAGATTTTCTCTTGACCAAACTCTAGTCAGGTTCTTCTGAGCTCTACTAGGCCACATCGTTTAGAGGGGCATAGGCTCATGTCCTTCAGAAGCCCACTTCTAACAAGAATTCTGCTAAGTCAGTTTAACCAGAATCTCCCACTGATATGTGATCACTCTTTATATATGATTGAGATCCCCCAGGTGATGTATGATCACTCTGGCTTGCATCTGCAAGAATCCTGTGTGGTTGATTTAGCCAGAATCATTCCTTACCCCTGATGTTTCCTCTTAGCAATTTTCTATCCACCTAGACTCCACCCTGCTCCTTGGCTATAAATTTTCATTTTTTCTTCTTTTCCTTGTTTTATTCAGAGTTGAGCCCCATCCATCACCCCTACTACAAGACCGCATTGTAGTAGCCTCCTCTGATTAAAGTCTGCCTTAACATTCTTTAACAAATGTCATGAATATCACGTTCCTTAACACCACTCAAGCCCATTCTACCACTTACAATTGCTAAGATAATTAGAACCTTCCAGACTGGTCTCCCAGAGTGGCCATTGTCTCATTAGAGTCTTCTCAAAATAGGAGCCAGTATATTCCTTTCATAAAGTAAGCCAGATATGTCATTACTCTGTTTAAAATTTTCCATGCACTTACCATTATATATAGAATTAAATATACAATCATCTAGTTTTTTGGGCCAAAACCTAGACCAAAAATTTCTCTACTATCTGGTCTTTTACCAATCTGATCTTTTCTCATACCACTTTTTTCCTCTCCCAATCAGTTACAGAAATATTCATCACACTCATCACACTTTAGAATCAATCTGTTTCTAAATTCTTATTGTTTCCCCTGTTAGAAGGGAAAAAGTTATTGTCCACCTTCTTCTCCAAATATTTTTGAGAAAAAAATGGTGTAATAGGATTAGGTATTTTTTCCATATCAACTCAATATGTTTTTGCCAAATATATATCTCTGGGCACTTCAAATATAAACACACAAATATAGATTAGAAGTATATGGATAGAACATATGAAATTGTTGAATCACTGTATTATACATTTGAAACTAATATAACACTGTATGTCAACTATACTGGAATTTAAAACTAAATTAAATTTTAAAAAAACACTTAAAAATAGTAAATGGATGGAGAAATATAAACCAGGCTACACTAATCAAAAGGAAGCATGACTAGCTACATTAATTTCAGATATGCAAACTTCAAAGCAAAGAAAGTTATCAGGGATAAAGAAAGGCATCATATAATGATAAAAGGGTCAATTATCCAAAAACACATAATTCTTAATGTGTGTGTACCTAACAATAAAGTATCAAACTACATAAGACAAAAATTAATAGAACTGCTGAGTGAAATAGATGAATCCACTACAATAGTTAATAGAACTGCAGGGTGAAATGGATGAATCCACTACCACACCCCTCTATCAAAAATGGCCTGATCCATGGAATGCCTGGATGGCTCAGTCTGTTAAGCATCTGCCTTCAGCTCAGGTCATGATCCCAGGGTCCAGGGATCGAGTCCTGCATTAGGTTCCTTGCCCAGTGGGGAGCATGCCTCTCCCTCTGTCTGCTGCTCTCCTGCTTGTGCTCTCTCTCTCTCTCTCTCTCTCTCTCTCTTTCTCTGACAAATAAATAAAATATCTTTTAAAAAATATTAAAAGAAAAAAATGGCCTGATCCAACAGGCCAAAAATCAGTAAGGACATAGCTGAACTCAACAACACCATCAATTCTTCTCACCTCAAGCATTAAGTTCAATTCATCATGTATCTCTGCTTTAAGTTTTTTAAGAGCCTCCCACTAAGGGCAAAATAAAATGATGTACTGAAGATTTTAGTAAAAAAGTGATCATATTACAAAGAATATTAAATTAGAAATATGATGGGCTTTGATGAATGTATAGAAATTACATAAGAGATGAAAATTTGGAGAGTTTTCTAGGAAATTTAAAATTTTTCAGAATGACTAGGTCAAAATAATTTATTTTACTTCTAAATGAATCTCAGAATTCTTTTCTCCAACATGCCAGCAAAATAGTGTTTGAGGTATGGCAGTATATTATGTTAATGGCCTCACTATTTTACTCATCCATGTAGCTAGTCTTCACTATATGAATTTGATGTTCATCCCATTTAAATTGTTGAAGATATTTTTCCACCCCTTGACTTTGACTTTTGCAAATTACTGGCTTTAGCCAATTGAATATTAGTTAAGTATAAGATGACCAATGGCTAGAAAAGTGCACATGCAGTTGGAATTTCAATCCTGTGCTACAGTCAACTCCATGAAAAATAATATCCCTGGCCTAGCCATGGATAGTTTGGCCTAGTTCCCAAAGAAGAATGAAGGGCATGTGAAGAACAGCTGAGATTGCCCAAATTCCCCACAACAAGATGTACAGAACTGCTGTGTGCCCAACTAAATTCTATTAAATCATTTTTTCATAAAGACAACTGATAACCTTTTATATACAGATTTTATGACTAAAGAAGTTGTTCAAAGCTTAAAATACTTTGATTTCCTCTTTGCTATTTATTATAATAGAAAATGAAACAAAAATTTTAAAAGCCATCCTCTAGCTTTCAGAAAGAAATTTTAATTAAAAACTCAGTGACATATGTATTGAATAAAGGTGCTAAAACGAACAAGAGCCTAGTGATAACCAAGGAGGATAGTAGAGAAAACTGTGGTCATCAAAGAATTTTGGAATGTGAGTGGAAAGGAAGAGGTAGGGGGTGATTAGAGAGACAAGTGAAGAGATATTCTCAGAAAGATGAAAGCGGGGCTCCTGGGTGGCTCAGTTGGTTAAGCGACTGCCTTCGGCTCAGGTCATGATCCTGGAGTCCGGGGATCGAGTCCCGCATCGGGCTCCCTGCTCAGCAGGGAATCTGCTTCTCCCTCTGACCCTCTTTGCTCTCATGCTCTCTGTCTCTCATTCTCTCTCTCAAATAAATAAATAAAATCTTAAAAAATAAATAAATAAATAAATAAAGACTACTTAAAAAAAAAAAAGAAAAGAAAGATAAAAGCGATCTAGTCTCAATATCTACTCATCTATCCTTTATTTTCCCAGATATCAGCCTACTCCTATATTCAAAATCCTGGTGTCTATGATTCATTTTCCTCCATAACCTCTGTGCCTCTCCTTGCTAGTCAAGATGTAGCCAAGACTACAGGGGTCAGCAAAAGGAGTTTTAAGTTTTGTCAGGGGAAGAGCTGTTGTGGGTCAGTGATTAATGAGCCTACAGAGTTTTGAATTAATACTACTCTCACTAAATTTAAGGATATATTATGTCATAGGAATAAATTCATTCTGATGTTTACATATGAGGGTAAACAACACTCTACTATAGCTCAAGCTTATTACTCTAGAGATAGACTTTGGTGGGCAGAACAAGAAAATTTTAGCCTCATATATAACATTGCTAATATGAAATAATGTGTTCCATGAATTGCTGAAACATTCACACAACTGTGTTTCTTTAAACCCCACCTATTGAGGATTGCCTGTGTATATTAAAATAATCATACATCATTAATGTAATTAAAATAGTCATTTTTTTAAATCCCATCTTGCATAATGGGTTAAATGTTCAAATTTTCTTACAATCAAGTTCTATGGAAAAAATGAAAAGAAATACTTCTATTATTTAATATTTTTGAGATTATTTTAAAATATTATATAATTTGAATCAAAATATATACATAGATAAGTAAACCAAAAAATATACAGATTATATTCTATGTTTTATTTGTCACCATAAATTGGAAATGGAAAATTATGTAATAGTAATTTATTATAGTAACTAAACATTGAAATTCAGAGGCAAATATAAATTATGCATTTTTAGTGCCAATGTAGGAACTAGATGAGCAACTGTTTACATTTAAATATCTTTATTCATTTGAAGGAATCATCATTTGATTCAAATATTATTTGCATTTTTATTTCTCACAAAATATTCATATTTTTAAAACCATCTTTTGGCTAGATATACTATAAAGTTTTGCCATACATAATATAAGTCATGGATTTGAAAGAGAGGGAAACTGCTTTTGATTATTTTACCATTTTTTTAAGATGACAAACGTAAATATATTAGGAGAGATATTTCTTAAATGGAACCTAAGATAAGGAAAATTATCTGTGGAGATTTTTTTTTTAATTTTTATTTATTTGACAGAGAGAGAGACAGCGAGAGAGGGAACACAAGCAGGGGGAGTGGGAGAGGGAGAAGCAGGCTTCCTGCGGAACAAAGAGCCTGATGCGGGGCTCCATGCCAGGACCCTGGGATCATGACCAGAGCCGAAAGCAGATGTTTAAGGACTGAGCCACCCAGGCGCCCCTCTGTGGAGATTTTTGAACCTGAAGATACAACTGTCAAAATTGGAATTTCAGAATGATGCTACCTTGTCAAAGCCCATGTGCACCGATTGGCCAATATTTTACAGAGGACTTTCTTGATGGTTGTTGGTTTCAGGATCTGAATCATTTAACCATCACATCTGGGGATTACTGAGAACAATCTTCAGGGTTTCATCTATGGCTGTGTTGGCCTGATAGAGAGCCATGCATGGCTGCATGAGTGGAGTCACCCACTACTTTCAAAGAGTATTTTCTCCAGTAAGTGTGTTTTTTTGTGTGTGTTGTTTTTTTGTTTGTTTATTTGTTTTTTTGTTTGTTTGTTTTTGAGAGCACAGGAGCAAGGCAAAAGGACAGCAAGAGAGAGAACTTCAGGCAGACTCCCACGCTAAGTGTGGAGCCTGACATGGGGCTCAATCTCACCTGAGATCATGACCTGAGCTGAAATCAAGACTCAAATGCTTAACTGACTGAGCGACCCAGGTACCCCACCAGTCAGGTCTTTTCTTTTCTTTCTCTTTCCTTATTTGGGCCAACTCCTCTCTATGGTTGGTAATATGGCTACCTGATCTATGTGCTTGTCACATGAGTTTAGACTAAGCCAGGTTTCCTGGGCAGTAAATCCCAATGGCAACAAATTGTGAACTTGTGATGAATCAATGCATAACTCTTTAGAGTGTTGATGTGCCCTGTTGAGATACTCACAAGCCTCTTATCATTTCCATTGTGATAATTTCAGATACCTTGAAGCAAATGAAGTCTTAAAAACAATACCTTCTCTTTCCCACAATTACTTTTTTTTTTAAGATTTTATTTATCCATTTCAGAGAGAGAGAGAGAATGAACAGGGGGAGAGGCAGAGGGAGAGGGAGAAGCAGGCGCCCCACTAAGCCAGGAGCCCGATGTGGGGCTCACTCCTGGAACCCTGGGATCATGACCTGAGCCAAAGGCAGATGTTTAACCATCTGAGCCACCCAGATGCCCCAACAATTTCTTTTGATGTAGATCAGTCTTTGATGATTTTTCAGCATAACAATTTTTAAAGGTTTCTAGGACAACTTTAATTTTTTTTTCCTGCATTTTCTAAGCATTCCAGTTGTTCCAAGCAGAAGTAGCACCATGCAATATCTAGCTGGAGCACTACATAGTCATCTACTACTGTAATCAGTTGTTCTCTACAACATTCAGAAAATTTGTTAGTGTCCAACAGATATAGCAAGACCATTTCATACTCTTTTCTTTTCATGAAAGCTCTACCCACTTATTTCCACCATTAAGATCCTTGACTATTTTTACATCGTGGTGAATTTTTTCCATATTTGAGAACATATATTTGCTTTTCTATGGGTAATACAAAAACAGCAGAAAGAAAAATAATTTTGTCATTTAACTTGCATTCAATTAGGATTCAACCATTCTTCACTAAGGGTAGAGTTATATCTGTTAAGCTTCTTCTCAAAGCAGTGGAGCATAATTAAATTGCCATGGTAGCAGGGAGTAAGCATATATGAACACTATGAAATATGTCCAGCAGGGCAATATGGGCACAAAGTAAAGTGACCAAACCACAAATGTTTTCTCTCAAAGTACAGCCTTATAGGTGAGGTTTGGTAGAAGAAGCTGTTAGCTGTTAGTATCTATTATCTTTACCACAGGATTGTAATAGCTCCTTGTTAGTAGGGGTTACATCTTGTTTGCTTTGTATCACCAGAACTCTCAGTATTGAGGTGAGCGCTAAAATGTTATTTCTTGAATGAGTAAACACTCAATAAAATGGATTGATAATTGACTTGTCGATATCAGCAAAGTACTGGTAAAGGCTTCAGGTTAGGTCCCTAAACTATAAGGGGTAATAAAAGGAACTCAGCAAGGAATAAGGGCACAGCAGAAGCTTAATCCTAGAAATTCCGTGCCAAAATGTGGATAAGACAGATTGATAAGGTGAAATTTGAATTTGTAATAACAGTGAATAAAAGGTTTTTCCCCAGATTCACTAAAAAATGAGTCACATTATCTAAAGGGTCTCAATGGTACCATAACTAAGAAACTCTGAATAGGCCAAAATATCCCTCTTGGATAGAGGTCTGGGGAACCTGAGACCTTTGGAAATATTTTCTGCTTCTTTCCGTATTGGTTCAGAAACTGGAGTGAGAATGGCTTGCATGCAGGAAGTCTAACTTTCAAGTATTGACAATGAACTAATTTATAGTTCCACTTATGCAAGGTGACTCTAAACCCAAGTCTTAATATAAATATGATTTGACATAATTATCAACTGTATAACTTTACTCTCAAAAGTGTCTGAATTTGAATGTTAAATTGCATATTGGCTTTATTGAAACTTTATTTTACTCCTGTTTATTTTAGTTATAACACTCTGTCTGCCACATCTCCTACAAAAGAATTCAAATTTCTTGAACAAGGGCTATGCATCTCCCATGAAAGCATATTAAGGCATAGCTGATTGCACTGAATTTTCTGTTAAAATCCTGGTTCTACCCTTAATGTGAGTTTGGGCAAATTATTTTAACTCTAAACTTTAGCTCTATCATCTATAAAGTAGAAATAATTATAGTACCTAATATATAGTATGAGAATTAAATAAATAAATATATGCAGAAGGCTGAGCATTGTGCTTAGAATATATGTTACTTAGTATCTTATACATTTGAGTTATTGTAATACAAATTAATATGATATACTATAACAGATGTTTTGAGTCTACAAGAAAAGTTATAAATTCCAGAGAAAGGGCATACAATTGAGTTAAAGAAAACTATGGATAAAGAAGACATTTAAGTTTTTGAATACGTAAATACAGTGGAGGACAATCTCATGAAAGTGAAGGAAACATGCATAAAAACATAAAAGAAAATGTATATTTTATATAGAAAATGATAAGTGCTTTATTTAATAAAATTTAAAAATAAGTGAAAATGAATAAAGAGCTACAAATTGTAATAAATTGCATGAGGGGTACTTGGTTTTCCAGCTGTAAAAATGTCCTGCCTGAATTTGAATCTTATTTTTTTCACTAACTAGATGTATGTCTTGAGTAAGTAACCTAGACTTTGTATTTATTAATCTTTTTCATTGATAAAATGAAGTCTAATAGTTTCTACTTCATTAGGGTTTTTGTTTCAGAATTAAATAATTCTCATATATAGCACATATGCACGCATACACATGTGTGTAATATTGCTTAGAATAGCTTTTGACACGTAGTAAGTGTTCATTAAATGCTAGATATTTCAATATTAAAATTATTAATAATATAATCAAAGGATGTCAAGAAATTGGTCATTAGAATTGATGTCTTTAAGCTTTAAAGGAAAGCACACCATTACCTTAAGAGACATGAGAGGATGCAGATTCAGGCTGAAAAGATGAAATTTACAGAAGAGATGGTATTAAATTTAAGGTGCTTGTGTAACATTCAGTTACAATTGTTCAGGTAACAATTAAGAGTTTATGGCTAAAGGTCTTCAGAAATGATCAGAGATGTAACTATGGAGTGTGCTTTAATGAAGGTTGGGATGCATAGAGACTGGCAATAGAAAGCACAGTCATGGATAAAACAACTTGCCCAAGGCCACTGTGCCAATAGGTGGTAAATTTAGGATTCAGGGGTTACTTTGAGAAGTGCAGATAACTTAATTTCTTTGTAATTTAACTACCTACAGAATGATGGGATAGGGTTAGAGAATCCCTTTTTTCCCCCCATCAGGAAGTCTCTCTTAATTTTTACAGAAGCTCTTAATGTGGTTTTGAGCATGGACACTGGATTTGAGTACAATTTATCTGTTAACACAACTAGAAAGAATCAAAGATTTGATTCTGTGGGCCTTATATCACTTTAAAATTATTATTTTCAAGAATAGTAGATTTTTCTTCCTCTAATAGTGAATGTATTATCAATTCTTCTAAATGGGTTCCTTTTTCAAAAGTTTATTCCTATTTTTCAAAAAGATTTGTCAGAGAAAACAAAAATGAAAAGACTGAAAAAGCCCAATATATTCAATAATAAGGATATTGCCTTTTCTGTAGCATTGCAGCTTTCTGAATCCTACAACATATATGGGAGGCATACACAGATGTTTCTGTATAAACTGAAATTTTATTGACTAAAAAAGTCAAATTTATAGAAATAATTTTCTTGTTGATAAAGCATTTTCTTGCACTTTTAGTAAGTGTCTACCATTTAATATTCAGGTATTCACGTATTAGTGCTGATAATATTGTCCAGTTTTCCTACTGCAAAAGTAAAATTACATTTTTAATTATTAAAAAGATTGACATAGTATGTATTCTTTTTTAGACCTGAGTTATTTGAAAATTTGTATTCATTTAGCTGAAGAAATCTGTCACAGGCATGTGCACACACACACACACACACACACACGGTGGCTTTCTCTAATATTTCACTTATTTTTGTTTTATTCTCTCCTTTACTATCTTACGCTTTACTACCGTAAACTTAGGATTTATATGTATTTTATTTGCCAAAATATTCTATAATCTCTACATAATCTTGGGAGTGGCTGGGACACAATTATAGCAAGGTTTTTCCATTAAGAACTAGCTAATTAGAAGAAAATACTAAAAAAAATTATAACTTTATAAATAGTTTATCATTCATTTTTTTAACTTATTTTCCAAGACTTCATGCTGCCTTGAGCTACTGTTCCTATTCTCTGGGAATTTATAGCATACAGGAATATTCTCTTATTCTTTGTTTCTATTTCTAACTACCAATTTATACTTCAAAACACTTTCATTTGGTCCTTGCTCCTGCCCCTACAATTAACTTATGCATATTAGATAACTACCACACTGTAATTGCTAAATCCAACAAACATAATCCATTCTGATATTCTTTAGCCACCGCTTCATGACAAATTATTACAATTCTTAGTGCTTAAACAAACAACATTTATTATGTCATGGTTTCCCTGGGTTCCAAATCTGGGCATGGTTTACCTGCATCCTCTGATGTCTCTCACAAGGCTGCAGTTGAGGTATCAGCCAAGGCTAAAAAGGTCTTAATAGCCTGACTGAAAGTGGATCTGCTTCCAATCTCATTCAACTGATGGTCGACTGAATTGAGCTCATTGTGGACAGTTATACGGAAGGCAATGAAATCAAAGTTATCCTTTATAAAATGGCGACTGTGTATCAGACACTGCCAAGACACATAACATTAAATATTTTGCTTAAATCAATTCTACTAGATATTGTATATTGTGTATTTTATTATGTTAAATAGTGTCTGTGTTCATGGAATGAAAGGTAGAAAAAGCAGATAAGCAAATGCAAGTAAGAAAAATAAAATACCACTCTCTGAAAACAGTCACTGGAAATATTTTGTTGTATGCCTGAATCTTTTTAGACACACACTGCATTTACTTGCTTTCTTACTACTACTTGGGCCTGCCTTTTTTTCTCCGGGCTTTCTCCTTTTAGAGAAATTCATGCTATTCACAATAGCTGTGTTCTTTAAAAGTCACTCTGAACACTAAATTACCAAATTCTGAAGTGTTATTGCTGGGGAAATCTAGGGTTAGGTTCTTATGAGCCTCCAGTCACAACAACCAATACGATATATAACCTTGTTTTATATGTGCTTCTGTTTAAAGACACACTGTGCAATATATACTGTTCATTCATTAATGTTGAACTCACGGCCAACAGCATTGCAAATCATGCCTCAACTAAGCTTATCCAACATACTTATTTTTTCCATAAGGCACATCATAGCCTTCTTGAGCTTAGGAACATGCGATATCACTTCAGCATATGTTTGGGGGCCATTTTAAACAACAAAAGCACCAACAAAAAAGCACAGAAATGCAAAAACATGGTACTAAATAGACAGCAAAAACAACATTAGTTTATAGTAAGAGAACTTAAACAAGAAAGCCGAACATTGTTCTTTTCATACTTATTCAGCTTGGGAATATGGACCTTGGGGGAAAATTTTTTTCATGTCTTGGCATATATCCTCAAAAGACCACAAAAGCAATATGAGTTTTAATATGAGGGTTCCAAATAAACTGTAGCAAGTAGGTGAATTCATACATATAAAAATCCATGAATAATGAAGATGACTGTATTAAGATTTTTCTCACTCTTTGTCAATGAAGAACAGTAATGTTGTTCTCTTGAATATTATGAAGTACAACCTGTCTGAAGATAGAGGCCATTTGCAGTTTTCTTTTCCCAATTTTCTACTGGATATTATAGGCTAAGCCATTCTTTCCCCCTCCCTATTTCCTTATCTTATGCTATTGTATGCAGCAGGGACAGAAATGAGAAAAAACTTCTATTTTCTCCATTTTTCAGTCCTTACCAAGGACAAGAAATATATCTCAATCCCTCTAGTTGGAGGGATTGAGAAGAAATCAAGTGTGCAGAATCTAGCAGCTTTCTTTTAGTTTTATGAGGCTCTTACATTCTTATCCAACTAGAAGATACAGTTGTCTAGTTCTGCTTGTCACTGAGTAGGTTTATTACTGGGTTCAATAGTGTGCCCTCCAAAATTCAGGCCCACCATTGAATGCAACATGATTTGTAAATGAGATGTGAGCAGATGTAAGCAAGTCAAAATGAGGTCATACTAGAATAAGATGTGCTCTAAATCCAATGACTGGTGTCCGTATAGGGAGGAGATTTGGAGACACAGAGATATGCAGGCAAGATGACCATGTGCAGATGAAGGCAGAAACTGGAGTGGTGCAGCTCTCGTTGAGGAACACCAAGGATGGCTCACAATCACCATAAGCCAGGAAGAGGCAAGAACGTATTCTTCCCTACAGCCTTCACAGAGAACATGGCCCTGTTGACACCTTAATTTTAGATTACTAGCATCCAGTACTCCAAGAGAATAAATCTCTGTTGTTTTAGCTACCCAGTTTGTAGTAATTTGTTAGGAAGCCCTAAGAAACTAATCCTGGAGTGAAATATTGGGAAATTGATGTAGTCCTACGCCACGTTCTCCAAATGGCTACATCAGGGATGCATTCGTATTCCTTTGTCTTCTTTTCAAATATAAACTTGAGTAGGAGGGTGAGGGAAAGGGTGAGCAGGTGTGTAATTTGTTGTTTCATTAAAATATCAATGGAATGTTTCCTCATTGGGAAGGCCAAATTTAGGAACATAAATATACCAGCAATTATATTTGGAAAATTTGCTGAAAAAAACTTTTTAAGATAAACAAAGAAAACCATCAAATATTTTGGAACTGTATCTTCCTAGAATTGCTTTGGTTTCTGGTTTCAAGGCTACTGCTTCAGAGAATTAATGGTGTTTATAAATATACAATGTCTCTTTCCCCTAGCCTATGATCTCCACATTTGGAGGGACCATACCTATTATGCTTGCTATTTTATCCTTTATCTCTTGAACAGTGTCAGACACATGAATATCATTCAATAAATACTTATTCAATTATAAATTATTAAATGAATGTGCAGTTCATATTAATGCTTTCGGCACACTAGGACAATGCTTTTTCAATATATCATTGGAAAACCAAACATATGTAGTCATGGCACTGGCAACATATCTAGTAGAAGAAAGAAATAGAAAATTAGGGAAAAATAATGCGAATGGCCAATAATCTACATATATAAAAATTTTGTTTTTGAATACTTCAAAGTATTCAAAAGAACAACCTAATAAGTTTCTATTTTTCCCCCTTGATTGGTAAAAATGAGAAAAATAATAATACCTGAGAATAAAGAGAGCCTGGAGAAAAAGTACTAGCCTGTGTGGTAAAAAATTAATGACAATTAATTTAAACGTAATAATGCTGAGTACTAAGCAGTGCCATACACAGAGCCATTATTTTATAAATAGTAACTGCCATCACTACTGGAAAAATCAAGATACAGTGTGTGCTATGGGACAACACAGGGTTGAAAATGGGATTGGGGAATAACAATATTTACAGTCTCAGACAAAAAATTATGTATGTGAGCATTTACATATACCCATTAATGAAATGGGTATATGTAAACTAAGAAAGTTTTTCATTTTCTTATGTGTTTTATCATTATATACCTATATATGTATACATATAATGACTAAGTGTTTGATATTCTGTGAGTAAAGTGTGATACATAAGGAACAAGTAAATCAACAATCTTCAGAGGGAAGGATCTGATAAAATGATCAAAATGATTTAATAGATGAAGCTAAGTTCAGATTACTCTAGCTAATGGAATGTAGCTTTAATTAAATGCCTTGAAAGTCAAGTAGTCTTTTTTAAACTAGAATGTTATTGATTTAAGTACTACTTAAATCCAATAAAGATACAGTTGGATAAGGGCGCCTGGGTGGCTCAGTTGGTTAAGCGACTGCCTTCGGCTCAGGTCATGATCCTGGAGTCCCGGGATCGAGTCCTGCATCGGGCTCCCTGCTCAGTGGGGAGTCTGCTTCTCCCTCTGACCCTCTTCCCTCTCGTGCTCTCTCTCTCTCTCTCATTCTCTCTCTCTCAAATAAATAAATAAAAATCTTTAAAAAAAAAAGATACAGTTGGATATTCAGGTATCTTGGTTTTACTTTGGAAAATTCTACTATAAGGGAAAATATACTTGGTTTAATATGAAGCTGTTAAAGCCTTTAAAACCTAGAGTTAATTTTAAATTAAATAAAAATATTTGTTTCTTAAATAATCAAACATATAATTTATGGGACTGTAGAGTTAGTAACAGCATACAAGGCAAAAAAAAAAAAAAAGCGTAGTTTAGTAATCACTTCAATTTCACTAACAGCCTTTCTACCGTAAACTCAACTCTTCAGACAGTCATTGAGAACCTTCTACTCATGTATTCCAAGTAGCTTAGCAGGCTCTGAAAATACAGTGTTTATGTTAATGAAACAGTATTTTAGTTCCTAGGACATAAGACTGGCTTAAAGTAGTATCTTACTCAATTTCCTTTGAAATAATTTTTATTAAACGGTTATAACTGATTTAATAATACATCAATAATAAAACATCAATACAATTTGAAGTTCCTGTTATTATTTGAAATGCATTCATTAAGAATTTCTTTTTTGAGGGGTGCTTGGGTGGTTCAGTTGGTTAAGTGTCTGCCTTTGGCTCAGGTCTGATCCCAGGGTCCTGGGATGGAGCCCCACATGGGGCTCTCTGCTCAGCAGGGAGTCTGCTTCTCCCTTTCCCTCTGCCTCTCCTCCTGCTTGTGCTCTCTCTCTCTCACTCACTCTCACTCTCTCAAATAAATAAATACAATCTTAAAAAATATATATATCTTTAAAAAAAGAATTTCTTTTTTGATTTTCCAATATTGTTTAAGAGATAACTTAAATATTGAATTACTACCCCACTACAACTTCCTGCCATGTTCTTATTTTTATAAATTTATTTATCTTTGTATAGTGTGCATATTTTAAATATTTCCCTCTACATATGATGATATCATATTGAGAGAATTTGGGGCAGATATTTCTTTTTACCTCCCTATTTATACACAGATCAGTAAACATGGATTTAGAGGACTATCACCATGGTAATATTAAGAAGATTAACAGTAAGAGTATATATGTGAGTACTTGCAATTAAAATACCTGTTCTAACACTCTGGAAATTGAGGTAATTGGTAGAAGTACGAACATTGTCTACACAATTATACTGAAAAGCGAACAAAGAGGAAATTATTTTTCCCTTGTTTTCTAAAGAGAAAATGTGTACCTTATGAAATAAATTATTATCCATTCAAAAGAAGAGCCCTCTAAAACTATTTCAAAATATGTGCTTTTCTTGGGACAAGTCTAAAGTAGACATTGGGGACACAAATGCAATTTGAAACATTTCATTTCTACATTACTTATATAGTCTCTGTTATTGCAGCTCTTCTCATAGTTAGAGAAGAAATGGGGCACTGAACTTCGTGTCAACAAAAGGGAATAGAAAAACAACCCCCAAACTCAATACTGTTTAGTCCAATTTATGAAGTGATTTGAGGCAGGTAATTCAGATACTGGAAAAACTGTCTTTCCCTTAAGTACCAAAAAATCTAATTTAATGCAGTTGATATCTTCATTCCAGCCAAGAAAGCTGTTTCATCTTCATTTTAGTCTAGATTGCTACTATATGAAGTGACCGTGGGTTTACATGCTATGGTTATATATTTATTTTTTCAAAAGAGCTGAGATGCCATCATTTTTCAATTTCATTTGCCATTTCATTGCTTATTCTAGGAAGGCTCTAAGTGTGAAATGGACATGGTGATCTAATTATTTTAAATTTAACTCAATTTCACAAAGAGGAAATGATGATCCGTTAAATAATTAGCACATATCTAAAAATTGAGGCTGTTGGGAGCCTGGGTGGCTCAGATGATTAAGGGTTTGCCTTCGGCTCTGGTCGTGATCCCAGGGTCCTGGGATCAAGTCCCACATAGGGCTCCTTGCTCAGCGGGGAGTCTGCTTCTCCCTCTCCCTCTGCCTCTCCCCCTGCTTGTTCTCTCTCTGTCTCTCTCGCAAATGAATAAATAAAACCTTTAAAAATAAATAAATAATAAAATCTTTAAAAAAATAAAAATTGAGGCTATTAATATGTCTCCCACCTGATATTTTAAATAAAGTGAAAATATTTATTAAAACTCATTCGATGAATGCCTTTAAATAATTGCTACTAAGATTTAAATGCCAAGTCTTTTTAACATCTTTTTACTCTCTTCTGCTTTGTAACTGGGTATTTCTGTTTCTCTATCTACCTACCTACCTGACATCATAACCTACATCTCTCATTTAAAAGATCATTTAATACTAAAACACTGAAACACAAGACTAATGAATAGTAGAAATAAGAAATATAAATATAATATAGATAAGCAAGATCTTTCAACACATGTTAGAATCAAAAGTGAGACTTCATCAGAGGGAAAAAGATCATTCAAATGAAAGGATGTAGGAGAATGAGAAATGGACTTTACAAGTATAAGATGTAGCTGTAAAACAATGATACAGTTGTACTTATTACTTGCCTTCTATCAATTTTAATACATGCACAGCTTGTTCATAAATTATTTACTTGGATCTTTTCTCACATGAAATGCTAACTCTGTAATACATCTTGCATCTATTCCTTTTTTGCTGATGTGGTCCAGGCCCGCATGCCTTGTAATTTTGCTAGGTTCATCTCAAATGGTTTTCCTGTCAAACAATTCATCTATGCAGAATTAACTTATTACTTTTCTCTGGAATAATTACATTTTTCCACAAAATCACCCTACAACCAGCCCAAAGTTACTAGATAAATGTAAACTAAATTGATTAGAATTCAAGTAATTTTATAATCTAATCAATCTAGTCCTGATTAATATTATCAAGAGTTTTCTGTCCTTATCTTCAGATATTAGTTTCAGAGGCCATCTTTCAAATCTAGAAATGTAAATGTATATGAAGTATATAAAGCCAAAATCCTATACATTCTAAAAAATGTCCCAGAAATCTAAGATAATGCATATATGTAACTGGGTGCCAACTATCAAAACAAACAAATGACAACAACAAAACTCTACAGTCCATGTATTCTGATAGAACTCTCTGATGTTCACTGCCTGTTTTAGGATGTTTACTCTTCTATATTATCATCACTATGTTCAGTTCACTATTGGGATAATGTGCTGCTTTGTTTCCTGGTTTTGATATCATTTTTTTTATTCTTGGACATGTGATTCTTATTGAATTAGACAATCTTTGTCAACACCATTACCTGTGAGTGTCAGAAAAACTCCAGATTTAATTTCCTCCATGTCCGTCCTATACAGTTTTAACAAAACTTGTCCACAACTCCCAAATGATGAGATCAATCAGTGTGGTGATGTGATTGCTAAAAAAATATGCTACACATATCAAGTATCAAAATAAAATAGACAATATCCCAATAAGTTTGAAGAGTGAGATAAAATACATATTTAAAGAGACTTGTGGGGATGAAAAACTACAGCATACGGAATATAGTCAATAATATTGTAATATACTTATCATGATGAGCATTTCCTTTTTTTTAAAGATTTTATTTATTTATTTGAGAGAGAGAATGAGAGATAGAGAGCACAAGAGGGAAGAGGGTCAGAGGGAGAAGCAGACTCCCTGCTGAGCAGAGAGCCCGATGCAGGACTCGATCCCAGGACTCCAGGACCATGACCTGAGCCAAAGGCAGTCGCTTAACCAACTGAGCCACCCAGGCGCCCCATGATGAGCATTTCCTAATGTGTATAATTGTTGAATCACTATATTGTACAGCTGGAAATAATTTAATATATGTCAACTATGTTTCAATTATTTTATTTTATTTTATTTTATTTTTAAATACGAGATTAGGTCATAGAAAAAGATCATGTGAGGACATGGGTAGAAAGTGGCCACCTACAAGTCAAAGGGAGTGGGCTCAGAAGAAACCAATTCTTCTGACATCTCAATCTCATACTTCTAGCCTCCAGAACTTCAAGAAAATAAATTTCTTTTGTTTAAAAAGGGGGGGGGATTTGCTTCACACTGAAAGAAAATTAAAATGAAGAATTTCAAGGCATTTGACATCAGCCTATTAATAGGGCCCAATACATTATATTGTGAGTATGACATGCTCAGGTGGGCACTACTTGTGCATAGACAGTACTACCAAAACAGTTTCTGAGATTTTGTAGAATCCAGTTGTGACAACTATGGTATGAAATGAACATAATTTCAAGCTCAAATATAAATAAAAGTGAAAATAAGTATTATTCATTGCTGACATTGAACTAGATTTGCTCAAACCCCTTCTGTCAATATCTGGATTGGTCCTGGGTTGAAGATTCAGAGTAAAATGCCAAAGTTTCAGGGGAAAAAAAAAATATATATATATATGCAATGAAATAGATGTTTAAAAACTTGTAAGTTAGAGATTTTTGTTCCTTCAGTCCACTCTAGTTAATACACATACTTTAACTTTCTGAGGGTCCCACATCGATAGATACTCGAGAGAGTTGTCTAGTCTCTCCATAGCTCCAGGCATAATGTTTACATGGGCCTCTTTGCTACCTACTTTGAACAAGGTGATAAATTAAAAAAATGTGATTCTGATTATGAATTTAACTAGTCTGGATTTTTCTTTCTTTACAATGCACAGATATTAGACCTGATCTTTGTTGTACTTTGAAAGGGGGGTTTTATATGCCAAGTTTGATACAGTAATCCAGCATAAGACATCTGAAGTTGAACCATTTACATTTAAATCCTAACTCCAACTATTCTAAACCTCTGGCCTTGAGCAAAATCTCTAACTTCCTTAAATCTATAGGTCTTCATCTCTAAAATGGGAATCACTGTATCTACCAAATATATTTTCTGTGTAGGTTAAATGTAAATTAGTTGTAACATAATAATTATTCATGATATGAACTCTTTTATTTTCTTGTTTTGTTCCATTCTCATACTTTGGCTATATGACTGCTCCCATGAATAGTATTTATTAGGAACTTCTCAAATTAGTTAAATTCTAGCAACTATAAAATAAGATGTTAAGTTCTCACCTTTTAAGGGGAATCTCCTCCTTTGCCTGCTTTTGTTTGTGTTTTTTTTCTCTATTTTTTGCATAAAGTGATTATTTTTCAAGCCTACATTATTTTGCCATTAAAACTCATGAAATGAAGCACCAGAGAATTGGCTTTTCTTCTGCTTGAAACTCAATTTCTTTATAAGTAAATAGGGCTGAGGAGGGGTAGGATTACCAAACTTCAGGTTTGTTGAAAAGACTACATGCAAAGTACAGAGAATAGTGCTTTACCTGGTGTATGTTAAGGAAATCATAGAATCATTATTAAAATACTGAATGACTATAGCATTTAAGAAGTCTAAATATATATTCTGAGAAAATTAAAAGCTCACCAAAAACATATTTGATTTTCCAAAGACATTTTGCATAAGAAATTCTTACTGTATTAAAATATTTGTTCATCAAATAAAAAAGGTATTATGATTTTACAATTAATAATTATTTGCATAATGGAGACAGAGCTGTCATTTATAATACAGAGCTCATCTATGACCTCAGATGTTCTGTAAAAATGGTTAATTCTGCATATTTTAAGAAATTAATTTTTTTAAGATTTTATTTATTTATTTGAGAGAGAGCACAAGCTGGGGGAGGAGCAGGGGGAGGGAGAAGCAGACTCCCCACTGAGCAGGGAGACTAAAGCCCAAAGCAGGGTTCAATCCCAGGACCCTGGGGTCATAACCCCAGTGAAGGCAGACGCTTAACCAACTGAGCCACCCAGGAGCCCCAGAAATTATTTTTTTTTAAGATTTTATTTGTTTATTTGAGAAAGAGAGAGAGAGACAAAGAGAGAGAGAAAGAGAGAGCATGAGGAGGGGGAGAGGCAAAGGGAGAAGCAGGCTCCCTGTTCAGCCCCCATAAAATTTCTGAAAAACATTAAGACTTGACATTAAATACATCAACCTTCTCAAAGTTGACCTTAACTAATATAAAAACATATAAATCATGCCTGTAATTATTGTCAGTATTCAACACTTAAAAACATCAAAAACCCCAACCTTTAAAAAAAAATAAGTAAAGGGGTACCTGGGTGGCTCAGTTGGTTAAGCATCTGCCTTGGGCTCAGGTCATGATCCCGGGGTCCTGGGATCGTGCCCCTACATCAGGCTCCCTGCTCAGCAAGAGCCTGCTTCTCCCTCTCCCTCTACTGTTCTGCCTGCTTGTGCTCTCTCTGTCAAATAAATACAGTCTTAAAAAAATAAAAAATAAAAAAAATAAGTAAGAAAGCTAGGTCTACCTACCTAGTAGTTAAGATTTAGTTTAAAATAAAAAATAAACCTGATGAAATGTTCTTAAATGACTCTGCTTCCCCTCAAAAAAGAGAAACTTGAATAAAGAATATATGAGTTTTTTGTGTGTTCCTGATCTGATAGCAAAAGTTCTCTGGTTAGTACACAACAGTTTTAACTTTAAGTTAGATGATGGGTACCACCATAATCTGATCAATACTTAGTTCCCCTGAGGTCTTTTGCTAGCCCTTGTTACTATTACTATTTACATTTTAAAAGTAAAGAAATTAGATTCCAATAAGTAATTTTTCCTTGATCATCCTAGACGTAAACAGAAAAACTTGAGTTCAAGTCAGCATGTTTGATTTCAGAGCTGGTGCTTTCCCTGCGTTATCAAAGCATTCCTTGCATATTTAGTATAGAATACTGAAAAAAATAAGTACTTTGAGTTGCAACTTAATAAAAAATATGCATTAATTCTTCAAATAAAGGAGTGCTCGCTTAAAACTGTTATGCTTAAAATGATTTTGCTTCTTTAATCAAGTTAAGCAGGAAAACATTGACTTGAATTTGGCATATTTAAAAAAGAGATTCCTTTCCTAGTATATACTTTGGTTTCCTAGTTAATAGGTGGATCAATAAAGATTAGATGTTACAGTGTGCTTTTGATGAGAAATATATTACCAGTTTCAAGAAAACTCAAGAGCTAGAATAAAAAATAATTTTCATTTATTCAACTTTTTTCTATTTTATGTATTAAATGAGAAGTATTTATTTTCAGACATTTGTGAGAATATACTCTTTCAAGATGATTATGAAACTGCAGATTCATTTGTGTTATAAAAATTGTCATAATGAAAACTATTATGAGATCAAAGATCAAATTTTGAGAACTCTTATTAAACCAGTGAGGCTGATGTATCATTGGGATATCCAAGGCCATTTCATGGG
Organism: Callorhinus ursinus; assembly: GCF_003265705.2. NCBI lineage: Eukaryota > Metazoa > Chordata > Mammalia > Carnivora > Otariidae > Callorhinus > Callorhinus ursinus. The sequence goes on from NW_027397069.1 coordinate 43,841,308, forward strand.
TGCTTCAAGCAATTTATTTATCCATCTGAATTTTTATGAAAATAATATGAGTCTCTATATCACACCTTAGAAACACTTCAATTTCAGAGATGTTCAAAATTTTCCTGAGGTGTTGATGACTGCTTCAGGCTCAAAGTGCTTTTTGCTATTGGCTGACCAAAGGAATTTCAAACTTTTGAAATTAAAGCTTTGGCACTATTCTGATAGTGTTCAAGATCAAAAAGGAGACAGAGTATAAAATGATAGAAAGTCACTTTCAGAACATTTTCACTTTGACTTATAATTTTATTATTATAAATATGTCATTACCTAACTAGATTTGTATAAAAAAGTAAATGTACAATGTGCTCCAATTTCTAGGATCGATTTCAATAGTAGTATCCCAGGTTTGCATCCTAAATAATTTTAAGAAGATTGTTGGATTTCACAATGCATGTAGATAAAAGTTCACTTCTTGAGTTGAAGCACAGCATTAAAACACTCTTAGGTCATTGTCATTGTTTTTTGTTGGAGGGACTGTCAATGATACAATGATACTAAAATCTTCTCTCTCTCATACACAACACATAACACAAACAAAACACACTAATACACACAGTTTCTCTCTCTTTTAAGAAAATAAAATTCAAATGTGCAAGGTAGACAGCTCTAAATTCATCATGCAAAAAAATCCATGTTAATATGCATGTAAGAAGGATCACTTTGAAAGATTGTGTGGCTAAATTTTCTCATTTTGAGTTCTAATAATGCTTATTTTTCCTTAAAGTTTTCTGCTGTGCTGCTTGTGCTTATTGAATAGACCTGTATCAAGCACTAATCCCCCCCCAAAAAAATCATTTTTGCTTATAATATACAAACTCTGTATTTAGTTTTGGCAGTAGACAAAAATGTAAACATGACATTGTTAATTGTTACGTTTGTTGACATTGGACAATTTAAAAAATGGTTAATTCTGTAAATGTAGTCAGCTTCTGTTAATCAAAACTATACTTCTCAGTTCTCTGTAACTCTGTTTTCATAACCTGAGAAGCACAGTGCTGAAAGAATACATTAGATTTTGAGCTATAGTGTCACTCATGCCCAGAGGATTGGACAGACATTTAAATGAATTAACTCCAGTGGGGTATACTAAGGGGAGAACATATGAATTGCCATGGGGATGGTATATATGTGGTGTTTAGGAAGTTATATTAAGGAGATGGCTTTTGGAATGATTCTTTAAAATAAAGAAATTATTAGCAATAAAGAAAGACATCACATGTGTTCTAGTCATGAACATATGATAAAATAAATTTGGGCATTTGGAGTATAGTGTGCATGTAGGATAGGTGCAGAGTAGGCAAGAGAACATATTTGAAGAATAATTATTTCATTGTAACTGGCTAAGTAGTGGAAAAGTTAGCTGCTTATTGAAGCATTCATAAACATTACTGTATCCATCCCAGGCCACAGGAGGAAAAAAAAAAAAGAAGAATAAAAGCTCAATACATTTTAAACATTGCCTTTACTTTAATTCCAAAACTTGATAAAGAATGAAGAATAGAAATAAATGAAAAGGGCTCTCTATTCTGTTCCATTGATCTATGTGTCTGTTTTTGTGCCCGTACCATACTGTCTTAATGATGACAGCTTTGTAATAGAGCTTGAAGTCCAGAATTGTGATGCCACCAGCTTTGCTTTCATTTTTCAACATTCCTCTGGCTATTCGGGGTCTTTTCTGGTTCCATACAAATTTTAGGATTATTTGTTCCATTTCTTTGAAAAAAAGTTGATGGTATTTTGATAGGAATTGCATTGAATATGTAGATTGCTCTAGGTAGCATTGCCATCTTCACAATATTTGTTCTTCTAATCCATGAGCATGGAATGTTTTTCCATTTCTTTGTGTCTTTCTCAATTTCTTTCATGAGTATTTTATAGTTTTCTGAGTACAGATCCTTTGCCTCCTCAGTTAGATTTATTCCTAGGTATCTTATGGTTTTGGGTACAATTGTAAATGGGATCAACTCCTTAATTTCTCTTTCTTCTGTCTTGCTGTTGATGTATACAAATGCAACTGATTTCTGTGCATTGATTTTATATCCTGCCACTTTACTGAATTCCTGTATGAGTTCTAGCAGTTTTGGGGTAGAGTCTTTTGGATTTTCCACATAAAGTATCATATCATCTGCAAAGAGTGAGATTTTGACTTCTTTACTGATTCAGATGCCTTTTATTTATTTTTACTGTGGCTAGGAATTCTAGAATTTTGTTGAACAGCAGTGGTGATAGTGGGCATCTCTGCTGTGTTCCTGACCTTAGGGGGAAAGCTCTCAGTGTTTCCTCATTGAGAATGATAATCACTGTGGGTTTTTCATAGATGGTTTTTATGATATTGTGGTATGTACCCTCTATCCCTAACTCCGAACAGTTTTGATCAAGAAAGGATGCTGTACTTTGTCAAATGCTTTTTCTGCATCTACTGAGAGGATCATATGGTTCTTGTTCTTTCTTTTATTAATGTATTGTATCACATTGATTGATTTGCAGATGTTGAACCAACCTTGCAGCCCAGGGATAAATCCCACTTGGTCATGGTGAATAATCCTTTTAATGTACTGTTGGATCCCAGAAATGAACCCTCAACTCTATGGTCAACTAATCTTTGACAAAGCAGGAAAGAATGTCCAATGGAAAAAAGACAGTCTCTTCAACAAATGGTGTTGGGAAAATTGGACGGCCACATGCAGAAGAATGAAACTGGACTATTTCCTTACACCACACACAAAAAAAGACTCCAAATGGTTGAAAGACCTAAATGTGAGACAGGAGTCCATCAAAATCCTAGAGGAGAACACAGGCAGCTACTTCTTCAACCTCAGCCGCAGCAACTTCTTCTTAGAAACATCGCTGAAGGCAAGGGAAGCAAGGGCAAAAATGAACTATTGGGACTTCATCAAGATAAAAGCTTTTGCACAGTAAAGGAAACAGTCAATAAAACCAAAAGACAACCGACAGAATGGGAGAAGATATTTGCAAAGGACATATCAGATAAAGAGCTAGTATCCAAAATCTATAAAGAACTTATCAAACTCAATACCCAAAGAACAAATGATCCAATCAAGAAATGGGCAGAAGACATGAACAGACAGTTTTCCAAAGAAGACATCCAAATGGCCAACAGACACATGAAAAAGTGTTCAACATCGCTTGGCATCAGGGAAATCCAAATCAAAATCTCAATGAGATACCACTTCACACTGGACAGAATGGCTAAAATTAACAAGTCAGGAAATGACAGATGTTGGTGAGGATGCGGAGAAAGGGGAACCATCCTACACTGTTGGTGGGAATGCAAGCTGGTGCAGCCACTCTGGAAAATAGTATGGAGGTTCTTCAAAAGTTGAAAATAGAGCTAACATACGACCCAAGAATTGCACTACTGGGTATTTACCGCAAAGATACAAATGTAGGGACCCGAAGGGGTATGTGCACCCCAATGTTTATAGCAGAATTGTCCACAATAGCCAAACTGTGGAAAGAGCCAAGATGTCCATTGACAGATGAATGGATAAAGAAGATGTGGTATATATATATATACAATGGAATATTATGCAGCCATCAAAAGGAACGAAATCTTGCCATTTGCAACGACATGGATGGAACTGGAGGGTATTATGCTGAGCAAAATAAGTCAATCAGAGAAAGACATGTATTATCTGACCTCACTGATATGAGGAATTCTTATCTCAGGAAACAAACTGAGGGTTGCTGGAGTGGTGGGAGGTGGGAGGGATGGGGTGGCTGGGTGATGGACATTGGGGAGAGTATGTGCTATGGTGAGTGCTGTGAATTGTGTAAGACTGATGAATCACAGACTTGTACCTCTGAAACAAAAAATGCATTATATGTTAAAAAAAAAAAAGAAGAAGATAGCAGGAAGGGAAAAATGAAGGGGGGCAAATTGGAGGGGGAGACGAACCATGAAAGACTATGGACTCTGAGAAACAAACTGAGGTTTCTAGAGGGGCGGGGGGTGGAGGGATGGGTTAGCCTGGTGATGGGTATTAAAGAGGGCATGTACTGCATGGAGCACTGGGTGTTATATGCAAACAATGAATCATCGAACACTACATCAAAAACTAATGATGTAATGTATGGTGATTAAGATAACATTAAAAAAAAGAAAGAAAGAAATGAAAAGGGAATTCCAGTCCATCTGACTTATGGAAAAGTCCTAATTAAATTTTAGCAAATCAAATATTACAATGTAACAAAAAGAAAAAAAACTTAGATATTCATCAATATGATTGACTGCATACACCATGAAGGAATAAAACAGTATGATCCTATCTGTGGAGGTTAGCAAAATCCAACTACAATTCCTAAATATCAAAATAAAATAAAAATAGAGAGAAAGAAACAGAATACAGTTACTTAACAGTTATTTTCTCTCAGGACGCTGACAATGTTATTCCACTGACTTTGAACTGCCAAGTGTTGATGTGAGAAGTTACCCATGGGTCTGCCGTTCTAAGTGATCAGTCTTTTCTTTCTGGTTGTCTTTACCTTTGTTTCTCTAAAGTTTCACTACTATGTATGCCCAGGTTTGGTTTTATTTTAATTTACTTTTTTTTTCAGGTTCATGGAACTTATTTGGTACCATCAGAATGTCTTAGGTTTTAGAGAACCTTCAGACATCACCAGAATGTATATTTCTTTCTTTCTTTCTTTCTCATTATTTGTATTACCTCTAAAGGAACATCAACACAATATGCATTGGACTTTCCATTCTATCATCAATGACTCAATGTCTTACTGTTTCCTATCTCTGTTGCATCATCATATGGTCTAGATAATTTCTTTGCATCTATTTTTCATGCTCTAATTCTCTCTCCTGCTGACTTTTATCTGTTAACTCTTCCATTGAGTTTTATATTTCAATTATAACAATTTTTTTCTAAAAGTTTTAAATGGATATTTTTTCATATTCATTGTTAACTCTTGTTTCCTGCTCAATCTTTAAAGCCATTATTTCATTAAATATATATGTGTGTGTGTATTATTTTATAATGCTTATTTTATAATCTTTGTTGGATGCTCTATATAACTAAAATGTTATGGAACTCATTCTTCTGCCTGACATATATCCTAACGTACTTGTAGCATGCCTTGTTTCCATATTGATTTTGTGATTTTGACAATGAACTGAAGTTCTTTTCCTTCAGGAAAAAAAAAATGTGCATTCAGTTCTACTAGTCATTTGAAGCACTACTAACCCAGGAATCTCTCCATTTAAATTCTACTCATGGTCGGGGGGTTAGGGGGTAACACCACAAGGTAAGGATAGATTTAGAACACAAAATCATGCGAGGACTGATTTGTGGTTATAAATTGTCCTGGAGGTTGCTATCTCTAGCACCAATCTAATCAGAACTATCAAGATGGGAAAGAGCTCTTCTTATCCTTGTATTTTGGATTCACTTTTAATTTAAATTTACAAAGGGTATATTCCATTGAATCCTAATTTTTATTCATTTCCAATTAGATTTCCAAACTTTTCTTTCCAGACTTTTAGATTTTTATTTTTTTTATGTTAGCTAATCAAATATACTGATGTAAATTGAAGCATGCATTTCAAGTAATTCTGATCTTAAATATTTAACTGGATTCTTTGGTGTATATTTGTTTATATTTGAATTTGAATTTTGGGGGGAGAAATTATCCTTTATTAGTTTATTATTTTACTTTATCCTTAATGTTTTGAACACAAAATTCCCATGTATGTAAATGCAATGTATATTTCTATGTTCCATTTGTTGTTTTCTCTTAATATTTATTTTTTCTTTATGTCAATGTTATTTAAGCAATTTGCTTCTCACAAATTTTCCATACTTGGGTTTTATTTTATTATGAGTATCAGAAGCAACTCAAATAATTGAAGTTTCTTATTTGAATTTAATCTTCTCTCTTATCCAAGAAGTGTGTAAATCCAGGACTTCGATTTTGTCTGAGTGCCAGGCTTATTCAGCCATGTTGCTCTACCATATTTGGCTTCCATCCCCAAGACCATGTTAGGTTCTAAAAATGTTTTCAGAGCTCAAGCAACGATATTTATATTCAACCAGTAAGAAATTAAAAATGACATTTTAATGCCCCTTTCATTTAAGGTCAGTTCCTCCAAAGTTCCCAAACTATATCTTCTTATATTCTTTTGGCAAAATTTAATAACATAGCCACACCTACCTGGGTATAAGCCAGAAATATTTAATCTTAATAACTGCTAAGTCTTCCAAGCTACAACCAAAATATATGTAATGATATGGTTTGGAGTTTTTACATTTCTTCAGTCTGCCAAAACCAAACTACATATTTAGCCACTGAGTATGCTTCCTTTAGCAAACTTTCATTCCATTCTATCTCTACGTGAAGACTTACCATCTAATTCCAGCTCAGTTCTTCTTCTTAAAGTATTAGAAGTAGCAAAAAATGGACAACCAAGACCAACGTTATTATTTTTCAACTATTCCCCTAACGCTGCTTTGGACTCTATCCAAAACTGTAATAATACAACCTCCATTATATAACAAGCATCATGAGATTGCCAGTGTGCAATATGTAAGCACTTCATATTATAACCTGTCTTCTCTTATTATTCCAAAGTGACATGTTTTTGGTTCTTTCATATACAGTACTCTTATAGATTCTGTTTTTTTTTTCTGTTGTAATTAGAGTCACATGAGAGTCTCAAAACACATAAAATAACAAGATTTTAAATAAGATAGACATTTACTTTTCCCTGAAATTGAAAAAGGCTGAAAGTAGGCATGTTGGTACTAGTATGTCCCTGCAATTTCACCAGGATACAGACTGTTTTAACCTTGTTTCTCCATTTGATAAAAAGTTTCCATTGCCAAAAGCTGGCAGATTTCCATTCACTACACCCACACTCCACTTGGGATGAGGAAAGAAGAATACTCCTTAATGCTAAAGATACTGCCTGGGATTTAGAGACTGCTTCTGCTTGTCTATCTGGGAAGGTAAGAGTTAAGAATCCCATCTACATTCAAGGAAGGCGGTGACCTGTTTTAAGGTCCTTTTAGGCATGTTAATCACAGACTTCCTGGCAAGTAAACTAATAATATTTGCTAGCAGCAGAGTCTGTATCTATGGGACATATTTAGCAGGAGATACTTAGTACGTTGTTTAGGATTGTTTATAAGAAACAAACATAAAATCTGTGGATCTGTGGGGAATGGCTCCCTGAAAAATGTCACTGAAACTCTATCACTATATGAATATAAAATGGAAATGTTTCATAACTGAAATGACTCTTCTGTGTAGGATTTGTAGTTGCACGCATCATTTGATACCTCACATTTAAGTCAGGATAGAACAAGTCTGATGCAATAAGAAACAGACTGGGAAGTCCATTGGAAGTCCTGGACTAGTTTTTATAATGCCTTGTGATTACTTGAGTACTTGAAATTACTAGTAAAGCTTAATACTGGGTAAGATCTGAGGCTAATTTGACAAACCAATACATTATAGTATCTCATTCTTGTTGGCCAGTCTTAGTCACATATGAATACAAGTTAGGCAAAAGTATACTTCTATTCTGAGAAACCATGTTCCCAACTCAACATGAGGAATTCTGATTTTAATTTAAAAAGGAGATGACTACTGGAGGACAACTAGGAATCACTGTAATTTACTTTTAAATATATATCTTATATAAACTTTCATAAATATGCATCAAAAGACAAGTATGAAAATGTTCACACATTGAACTGACATTTTTAGAATCCTAAATAATAGTGAAAATGTTGCCTTTGTTTGTTTCATCCCCTGCACAGTAACATCAGCAACAGTTGCAGAGGTAGAAAGTGCAAAACCTGGTCCTTAGCCCCATGATCACTGGGATTAGAGATGTCAGCGGGTCCTTCCAGAGAGCCTGGGTGTCTCAGTTGGTTAAGCAACTGCCTTCAGCTCAGGTCATGATCCTGCAGTCCTGGGATGGAGTCCTGCACTGGGCTCCCTGCTCGTGGGGAGTCTGCTTCTCCCTCTGACCCTCCCCCTCCTCATGCTCTCTCTCTTTCTCAAATAAATAAAATCTTTAAAAAAATAAAAATATACCTGGTTGACTTAATGTCATCTGTTGTTACTTCTGAGAGTTAGAACTGGGATTTTTTTTCTTTTTAGAATTAGGATTTTTAAATACCATTCTATTGGTTTCCTAATTCTATAGGGTTTCCTACATTGCCTTAATTCTTTAAATAATTACATAATTTAAAATAAGATTTTTTTCTGGATCTCTTTAAAAAATAAAAGTGTGGGGGCGCCTGGGTGGCTCAGTCGGTTAAGCATCTGCCTTCGGCTCAGGTCATGATCCCAGGGTCCTGGATCAAGTCCACATCGGGCTCCTTGCTCAGCAGGGAGCCTGCTTCTCCCTCTGCATTGTGTAAGCTCTCTCTCTCTCTCTCTCCAATAAATAAAACCTTAAAAACTAATCAAATAAAACTGTGTACCCTATGAAAACACAGATTTAAGACAATTTCCCTGTGGAGAATAGCCCTAACCCCAGGCCTACAGGACATTCTGGAGATACAATGTTTTACCTCAGAATTTGTTAGAAATTTGACAGAATTAAACATTATTTTTGAAGAATTTTTCTTAAAAAATTCTCTGTCTTATATACATTATACTTTTCTATGCAAATAACTTATCAAAAAGAACTATACTTCAAATTAAGCATAGCATGTCACATTGAACCTTTCTTGCAAAAAAATAAACACTTCTGTATCGATATCTATAGAAACATTCACAAGGCAATACAATGTTAAAATCCACAGATACATTCACAAGACAATATGTTAAAATACAATCCTGCTAGCATAAATTTCTGTTTAAATCATAATGAATCTAACGTCAACACAATCCAGATTATCTATTAAATCTGTTTTGCATTCAGCGAGCACCTTTACAATCACTTTGTAAAATGCACTTTGGAAAGAAGGTAAATTTTCCATCAATTAAGTACAGATTCTATATGCCTTAATGATCAAAGGCTTATCTGCACTTATACCTAGACAGAATGTAACAGCTGAAATTTAATATTCTCTCTCCATGCTTAACCAGTGCATATGCATGGCAATGTGAAGTGTCTGAATTCTCTGCACACAATTTTAGTAGCTAAGGTGAATTGGCTCTCCTGTTTTCTGTGGCTCAAATTAATAGCTAAGAGAGTTCTTCAAAATACAATATGATTAGTTGTCTTTAATCAACTGAATAAATTGACTAATAAGAATCTGCCCAGTGATCACTCACTAGAGAAGTACATTAATCTATGTATACACTTGAGACTTCTACCCAGGGAGAGGTCACTTTATACTGTTGCAAGGCTGCCATGTTAAGTGCATCCCAGGCAGGGTAAACATCCATCTTGCTTCAAGAAATGATAGTTCAGGTCCCTGGATAACTTAGAAGATTGCAAGCTCAGTATGAGTATGTGAGAAACTTTCAAAATTAAAGCAAAATGAGGAGGCTATCAAATGCTTAACATTTCTTCATAGTCAGGATGCTAGCTTATACTGAAATGAATTGTTCCTTTTCAAAAGCATCAGGCTAAGTATATAACAAATAAAATGCATTTTTATTAAATTCTCTTTAAGTATTTTATATTATAAAACAATACTTATAATCTAAAGTACAAAGGTATTTAGGCAGGCAGTCATGTAATGTGTCAGAGTTAAGCTACAAAAAAAATATTTTTAAAGAGAAAAAAGATGTTTTACTCTTTAAATCATTTGTCACAATATAACAATTTTATAAATATGGTGCACTCAAGTTTAACAGCCATAAGATTTAAATCAGTTCATCTTAATGAGAAAGAAAACATAAATCTTCAACAGGGTACTCAGAAATGTACTAAAACCACAATGTCCTTGGGACAACTCATACTGAAAGACACAGTGCTGTACATCTTAGTGCCATGTCTAAAGTCACGGCCACAGCCACAGACTGCATATAAGTTTTGCACTCATTCTGCACTATACCTCACGTCCAGCCCTCGTCCCTGCATTTTTAAAAAAATCAATTCTATAGGACCTAGAGAAAGTGAAAGCCATATAGCCCCAATTTCTCACTGGACTTTCAGGTAGTCCTCAGGTGTGGTTTCTACATTTTTGAAGTTGGTAGAGAGAGAGGAAAGAAAAAAAGAAGAAAGAAAGAAAGTCAAAGAAAGAAAGAAAGAAAGAGAAACAAAGAAAGACAGTATTTTTATGATGCTTGTAGCCTGACTTTCAGCAATTTGCTGCTTCCACTCTGAGATGTTACCAATAACACAATTATATATAAACCATCACACCCTAATAGGTGTCATTTTCCCCATTTTCACAAATGAGAAACATGGGATTTAGGTAGAGAACCTTGCTTAGGATGACTCAGGTGGTAAACAACACAAACATATTCTGCTTTAAAGCTCTTGCACTTACAACTATTACAAGTAGAATTGGCCAAAAAATGAGTGTGTTTCACGTGGCATAACTAGATATGACTGTAGTGGAACAGATTATTCCATCATCTGTGTATCTGACGAGGTGTTTTATTTCACATGAACAAAAGACCTGAGTCTTTGTTTCAGACCTCAGATTGGAAGCCAATTTTGTATTCTCTACATTGATGTAATATTTACATTTTAAGAACAGATGAGAAAGCCAAAAGACAGCTTGCAACTACATAAAAGAAAAGAATATAAGATATAACCTTGGGAAATGTCCAAATTTGACCATAAAGGAGTCTATCTAAGAATGAAAACCAAGAGATAAAACCATGTGCTACAAAACCAAATTAAGGGAAACCAAAGTGTTAAAGGTGCATTAAAGATAGAAAAGGGAACTCTCAGATATCAAAGACAAGGGGGGAGGTGATACCAGGCCAAATATGGATTGCTCAAGTTGAAACTAGAGAGCAAGTATGGGGTCAAGGAGCGATTCTTTTGGCTAACTGAGCGGCAAGAGAAAATATGATAAAATTTGCTATTTGTAGAAAATATCTCAGATAGTAAATGTAACAGAAATAATGGTAAGGAGAGACTTGGGATAGATAGACCTGAAAGAAAGAAAAAAACAAGCAAAAGATTCCATTCATTAAGGTGACAGGTAATGAAGATCTGAAATAAAATAATGCATGTACAGAAGAAAAACTGAGCTTTAAAAGTACTTTAGATTATCCAAAGTAAGATTTGGTTTTGGCTTCTACAAATAATCTCATAATTTTAAATTAAGAGACATGGCTCCTGCCTCCCACTTTATCCTCCAACATTGATGCAAACACTGACACAGTGATGGTTATGCATGTTAGTAGCATAATGACCGGGGAGATTCAGAAATTAACTTATATGGACATGACAATAAAGGTTCTAAAATACAATATATGAGGACAGACATATAGAAGAAAGTGATTCATAGGAGATAAAATTTATGCATGGCTTATAATCACATTCCAAAACTAATTACACACACACACCTTCTCATATGCAAACCTAATATCATTTCTTTTTTTTAAAGATTTTTTTTAAAGATTTTATTTATTTATTTGAGAGAGAGAGAGAGAATGAGAGATAGAGAGCACGAGTGGGAAGAGGGTCAGAGGGAGAAGCAGACTCCCTGCTGAGCAGGAAGCCCGATGCGGGACTCGATCCTGGGACTCCAGGATCATGACCTGAGCCGAAGGCAGTCGCTTAACCAACTGAGCCACCCAGGCGCCCCAAACCTAATATCATTTCTAATAACTGTAAACCGATGGGACCAGAAGAAGACTTAAGAAGAAACAGGCAACATTACAGTAAAATCCCTATAGTGGAACATAACAAGATTCTGAACTCCTCTGTCTCTTCTTCCAGCTTTGGTCATTGTCACAAATGAAGCAACAATGCTATAAATCTAGTCAAAAGAATATATGAACCAGTTAATTTTAATTCTAGTTATATACCTAATATAAATTTATTAGGATGGGGCGCCTGGGTGGCTCAGTCATTAAGCGTCTGCCTTCGGCTCAGGTCACGATCCCAGGGTGCTGGGATTGAGCCTTGCATCAGGCTCTCTGCTCCGTGGGAGGCCTGCTTCTCCCTCTCCTTCTCCCCCTGCTTGTGTTCCCTCTCTCGCCATGCCTCTCTCTGTCGAATAAATAAATAAAATCTTTTTAAAAAAATTTATTAGGTATATCACTTACAACTGTGTGCTAAGGATATATATAAGAATGTTCAAAGAATTACTATTTATAATAGTCCCAGACTGCAAACTATCCAAATGCGCATCAACAATAGAATGAATAAAAGTATGTGTTATATTCATCTAACAGATGATAGAAGACAATGAGAATGAGTGAAATACAGAAATGTACAACACATTAAATATTCATTTAATTAATTTAATTCATTTAGAAGCTTAATGTTGAACAAAATAAGTTAGAGATAAACGAGTACTTACTGTATATAGACATATATATATATATATATATATATATATATGGTTTATTTGTGTGTGTGTGTGTGTTTATTTAAAGTACAAAGCAAACAAATGGTTATCTGCAGTGATGTAGTAGGTGGAAAGATACCTGATGGAGTTTCTGAGGTGCTGATAAATTTATATATCTTAATATGTGGAGTAGTTTCATGGGTTACATTCTATATGGCAATTCATCAAGTAATACTTGTAATTTATACACTTTCCCATATGTATGTTATACACCAATTATATTAATCCACTAGGGCTGCCCTAACAAAACACCATAGAGTGGGTATTTCTAAGCACAGCATATGCTTAAAACTTTTACTTTCTCACAATTATGGAGGCTAGAAGTCCAAGATCAAGGTGTCAGCAGACTTGGTTTCTCTTGAAGCCTCTCTCTTTGGCTTACAGAAGGCTGCCTTCTCACTCTATCCTGCACATTTCTGGTGTCTTTCCCTCCTCTTATTAGGACACCAGTCCTATTGAATTAGGGCCCCACCCTGGTGATCTCATTTAACCATAATTACCTCCTTATAGGCCCTAACTCCAAACACAGTCACATGGGGGATTAAGGGCTGAAACATAGGGATTTGGGGAGGACAAAATTCAATCCACAAATAATCAAACAAAATAATAAACAGTTCACAAGAATAATAAAAAATAAACATAGCATCTACAATCTGAAAAGTACCTTATGCAGCAATCATTCTTCTTCATTCTTTTCCTTTGCTATTCTTGTATTCCTTTACTGAAGTCATAACAAACTTTAATATTCCTCTCCCTCCCTCACCTCTATGTCTACATCAACTGTATCGTACATTTTTACCTTTAACCAACAGGCCTAGCATCATTGCTCATGTTTTTGATGGAAAGAGCTGAGAATATTTGTCTCTGAAACTTTAGGCAAAACATTAAAAATATTATTATTGCTGGTTCTTTTTGAGGGTTAGACATTTCCCTGTGTCTGGCCTTGATAAAAGAAATCTGCATTAATAAATGTACCAAATCTCCTTTTGTCAAACCATATTGAAATGTAAATCAAATTTGGAATATAAATTAGGGATACAGCATCATGTTAATGAATGAACACTAGCTATGAAATTAATCAATAAGAAATTTAGGTGGCATGAACTGTGTTAAGCCTAAAAATTTTAAAGGTCAAATTAGAAAACAATTAATAAAGATTAAGATTTTTTTAAGATTAAGATTGTTTTTAATGATTAACTATGTTATAATTATAAACTTGTATTATACATAAGACATGTTTACTCTTCATACATAACTTACCGATATTCTACTCTATCCAGCTTGTTGTTGAATAATACACAGGAGGCAATGTCTGATCTGGGATTATACAGCTTGTTGTTAGAACTTGACAAGCAATTTTAGAAATTTTAGATACCCAAGATAACAACTCTGAAGTTGGATGAACTGTAATCCTTGAATAAATCAATGTAATACCCAAGATTTTCAATACAAATCATATACAATACATTTCAAAATACACCAAAAGTAAAGGACTGAAATACAGAGTAACTAATCCATAGCCCCAGGGGCATATGAACAGCTACCTTATTTTTCACCACCCCTAAGCCTTTGAATTTAGCTCTTCTGTTTTCTGCATTTAAACATGTGGTGCTTATAACAAATGGGCAGAAGACATGAGCAGACATTTTTCCAAAGAAGACATCCAAATTGCCAACAGACACATGAAAAAGTGCTCAACATCACTCGGCATCAGGGAAATCAAATCAAAACCTCAATGAGATACCACCTCACACCAGTCCGAATGGCTAGAATTAACAAGTCAGGAAACGACAGATGTTGGCGGGGATGCGGAGAAAGGAGAACCCTCCTACACTGTTGGTGGGAATGCAAGCTGGTGCAACCACTCTGGAAAACAGTATGGAAGTTCCTCAAGAAGTTGAAAATAGAGCTACCATATGATCCAGCAATTGCACTACTGGGTATTTACCCCAAAGATACAAATGTAGGGATCCGAAGGGGTACGTGCACCCCAATGTTTATAGCAGCAATGTCCACAATAGCCAAACTGTGGAAAGAGCCAAGATGTCCATCGACAGATGAATGGATAAAGAAGATGTGGTATATATACACAATGGAATATTATGCAGCCATCAAAAGGAATGAGATCTTGCCATTTGCAACGACGTGGATGGAACTGGAGGGTGTTATGCCGAGTGAAATAAGTCAATCAGAGAAAGACATGTATCATATGACCTCACTGATATGAGGAATTCTTAATCTCAGGAAACAAACTGAGGGTTGCTGGAGTGGTGGGGGGTGGGAGGGAGGGGGTGGCTGGGTGACAGACATTGGGGAGGGTATGTGCTATGGTGAGCACTGTGAATTGTGCAAGACTGTTGAATCACAGATCTGTACCTCTGAAACAAATAATACAATATATGTTAAAAAAAAAAAAAGAAGAAGATAGCAGGAGGGGAAGAATGAAGGGGGGAAATCGGAGGGGGAGACAAAACATGAGAGATGATGGACTCTGAAAAACAAACTGAGGGTTCTAGAGGGGAGGGCGGTGGGGGGATGGGTTAGCCTGGTGACGGGTATAAAAGAGGGCACATTCTGCGTGGAGCATGGTGTATTATGCACAAACAATGAATCATGGAACACTACATTAAAGACTAATGATGTAATGTATGGTGATTAACATAACAATAAAAAATTTAAAAAAATAATCAAAACTAGATAGCTACCATAAGTATGTGGCCCTAGTTACAGCATACCAAACATGTAAATAATCATATTTAGTATACTCAGCTATTCAAGAGTATAAAATGTTTTGCAAATATGTTGAAAAATAACATTAAAATGTTTCCATCAATTTTTGACCAAAAAATTCTGCATATAGTTTTCTACTTAATAACTAAAAATATAACAAATGTGTCACCTGAACATAGCATATGTGTTATATTTACTATAAACCATTCATAAAATGTAAGAAATTCATTTGCTATTTTGCCATATCAGTTTGTTTTTCCAAATTATAACAAAGAAGTCAACTCATAAATTCCATTATAAGCACAATGGACATGCTAATGTGTATTGAAATAAATTTAGAGGGCTATAAACTAAATTTCACCAATTCATCTCATAGAGATGTTTATGATATATATTATATTACTGAATATAATCCTTCAGAAGGCTAAAGCAAATATTTATTACTTTCTTATTTGATTTAATTCAAAATTACTTTCTTATTGATTTAATTTAAAAAAAAATTATAGAATGCTTTTTAAAAATCCTTATTCCTTCTAGGTTTGTAAAACTAAACTAATGTAAACATTGATTCAATAAAGTTTTGAGGGGCACTTCCAATATAACTGGAAATGCCATAGCCTCTGTAGTATACAACAGTCAGCCAACTATGGCCAATGGGCCAAATCTGGCCTGTCACCTAATTTTGTAAATAAAGTTAGCCTGGAACACAGACCCACCCATTCATTTACATTCATTTACTATGAGTGCTTTCTCTCTGCACTGCCAGAGTTGTGTAGTTGCAACAGAGACTATATGGCCAGCAAAGTAAAACAAAAAACAAACAAACAAAAAAAAAACTAAAAAAACCCCATATTTATTTATTTACTTACTTAGTTAGTTAGTTAGTTATTTTTACTATCTCCTATTTACCAGAAAAGTTTGCCAAACCTTCACACAGAAGATTAGGATTATGTGTACAAAGATAGTATCTTTATGTGTAACAAAGAAAGAATAGCAATAGAAATTTGCAGGGCTGTTGTGATAATCAAAAAGCAGCATTATGTGAAAGCACCCTAGTGCCAATATTAGTGCATGTTTAAAGATTCAATAGATATTTATCAAGAAACTGAACTAAAAATTTATCCGTGAATATGCATTGGGCACATATTGAATGCAAATCAGTCAGGTACTTATATTAATGACTCACTACTTTCTAATAGACTGTAAGATTTTGTTCAGCTTAATAGCTTTAGAATGCTAACAGGGTTGCAGTGATGAATATACGTGATAGGTGAAGTGGTGGGAAGAGGTTGGATCCTGGATATATTTTGAAGGTAGTCAACACAATTTCCTGACTAATAGCATGTGGAGTATGAGAGGAGTTGAGAATGAGTTGAACATGCATATATTTCAAAATATATATGTTTTTCTGAAAAACTAGGAGAATAGAGCTTCTATTGACAAACATGGAAAAGACTATGCAGCATAGATTTTAAAGAAAAGGATCAGGAGTTTATTTTCAAATATGTTAAGTATTACTGCCTAAGCTATATGTGGGTGATTTTATGTCCCAGATACTAAACATGCAGAAGGCCAGATGCAGATGACCTAGGATTTCTCAATAGATGTCTGCATAAGTGTACCTGAGTAAGACAGAATAAGGCAGGATGACAGAAAATTATCTCTTTTCCTATACATTAAAAAAAAAGCGATGGAAATAAATGGCAAAGCAAAATTGAGCTCATGTGTTAATCTCACGATGCCTCAGTTTCCCATATTGGAACATCAACGAAATTTGAACTATTTCCCGAGGATATCACAATGACAGCAAAATGATTTATATTGGAATAAATTGCTTTTATTAAATATGTAGAGATGAGATGAATATTTCTGAAAATGCATACATAAATTTAAATATATTTTCAAAACAGCAACTATGTAGCATTTCCCACTATTTCACTATGGTGTTATGAAGTCAATTTGATTTCCCAACTGAATGAACATCCTCACACCTTTTTACTCATAAAATGAAGCAGTGAATGGATTGTAATTTATGGTTCCACTGTGTAGTTGTCACCAGGGGAAAGAACAGAAGTATACATAAAAGTATACATTTTCTATTTCCTTAAAACTCCATCCCGGTCACCTTCAACGAATGTTAAATTCATTCCATGTTACTGTTCCTTGGGCTAAATGAAAAGACTGTAGAACTTTTCTTTATTAGTTGCTGCATAACGGCAAAGCAAAACTTCCTCTAAAACAGACAATTAGATCAATGGAACATAATCAAGAGCCCAGAAATAAGTCCAAACATATATGGTCAACTAATATTTGACAAAGAGCCAAGAAAACTCAGTGGATCAAAGAGTCCGTGATAACTGGATAGTCACATGTAAAAGAATAAAACAAGAACCCTATCTTACTCAACTCACAAAAATTAACTTCAAATGGATTAAAGGCTGAAAAAAAGACTTGAAACCATGAAACTCCTAAAAGAAAATACAGGAATAAAGCTCGACATGGGTTTTGGTAATGACTTTTAGGAAATGACACCTGTTGCACAGGCAACTAAATCATAAATAAACATAAGTGGAACTATACCAGAGTAAAAAGTCTTCTGTACAGCAAAAGAAACCATCAACATGGTGAAAAGACAACTTATGGAATGCAAAAAAAAAAAAAATATTTGCAAGCCATATGTCTGACAAGGGGTTAATATTCAAAATATATAAAGGACTCATACAACTCAATAGCAAAAAATCTTAAATAAACCAATTTTAAAAAATGGACAAAGAACCTGAATAGACATTTCCCCCCCCAAAAAAAGAGAGCTACAAAAGGCCAATAGGTATATGAAAAGATGCTCAACATCACTAGTCATTAGGGAAATAAAAATTAAGATCACAGTAAGATGTCACCTCACTCCTGCTGGAATGGCCATCATTAAAAAGACAAATGCTGGCATGGATGTGAAGCAAAGGGAACCCTTATGCAGTGTTGCTAGGATTATAAATTGGTATAGGCACTATGGAAAATAGTATGGAGGATCCTCAAAAAATTAAAAACAGAACAGCCATATGATCCAGCAATTCCATTTCTGGGTATACATCCAAAGGAAATGAAAACACTAACTCAAAAAGATATCTGCACTCCCAAGTTCACAGTAGTATTTTTTACAATTCCCGAGACATGGAAACAACCTAAGTGTTCATTGATGAATTAATGGATAAAAAAGTGTTATTATATATACACGATGGAGTATTATTCAGCCATAAAAAAATAAGGAAATCCTACCATCTGCAACAACATGGATGGACCTTGAGAGCATTATGCTAAGCTAAATAAGTTAAACATAAAAAGACAAGTACTATATGATCTCACTTACATGTGGAGATCTTTTAAAAATTTAAGTAAAAAAACACAAAAGGAGATCAGACTTGTGGTTATCAGAGGCAAAGAATAGGGGGTGAAGGGAGTGGAAGAAGATGGTCAAAAGGTACAAACTTTCAGTTATAAGTACTAGAGATGTGATGTACAACATGATGACTATAGTTAACACTACTATGTATGATATACAGAAAAGTGAAGAGTAAAATGTTGAAGTTAACAAATTTGATGTTAACAATAATAAATAGTAATAAATTTGTTGAAGTTAACAAATCTATTTACATTATTAATGACAAAAAAATAAAACTATCCTTACATAAATTAATCTTAATAGTGTTATATTTGTTTTAAAACAGTAAATGTGATGATTACACTGGCATTTTCCTCCAATATAAGCTCTATAAGTAGCCATTATTCATCCTATATCTACTGAGAAAAAAAACAAACATACATCTATAATACCCAGTCAGCAAATAGGAGATGATAATGAATTTTAAAAAGGTCTAGAGAGTATTCTAAATTATGAAATTAAAGGTTTTAGAGGGTGTTTATATATGTATTTCATGTTCAGTAAGTATGTTGAAAAACCTTAGATTGCATCATTTTCATGCCAGAATTCTATCATAACTCTAGTAGACAATTTTCCTTAAATTGTTTCAATGATTTTTTGCTTTGGGGACATCCATAGGAGTTTTTCCAATCATTGCCACTTACAGCTATCCAAAGCATCAAGTGAAATTTAGCAATATTTTTATTGGCTTTTATTCATTCGACTAATATTCCTTAAATGACTACCATGTCTGAGGTTAGTACCTCAGTGATGAAAAATGTAGTCTTTATTCTTAATGGAGCTTAAGTTCTTATGGAAATTCTTAAGAACAACCAATCAATGATCTCAAATACTGATAAAAGTACATCATGATAAAATATGAAAGGGTGGGAGCCACAGTTACTGTAGAAGGGGAGAGTTATGGAAATCTTGAATGATAAAGATATATGATTTATAAGACTGAATGTAAACGTAAGTAGCCATTCAGGTTCAATAGAGAAAATATTCTGAATAGAAGAAACATCATGTGCTTTAAGACCGATAGGACTACATGCTCATTTGGTTATATCTGTTGACGTTGCTTTAGTTTCTTCTTCAACCTTCATTTTAATGCATATCCACAGTTTCACAATAAACATACTTTTAGTTATGATAAAGAAACTATTATGCAGGAAGCATGCATTGTTGTTCATATGTATTATGACATTA
The DNA here is from genome assembly GCF_003265705.2 of Callorhinus ursinus. NCBI lineage: Eukaryota > Metazoa > Chordata > Mammalia > Carnivora > Otariidae > Callorhinus > Callorhinus ursinus. The sequence goes on from NW_027397069.1 coordinate 43,861,177, forward strand.
AATATGTCAATCTATTATTGACCATTGGAAAAATAAAAGGCTCATGAAAGGATGGCACACTGACTTCTAAATTAATTTCCTATCACACTCCCAAAGAGAGTGGTTTCAGCAGCTTGCTTCTTCAAGACAAAAAAGAGTCTCCTTATAGTCTACTGTGATGGGAGTCTTACACAATGCAATGTACTTATAGGAGTGACATCCTATGGTGATAGTTCTATGGTGACAGACACTATGTTCTTTTGATTGTAAGCAAGTCAGTTTTTGCCTTCACTCAAGGTGAGAGAATTATAAACCAGTGAATCTTCAGGGTTATACCCTTAGGTGTCTTTCCTTTCCTTGTCTTCCTAGTGAACTCACATTCATTCTTTGTTGGCAAAAAAAGTTAGCTTTTGTTAAAATATGATCAGTGAATCCATGGCTGTCTCATATTACTTTTCATAGCTTTAAAATGTTTAAATTTTTCATAGGCAAATATTTTTAAAAGTATGAGCAGTATCTGTTTTCAGGCAGGGCCTTCTTTTTAGAGTTTTCTTATTTCATCAGATGGGCTTAATCATGCATTTTTTTCTTTTTTCTATTACTGATAGGTAATATATTTAAAAGATAACATATTTAAAAGACAAAGGAAAAAGATTACTTTTCTTTTGTCCTCATATTCCACATTGTTACATAAAGGATTGAAATTAATTTATACATATATGTTCATATATAAAAAATAAATGCCCACTTTTATTTCCAGTTGGACATACTGACATGAATTTGTATATTTCCAATATTTGTTGCATAGAAAGTATTTAAGGAATATTTTTTCCCTGAACTGAAAAATTTAAGAGAGATTTTCCCTCAGGAGTATAAAAGGATAAAATCTTTTTTATTTGGGTATATAATATTCTTCACTTATTATAATTCTGTTTAAATGATTTTAAGTAAAAGAAAAACTAAGATTTACTCTTAATTCGTTTTATTCTTTTGTGTGTGTTTGCATATTAAAAAGCAAAACACCATGAAGCTAGTGTTTCTCAAAATGTAGTGTGTTCCTTAGACTTCATTAGATCTACAGAATCAGAAATTTCATGGTATTGGGTATAGAAACTGGCACTATAACAATCTCCCAAGTGAGCAATATAAGCAATAATTTGAAGGACATTTTCTGAGACTTCATACATATGCACTGGATAAAATTTATCATATAAACAGTAGACTTCTGTTATTACTCTCAGTATACCGACAGGAAAAAAAATTTATATTGAAGACTTGGTCAGCAATAAGTGGAAAAGATGTAACTGTTGATACTTTGGTCAATATTTCCAATAAAGTGAGACTCTGCAGTGTATAACTGTTTTAAACTAGACCTTACTTTGTTTGCAATGGCAATAAAAAGAAAATAATTACTATTTACATTGTTTTACTTACATACAAAAATTACTATTTATTGGAAGCACTATTACAATAATTTTACTCTTTATAAATAAGATTTAATTACACATAAAGAATAAGTTTAATTATTGCTTATAATGTATATAAACTATATAGAAACATACAATGTACATGATTGACTCATGAATGATCATTCACATCTCTAATTTCAGAAAAGAATTTCACAACCTTTTACACTATAATGTGTTTTCTACTGTACCTACTATAATCTCTTACACATGGCTGAAATAATTATTTGAGAAGTGACAAACTCTTCTCTTTTAAATATAAAAACTACAGAAAATTAACCTATTATGACAGGAAAGATTAATTTAAAGGAAGACAGAATTTATTGAAAATTTCTATTTATTATCATAGATTTGCATAATAAAATATGCTATTCTAGAAGATCATTCCTATCCACACTACCTAATAATGTTAACTAGGGAAACATTAAAAATCACCATTATTGATACATCTCTGATCTTCAACTGTGGTCATAAATAAGAAATCTGTGAATAAAATAATGCATATACTTCTAAAATGTATATTTCATAATGGGTCTACTAAGTTGGCTTATTCAATGTTTTATTCTTTTTTTTATATTTTATTTATTTATTTGACAGAAAGAGACAGCGAGAGCAGGAACACAAGCAGGGGGAGTGGGAGAGGCAGAAGCAGGCTTCCCGCCGAGCAGGGAGCCCGATGCGGGGCTCCATCCCAGGACCCTGGGATCATGACCTGAGCTGAAGGCAGCCGCTTAATGACTGAGCCACCCAGGCGCCCCTCAATGTTTTATTCTTCTCAAAATATGTTGCTATTGTAGTAATATATTCACAAAGTATCTATGAGGGAGGTCAACTGTTTCTTTTGTTTTTTTAAAGATTTTCATTTATTTATTTGACAGAGAGAGAGCGAGAGAAGGAACACAAGCAGGGGCAGAGGGAGAGGGAGCAGCAGGCTTCCCGTTGAGCAGGGAGCCCGATGCAGGGCTCCATCCCAGGACCCTGGGATCGTGACCTGAGCGGAAGGCAGACGCTTAACCAACTGAGCCACCGAGGCGCCCCTAGGGAGGTCAACTGTTGAGTAATTTGTAAGCATGCTAAGTTTATCTGAAATCGACCATTTCTGAATTTTGGGTAGAAGAAGCAAGCCGGATGTCAACATAGTAAAAAAAGCAATATAGGGGCGCTGGGTGACTCAGTCGGTGAAGTGTCTGCCTTCAGCTCGGGTCATGATCTCGGGGTCCTGGGATCGAGCCCCGCATCGGGCTCCCTGCTCGGTGGGGAGCCTGCGTCTCCCTTCCATTCTACCTCTGGGCTCTCTCATTCTCTCTCTCTCGCTTTCTCTCTCTCAAATAAATAAAAATTCTTTAAAAAAAAAAAAAGCAATATAGTTTCACCTGCTATTCAAATTTGGGTTTATTGATCAAAATAGCAATTCTCTTTGTATTCTGTGTGTGTGTGTGTGTGTGTGTGTGTGTGTGTGTGTGTGTGTGCGTGCTGACAGCTTCCTATTAGAATGACATTTTTGAGTTTGTTGTATAAAAAATAAAACAAGTTTTGCAATAAAAATTTCAACAGACATTTACAACGAAATTTTCGTGAATATATTCTATTCCCTGAGAGATCCTGTACATATTTAATACATTTTAAATAAAGACTAGAAAGTTGGCTTTAATGATACTATTGCTCTTATGAAACTTCCTCAAGTGGTGATATTCAGGCAATGGCAAGAAAATCTGTGTTTTTATTGTTAAAACTTGAAATGTCCTATCCTCTCCTTGATGATCTTTTATTTTTCCCCATGATCCATTATCAAAAGGATTGACATTTGTCCCACAAAGAACCACAAGACCCTAAGCCAACACTTTAGACTTCATTCGTTCTATATGCTCAGTGTCAAAGCAGTCATTCCCTCAATATTCCCAACTTTTAGGCTCCCTAGGGAGACACAGCAGATCAAGTTCATTTCCAAGTACATGCTCCTCAGGACTTGGGCAGTTGACTGTCCAGAACAGACATTGATAGGGAAGACCATCCATAGACAAGACCTCCTATCTTCAATTTCTTCAACCAGAGCAGGTTCATATGTCAGCAGGAGAAATGGAAGCTCTTTAGGCATATACCTAACACTAATGCTTATTGCATATTTTCATTAAAACTCTTGACCTTTCTTGGGACACCTGGGTGGCTCAGTTGGTTAAGTGTCTGCCTTCAGCTCAGGTCATGATCCCAGGGTCCTGGGATCAAGTCCCACTTTGGGCTCCTTGCTCAGTGGGAGCCTGCTTCTCCCTCTGCCTGCTGATTCCCCTGCTTGTGCACACACTCACTCTCTCTCTCTCTCTGACAAATAAATACATAAAATCTTAAAAAAAATAAAACTCCTGACCTTTCTGGGCAAATAAATCTTTATCATTAGACTAGATAATTTCTTCTGTTATAATATAATCTTTACTTCACCTTCATTCCTATCATGTTTTTGTACTCTTTCACCTTTGAATTCACTTTCACTTGTATTCTATAATTAGTTGTATACATATTTGTCTCTGTTTTTAGATTATAAGCTTCTCTAGAATAGGTGAGCTTCAAATATGATTTACTAAAGTATATAGCTCCTAAATGTTCAGCATATGTTTCAAGAATAAATGAATCAATGAACTAATTGAATAATTGTATCATTAACAGATGAATATACTGTCTCACTTTTAAATATTCAAATTAAAAAGGGAACTAAAACTAAATTTTCAGACTTTTATTTTATGTGATATTCATATTGACCAAGACAAAAAATATATGGATATAATTTTGAAACGCATTATTCATTATCAGGTTATATTTAGAGTAATTCAACAATGTGACAGGTGTTTCCCACTCTCTTCAGATTCCAGTTGATTTTTATCAGCTAATGTGACATTCATAAAACAGAACACAATATCAAGGGACAGACCAAGGAGAAAGGAGCAAATGTAACAGAAAAGAAGAATCTTGTTAATTGAACCACATTTCCATCCTTTTATCACATAATTTAATTATAGAGTTGGATTACTTGTTTGGAAACTTTGGTTGCTACACAAGCAAAAATGGTTATAATTTATAATCATACAGGCTTTTGTTATTTTCAATAATGATGTAATTTTTTCATGTTTTATCTGGTTTTAAGTGTATTCCTTGTGATTGAATCTCTAGTGGTCATAAATATGTGAGATTAATCATATTAAAATTACATTTTTTTAGATATTTGTATATGTAAAATGCCCATTAATATTTAGACAATATTTTCTTTCCTGACTAATTTTAAGATGATACAATTTACCAAACTATAATATATGTATGCATATACAACACACACACACACACACACACACATGCACACACACACAAAGCTATATATGTCACACATATATAAAATGTTATATCTATTTCAAATATCTAAAACTATAGGTAAGTATATTTTTATTTCATAGATCAGTATCTATGTAATTTTAATTAGGTAAAAATCAAATATCTGGGCAAAATATTTATACCACCATATAGACGGATATACAATGCATATTCAATATATTTGCAAAATTGGTTTTCCTTAGTCTAGTCCATAAAAAAAATACCATAAACTGGGTGGCTTAATAAATAACAAACTTCTATTTTGCAAAGTTCTGGAGGCTGCAAAGTCCAAGGTTATAGCACCAGCAGATTTGATATCTGGTGAGGGCCCCCATCCTCTTTGATGGCTATTTAAGCTCACATGGTGAAGAGCAAGGGCATTCTTTCAGACCTCTTTCATAAGGACATTAATCACACTTATGAGGGTTCCAGCAACATGACCTCAACCCTCCTAAAGGCCTCACCTCCCCAGGGGTTGGGATTTCTTTTTTTTTTTTTTAAAGATTTATTTATTTATTTGAGAGAGAATGAGAGAGAGAGAGAGTACATGAGAGTGGGGGAGGGTCAGAGGGAGAAGCAGGCTCCTTTGCTGAGCTGGGAGCCTGATGTGGGACTTGATCCCAGGACTCTGGGATCACGACCTGAGCCGAAAGCAGTTGCTTAACCAACTGAGCCACCCAGGCGCCCAGGGGTTGGGATTTCAACATATGAATTTGGGGGGGATACAAACATTCAATATAGCACTTGTTAGAGAGGAAATTTATTAAGTCAACATATATTTACTAGGGGTCTCTAATGTACTTGGTATTATCCTAAGCACAAATGATGCGACCAGGAAGAAGACAAACATGGTACCTTCCCCAATGTTCTTTATAGTCTGGAGAGTTTTCTGTAATCTCAGGACCTCTAATTAATTCAATTATTCAAAATTATGTAATAAGAATTATGCTAGATGCCAAGGATTCAGCAGGATACAAGGAAATTAAAATGCTTAACCTCATAGATCTTATAGTGTGACAGAAGACAAAAAATAAACAAATACGTAGGTTAGATAGTATATTTAACAGATTATATATAGTATGGGAAAATATAAAACAGAATAAGAGGAGTGGATTATACTGAGTCTTGTGATTTTAAAAGTAGTCAGATGAGGCCTCAATGACAAGTGAAATATTAGTAAAAATTAAAGGAAATGAAACATTGAGTCATGGATATTTGAAGAAAAGCCAATAGCCAATACAAAGCCCAGGAACCAAGGGGAACCTTTGAAAGAGGGGATACTAGAAAACTAGAAAGCCCGGGTAAATAGAAACAAATAAACAAGGGAGAGAGTAGGATAAACTGTCATAGACAAAGACTCCTTACATATATAGACTTCATAGATTATTGTATAGACTTTTATTTTACCCTAAGGAAAATGGAAAGCTATAAGTGAATGACAGAGACTGATATATATTTACAAAGGAAAACTCTGGCCACTGTGCTGAGAATTGCCTGCGGAGGCAAAAGGGTTTCAGCAGGAAGGCCAGGGCAGGTTATTACAACTATCCAGGTGCAACTTGGATGGAACCAGTGGTGGAAGTGGAAGGTAGATTCATTTTGTTATATTTTGAAGGAAGAGGAAGCCAGATATTTTGACACATTGGAGGCAATATAACCAAAAGAGATGACTATGGGAAATTTAAGATGCTTAATCACAACTAGAATAATGGAGTTACCACTATCTAAAATGGAGAAGATGGAAGATGGAACAGGTTGACAGGGCTGGTTGGAAATTTAATTTGGAAATCCTAATTTTGAGGAGAACAAATTGAAGACACATTTGGGTAAACAAGTATGAATTTCAATGGAGAATTATCAGCCTAACATATTTATTTAAGAGTCTGCGGGAGAGCACGACCTCAGTGGGTAAAAGAAACAATAAGAACAGGAACATGCATATATGGCAAAAGCTCTATGCATATGGCAAAAGCCAACCCTTCCCCCATTATTCGATACTGAAAACTGTACATGCTGAAAACAGCAGTGATGGTTGATGAGATATTTAGGCCTACTGAGGTCAGCTCTCCCATCTCCTGCAGCTCCCTATTTAATGCCTCACTAGGACCCATACTGATAGTCACATACACAGTTCCTTGCTGCCCCTCACGTGATTGCTTTCTTGAGTTGTTTTTTCTTTGCTTCTGCACACTTTACAATCTACGATAATAAAATTGAGAGTCCATGCAGACTCGGGGCTTCACCTCTGCGCCTGCACTTCTGGGCAGTCCTTGGTGGTGCAACCTCTTCGGGCCTCTCTTTGTTCCAAGTTACTGGACTCAGAGTAATCATTTTTTCTCTCAACAAACGCGCTATGCAACAAGAGTCAAATAAATTTGCCATGCAAGTGAGTATGGATAGAGAAATCCAAGACCCCTCCTATGATAAGGAATCAAGGAACAGGAAAAGTAAGAATGGGCTGGCAAAAGTGCAGCTAGTAAAAAAGAAAGACAAAGAGGAGAGCTTGATTCCTGGAAGCATGGCAAGGGAAGTGTTTCCAAAAGAGAGTGATAAAATATTAAATAATGTTGGAGGGGCGGAGCAAGATGGCAGAGGAGTAGGGGACCTGGATTTTGTCTGGTCCCAGGAATTGAGCTGGATAGGGATCAAACCATTTTGAACACCTACGACCTCGACAGGCGATCGAAGAAAAGAATAGCAACAACTCTCTGAACAGAAAAGCAACCACTTTCTGGAAGGTAGGATGAGCGGAGAAGTGAATCCAAGGTGATATTCAGGAGGATAGATGGTGGGGGAGGGGACCTCCGTCGGCCGCTTCTGGCAAGTGCTAGAGCCACGGAGCACAAAATCGGACTTTTAGAAGTTGGCTCTGCTGAGGGACGTCGCTCCAGTGGCTAATCAGGGGGTGGAACACTTGCTGGGACAGTGTGCTCTCAGGACCCACAGGGTCACAGAAAGACTGGGGGTGCCTGAGTGTGGCAGAGCTCCTAGGTATGGGAGCAGGGAAGCCGGCTGCAGAGATGGTTTGCCATAAACCATGATCCACGGCAGAGTCGGACCACTGCTCTTCCAGCAGGGACCCAACAAGTGGCAGATCCAGGGAGACTCCCCTTCCTCCCCCGGGGAGGAGCGGTGCAGGAGCGCACCACAGGAATCTGCTGGGTTTGGAGACTCCACACTGGGTCATGTGCCAGAGATAGAAACGCTTGGTCACAGACAAAGTGAGCACGGAGTGCGGCCGGAGACCGGGGAGACAGGAGTGAGTGATTGCTTTTCTCTGGTGGCTCACTGAGGAGCGGGGCCCCGAGTTCTTGGCTCCTCAGGGGCAGAGACTTGGAGGCCACCATTTTCACTCTCCTCCTCCAAAACTGTACAGAAAGCTTGTGGGGAACAAAAGTTTCTGAGAGCAAACCTGAGCAGATTATTTAGCCCAGACTGGCAAGGGCGGGGCAATTCTGACTCTGGCAAAGATATTTGGGAACCACGGCAACAGGACCCTCCCCCAGAAGATCAGCAAGAACAGCCAACCAAGATCAAGTTTACTGATCAATGAGAACAGCCAAACTCCAGCACTAGGGGAATACTGCACATAGAATTCATGGCTTTTTTAACATGATTCTTTAGTTTTTCAAAGATAATTTTTTAACAGTCTTTTTTGTTTTTTGTTTTTTGAATTTTTCTTTTTCCCTTTTATAACCATCTTATCAATCCCTTTTTTAAAAAAATGTTTTTTATTTTTTTATTTTTAGAGTCATGTTCTATCCCTTCATAGTAGTTACCCTTATTTTTGGTATATATATATAAGTTCTATCTTTAAAATTTTGAGGTACAGTTTCTTCTAACAGATCAAAATATACCCTAAACCTCGTGTATGGCTTTGTTCTAGTCTCCTGCCTGATCACATTCTCTCTCTCTCTCTCTCTCTCCTTTTTTTAAAATCCTCTTCTTTCTTTTTGCAACCGACTTCTTATCTTATCAATTCCTTTTATAAAATCTTTTATAATTTTCATCTTTACAGTCATATTCCATCCCTTCATTGTATTTACACTTATTTTGTAAATATATAAGTTTTCTATCTTTAAAATTTTGGGAGGCACTTTCTTCTAACACACCAAAATACGCCCAAAATCTAGTGTGTGGCACTGATCTATGCACCAGCCTGATCATATTTGATCATATTCTGTTTTGTTTTGTTTGTATTTGTTTGTTTTTATCTTTTCCTCTTTCTTTTTTTTCTTTTTCTTTTTTCTTTCTTTCCCTTTCTTTTTCCCCGGTTGCAGGTCTTTTTCTGATTTGTTTAGTGTATATTTTCTGGGGATGTTGTAACCATGTTAGCATTTTATTCTCTCATTCATCTATTCTCCTCAAGACAAAATGACAAGACAGAAAAAAATCACCTCAACAAAAAATACAAGAGGCAGTACTGACTACCAGGGACCTAATCAATACAGACATTAGTACGATGTCGGAACTAGAGTTCAGAATGACGATTTTAGAGATACTAGCTGGGTTTGAAAAAAGCATGGAAGTTATTAGAGAAACCCTTTCTGGAGTAAAAAACTAAAATCTAACCAAGTCAAAATCAAAAAGGTTATTAATGAGGTGCAATCAAAAATGGAGGCTCTAACTGCTACGATATGAGGCAGAACAGAGAATTAGTGATATAGAAGACCAAATGATGGAAAATAAAGAAGCTGAGAAAAAGAGAGATAAACAACTACTGGATCACGAGGGCAGAATTTGAGAGATAAGCGATACCATAAGATGAAACAACATTAGAATAATTGGGATCCCAGAAGAAGAAGAAAGAGAGAGAGGGGCAGAAGGTATATTGGAGCAAATTATAGCAAAGGACTTCCCTAATTTGGGGAAGGAAACAGGCATCAAAATCCAGGAAGCACAGAGAACCCCTCTCAAAATCAATAAAAATAAGTCAACACCCCAACAACTAATAGTAAAACTTACGAGTCTCAGAGACAAAGAGAAAAATCCTGAAAGCAGCTCAGGAGAGGAGATATGTAACCTACAATGGTAGAAACATTAGATTGGCAACAGACATATCCACAGAGACCTGGCAGGCCAGGAAGGACTAGCAGGATATATTCAGAGCACTAAATGAGAAAAATATGCAGCCCAGAATACTATATCCAGCTAGACTGTAATTGAAAATAGAAAGAAAGATAAAAAGCTTCCAGGACAAACAAAAACTAAAGGAATTTGCAAACACAAAACCAGCCCTACAAGAAATATTGAAAGGGGTCCTCTAGGCAAAGAGAGAGCCTAAAATCAACATACACCAGAAAGGAACACAGACAATATACAGTAATAGTCACCTTACAGGCAATACAATGACAATAAATTCATATTTTTCAATAGTCACCTTGAATGTAAATGGGCTAAATGCCTCAATCAAAAGACACAGGGCTATCAGATTGGATAAAAAAACAAGACCTATTTATATCCTGTCTGCAAGAGACTCATTTTAGACCCAAAGACACCCCCAGATTGAAAGTGAAGGGGTGGAAAACAATTTACCATGGTAATGGACACCAAAAGAAAGCTGGGGTGGCAATCCTTATATCAGACAAATTAGATTTTAAACCAAAGACTGTAATAAGAGATGAGGAAGGACACTATATCCGACTTAAAGGGTCTATCCAACAAGAAGATCTAACAATTGTAAATATCTATGCCCCTAACATGGGAGCAGCCAATTATATAAGCCAATTAATAGCAAAAGCAAAGAAACACATCAACATTAAAGAAAAAAAAAAAAGAAACACATCAACAACAATACAATAATAGTAGGGGACTTAAACACCCCCCCTCATGGAAATGGACAGATCATCTAAGCAAAGATCAACAAAGAAATAAAGGCTTGAAATGACACACTGGACCAAATGGACTTCAAAGATATATTCAGAACATTCCATCCCAAAGCACCAAAATACACATTCTTCTCTAGTGCCCATGGAACATTCTCCAGAATAGATCACATCCTAGGTCACAAATCAGGTCTCAACCAGTACCAAAAGATTGAGATCATTTCCTGCATATTTTTGTACCACATTGCTTTGAAACTAGAACTCAATCACAAGAGGAAAGTCGGAATGAACTCAAATTCATGGAGGCTAAAGAGCATCCTACCAAAGAATGAACGGGTCAACCAGGAAATTAAAGAAGAATTAAAAAGAATCATGGAAACAAATGAAAATGAAAACACAAATGTTCAAAATCTTTGGGATGCAGCAAAGGCAGCCTTAAGAGGAAGTATATAGCAATACAAGCCTTTCCCAAGAAACAAGAAAGGTCTCAAATAAACAGCTAATGGAGCTGGAGAAAGAACAGCAAATCAAACCTAAATCCAGCAGGAGAAGAGAAATAATAAAGATCAGAGCAGAAATCAATGAAATAGGAACCAAAAGAACAGTAGAACAGATCAACGAAACTAGGAGCTGGTTCTTTGAAAGAATTAACAAGATTAGCAAAACACTGGCCAGACTTATGAAAAAGAAAAGAGAAATGATCCAAATCAACAAAATCATGAGTGAAAAAGGAGAGATCACAACCAACACCAAAGAAATACAAACAATTATAAGAACATATTCTGGGCAACTATATGCCAGCAAATTAGATATTCTGGAAGAAATGGATGTTTTCCTAGAGATGTATAAACTACCAAAACTGAACCAGGAAGAAATTGAAAACCTGAACAGACCTATAACCAATAAGGAAATTGAAGCAGTCATCAAAAATCTTCCAACAAACAAAAGCCCAGGGCCAGATGGCTTCCCAGGGGAATTCTACCAAACAATTAAGAAATTAATACCTATTTTTCTGAAACTGTTCCAAAAAGTAGAAATGGAAAGAAAACTTCCAAACTCATTTTATGACACCACCATTACCTTGATCCCCAAACCAGACAAAGACCCCAACAAAAAGGAGAATTATAGACCAATATCCATGATGAACATGAATGCAAAAATTCTCACCAAAATACTAGCCAATAGGATCCAAAAGTACATTAAAAGGATTATTCTCCACAACCAAATAGGATTTATCCCTGGGCGGCAAGGTTGGTTCAACATCTGCAAATCAATCAATGTGATACAATACATTAATAATAGAAAGAACAAAAACCATATGATCCTCTCAAAAGATGCATAAAAAGCATTTGACAAAGTACAGCATCCTTTCTTGATCAAAACTCTTCAGACTATAGGGATAGAGGGTACATACCTCAATATCATAAAAGCCATCTATGAAAAGCCTACAACAAATATCATTCTCAATGGGGAAAAACTGAGAGCTTTCCCCCTAAGGTCAGGAACATGGCAGGAATGTCCACTATCACCACTGCTATTCAACATAGTATTAGAAGTAATAGCCACAGCAATCAGACAACAAAAAGAAATCAAAGGCATCCGAATCATCAAAGAAGAAGTCAAACTCTCAGTTTGCCGATGATATGATACTTTATGTGGAAAACCCAAAAGACTCCACCCCAAAACTGCTAGAACTCATATAGGAATTCAGGAAAGTGGCAGGATATAAAATCAATGCATAGAAATCAGTGGCATTTCTATAAACCAACAAGACAGAAGAAAGAGAAATTAAGGAGTCGATTCCATTTACAATTGCACCCAAAACCATAAGATACCTAGGAATAAATCTAACGAAAGAGGCAAAGAATCTGTACTCAGAAAACTATAAAATACTCATGAAAGAAATTGAGGAAGACACAAAGAAATGGAAAACCATTCCATGCTCATGGACTGGAAGAACAAATATCGTGAAGATGTCAATGCTACCTAGAGCAGTCAACACATTCAAAGCAGTCCCCATCAAAACCATCCACTTTTTTCTTCTTTTTTTTAAAGATTTTATTTATTTATTTGAGAGAGATAGAGAATGAGAGATACAGAACACGAGAGGGAAGAGGGTCAGAGGGAGAAGCAGACTCCCTGCCGAGCAGGGAGCCCGATGTGGGACTCGATCCCGGGACTCCAGGATCATGACTTGAGCCGAAAGCAGTCGCTTAACCAACTGAGCCACCCAGGCGCCCCATCCACGTTTTTCAAAGAAATGGAACAAATAATCCTAAAATTTGTATGGAACCAGAAAAGACCCCGAATAGCCAGAGGAATGTTGAAAAAGAAAAGCAAAGCTGGCGGGATCACAATTCCATACCTCAAGCTCTATTACAAAGCTGTCATCTTTAAGACAGTATGGTACTGGCACAAAAATAGACACATAGATCAATGGAACAGAATAGAAAGCCCAGAAATGGACCCACAACTCTTTGGTCAACTAATCTTCAACCAGGCAGGAAGGAAAATCCAATGGAAAAAAGACAGTCTCTTCAACAAATGGTGTTGGGAAAATTGGACAGCCACATACAGAAGAATGAAATTAGACCATTTCCTTACACCACACACAAAAATAGACTCCAAATGGTTGAAAGACCTACACGTGAGACAGGAGTCCATCAACATCCTAAAGGAAAACACAGGCATCAACCTCTTCGACCTCAGCCGCAGCAACTTCTTGTTAGAAACATTGCCAAAGCAGGGGCAAAAATGATCTATTGAGACCTCATCAAGATAAAAAGCTTTTGCACAACAAAAGAAACAGTCAACAAAACCAAAAGACAACCGACAGAATGGGAGAAGATATTTGCAAATGGCATATCAGATAAAGAACTAGTATCCAAAATCTATAAAGAACTTATCAAACTCAACACCCAAAGAACAAATGATCCAATCAAGAAATGGGCAGAAGACATGACCAGACAGTTTTCCAAAGAAGACATCCAAATGGCCAACAGACACATGAAAAAGTGCTCAACATCGCTGGGCATCAGGGAAATCCAAATCAAAATCTCAATGAGATACCACCTCACACCCGACAGAATGGCTAAAATTAACAGCCAGGAAACGACAGATGTTGACAGGGATGCGGTGAAAGGGGAACCCTCCTACACTTGGTGGAATGCAAGCTGGTGCAGCCACTCTGGAAGACAGTAAGGAGGTTCCTCAAAAAGTTGAAAATAGAGCTTCCATATGACCCAGCAATTGCACTACTGCATATTCACCCCAAAGATACAAATGTAGGGATCCAAAGGGGTACATGCACCCCGATGTTTATAGCAGCAATGTCCACAATAGCCAAACTGTGGAAAGAGCCAAGATGTCCATCGACAGATGAATGGATAAAGAAGATGTGGTATATATATACAATGGACTATTATGCAGCCATCAAAAGGAATGAAATCTTGACATTTACAATAACGTGGATGGAACTGGAGGGTGTTATGCTGAACAAAATAAGTCAATCAGAGGAAGACATGTATCATCTGACCTCAATGATATGAGGAATTCTTAATCTCAGGAAACAAACTGAG
>NW_027397069.1:43875478-43906088 GCF_003265705.2 Callorhinus ursinus
AGAAGAAGAAGAAGAAGAAGAAGAAGAAGAAGAAGAAGAAGAAGAAGAAGAAGAAGATAGCAGGAGGGGAAGAATGAAGGTGGGGACATTGGAGGGGGAGATGAACCATGAGAGATGATGGACTCTGAAAAAAAAAAAACTGAGGGTTCTAGAGGGGAGGGTTATGGGAAGATGGGTTATCCTGGTAATAGGTATTAAAGAGGGCATGTTCTTCATGGAACACTGGGTGTTATACTCAAACAATGAATCGCGGAACACTATATCAAAAACTAATGATATAATGTATGGTGATTAACATAACATAATAAAAAAAAGAAAAGAATATATTAAATAATGTTGAGAAGGCAAGTGAGATGAGAACCAAGAAGAGAACATTGAATTTAGCATGTAGAAGTCAGTTCAGACTTTGACAAGAGCAGTGAATGTGAAACAGAATGGGCACAAGCTGATTCAGTGGTATAGTAAAGAATGAAGGAGGAAAATTAGGAAAGAGAGGGTCGCCTGGGTGTCTCAGTTGGTTAAGTGTCTTCCTTCGGCTCAAGTCATGATCCCAGGGTCCTGGGATGGAGCCCCACCCCCGGTTCCCTACTCCGCGGGAGCCTTCTTCTCCCTCTCCTCCCCACTTGTGTTCTTTGTCACTATCTGCCTCTCTCTCTCAAATAAATAAATAAAATCTTTGGAAAAAAAAAGAAATTAGGAAAGACAAATTGACAATTCTTTTAAGGATTTAAAAAATGGCAGATCCTTCTTCCCAATTTCATACCCTCTATAATAGGTAAAGTACAGATTTCTCACAAATTCATAAACAGGAAACACATATATACAGCTATGTAAAAAACCTTTGGAACGGGTGCCTGGGTGGCTCAGTTGGTTAAGCAACTGCCTTCGGCTCAGGTCATGAACCTGGAGTCCCGGGATCGAGTCCCACATCGGGCTCCCTGCTCAGCAGGGAGTCTGCTTCTCCCTCTGACCCTCTTCCCTCTTGTGCTCTCTATCTCTCATTCTCTCTCTCTCAAATAAATAAATAAAATCTTTAAAAAAAATTAAAAAAAAAAAACCTTTGGAGCTACTGAGAATTTTTAAGTAAATAACCTACTAAAACATTTCACCTCAACTTCCACCACTTACATAGTAAACTATTTTGTTTCTTCACCTAATTTTATAGCCACAAAGTTTTCCTCGGCCTACACTGCATGTGGTTACTTCTGTTCACTTACATACATGCTCATTTCTCAGAATAAATCCTTTCACTGGGTTCCAGGAGGTCTTGTGGGAAATATTCATAGCTTTTCTTTGTTGTTCTCATCTACTCCCGAGTTGCAGTTACATGTTAGAATCAGTTCCTTGGAGAAGTAGAAGGCAATTCAGCAGAAAGAGCTTCCTTTTTATTGGCTTTAAGTCCATGAAAGGTCCATTATTGGACATCAAAATTGTGTGAGTTTTAGTTATGTGCTTTCCTGAATTTTCTGAATTTTCTCCCCATTTACAGGTTTTGAGGCAGAAAGAGAGTCACATATACATAGGGAAATAGTGAAGAGTTTAGAAAAGTCTTGAATAACAACATAATTATTTAAGAGGCAAGCAGAGGAAGAGAAGGAAAGAAAAAAGCACATATATGATATTGTTTAAGAATAAAAAAATAACACAAAGCAATTTTCAGAAAACATAAGAGCATTCCCACAATATCAAATTCATAGCCATCAAATACTATGAGAACATAAATACATCCCATACATTTAGTAAGTAAGGTATCATTAACAAATACAGTAAGATCAATTTTGACTGAATTGTGTGGAGAAAAAAAAAACATGGTTCAAAAAGGCAGTTAAAGAATAAACAGGATTTGATAAGGAGAGTCAAAAAAGTAGCATGGATATGAACTGCATGAGACTAGGAATTGTATCTATTTTATATAAAGTATATACCCAGTACCTACCACAAAGACTGGTAAAAAGTGGAGACACACAAATATTTATTAATGAAAGTATCCAGAGAAAGAACACTTACTCAATAGTCCTTCTGTGTTTGCTATCTTTCCTATTTAATAACCTGAGAAACTGTGGGGCACTAATACCCTGTTTTCTTTTAGAAATGTGTAACTCTTAAGCCAATCACTAACTATATGTTTCAGAAGACAAAATGTCATTTGGTGTTTAACATCAGAAAGGCCTCTTTGATAATATAGCTACTTAACAAATATAATATGCCAACTATAAATAAGGGGAAATTAAAAATAAATGAAATATTTACTGTTAACAGTAATATAATTTAGCTTTAAGTATCATAATTCATAGACTTCATTTTAAACTTTTAAGATTAAATGCATAAAATAAAATAGAACACAATACTTTCTTCCTATTCATTTTGAAAGTCTAGTCATATTTTGAATATACATTTAAAACTACCATAGTAGTAATAGTTAATTTAGATGTGTTACTAATCAAAAAGTCTGTGTCATTAATATGTGTTTTCTTTGTTGTTAATTAAACCCCTAGAGTATGCAATTAATCTATAAGAGTCTTCAGTGTATTTACACTAGTGTTCTAGTAGATAAAATGTGTGTGGTAAAATTCTTTAAAATAATAGTATGAGTAATGTAAAATATATTCAGTGAGCCAAAAGACATTTGCATAAACTCTCCTGAGCCATCTAAGTAATAAAGTTTAGTATCTTCTAGATTTCTCAAGATTATTTCTAAATTTTGTAGCTACTATAAAAACAATCCCTTGATTACTTTGAAATAAAATAAAAATACTCTTATTCTTGTCATTCATTTGCTTTTTTGAGAAAGATTATATTCACTTACATTAGGTGTGCAGACTTGTGAGCCTTTTAAATTTAGATTTTGTAGCAATAGATAGCATAGCTTCTAACCAAGATCTATATTTTCATACAAAGTTTCTGAAAACTTACTTATTCATTGCAAATTATATTCATTGTTAATTATTTCAGTTTAGGCCCTATTAATGTGAAACAGACATATTTACTTGGTTTACTATGTGTATAATTTTTTAGATGATATTCTGATAACTTTATTCTATTCTATACACAGAAGGTATCATATGGGCACAAAAATTATCCACAGGTGGGACTTTCCTCCCACCTCTCAACACATACAGCAATAGAAAAGTGGAAAGTCTCTGGCCTTTCACAAGTTATGCTACTACTTCTCTCAACTCTTTCAGAGAGACTGTTCTCACTAGATACAATGATATCCAGATCCTTGAGGTATTATCGGACACTGATTCTAAAATAATACTAATTCCTGGAGATTTAAGAATAAGTCTGTGATCCACGGGTCAGAGTGGGTTTAATGGACTCAGAAGATAAATGTCATTTTGTTCTAAATCTACTTCATGGTAGTTTAATTCATATCTATCATTCATACGACATTTATTCCCATACCCAGTGTGTGTTATTATAGTAAATATTTTTACCAACTGGAAGAACACCCACAATGTCTGCTTGACACAGAGATAATGGTTATGATGGTAGAAAAAGTCAAGTGGAAGAATTTGGAACTCCCACTGCCTAACGAAATAGTAAATAGCAAATCAATTCCAATATTGTAACTTCAAGGGGAATATAAGAATTAGTGTCATACTGAAGGATAGTAGGGTTCAAGAATATTGATTCTTATCACATCCACATTTCTACTTTCCAGTACAGGGATAGATTATATTTGAGAATGGCAGTGGATTGTTTTATGATTAATCACCTGCAAATGGAATTACAGCTATTGTTTGTGATGTGAACTTATTGTCAAACAGTCCCCGGGTATCAGTATGCACGAACTGGGATGAAAACACTTTTATCTCTAGTCCAAGAAATAGAGAATATCATAAGTAGATGACTTTTATCTGGAATAGATAGCAATATACATTTCCTACCTTGCCCTAAAGTTTACCTGCCTTTAAACTATTATAAATTCAAGGTATCTTTGCCATATCAAAATCACAGAACATTACTATAAATGATTATTTAGGTTAAATGATATTATATGAATCTGCAGAGTTGTTCCTAAATGTTTTAACAAGATATATGCATGCTAGAGGTCTGCGACACCTATGACCTGCCCCCTTAACAAATTTCTGACTGTGTATTTGCCAAAGAAATATTAGATATCCCCTCCAAAGTGAAGAAATATATTGTACCTTACACCATCTACTACAAAGAATGTTCCAAAAGAGGTGACTTTTCTTGTATTTTTAAAAAGATTTTATTTATTTATTTGAGAGAGAGAATGAGAGAAAGAGAGCATTGGGGGGGGGGGTCAGAGGGAGAAGCAGACTCCCTGCCGAGCAGGGACCCTGATGCAGGACTCAATCCCAATCCGGGACTCCAGGATCATGACACGAGCCCAAGGCAGTCGCCCAACCAACTGAGCCACCCAGGCACCCTTTCTTGTATTTTTGAATGCTATCTATTCTAATTTTCTCATTTATCCCCTAAAAGGCTTAAAAAAGCTACCTAAAAGGTAGCTTTGGGTGGCTTTTCTTGAAAGGTTTTCCAGCTGGTTTGCTCAGAACTGTAAGCAGCATTGCTACTCAGTACTTATCAAATATCAAAATGTTCTGAATATCAAAATGTCTATGATGGATAGGGATACTGTAAGGAGCTGCAGAAATCCCAACTAAAGGAATTATGATGGAGTTCACTAGGTTTTGGAGTCAAGATATTCCCTCTTTAGAAAATAACTGTTCTTTTGGAAAACAGATCTTGGTCTAGTGATAGAACTTAAGTTGCATCCTTAGTCTTCCACATATGATTTCCAGGGCAATTGCCCATGACTATTTGACTGGGGAAAAAAAAAAAAAGACTAGAATCTGGTTCACAGATAACTTTTTATGACATGCTGAAACCAATTGGAAGGAATTTGTTGCTATGTTTTAATTTAATTCAATATCTATAAATGAAGAGGACATAAATCTGAGCAGAGTACATTATTCCTAATTTTTCTGGAAATAAAGAGAAGTTGAGATAAGGATCTATATTAATGCATTGGAAGTGACTAATAATTTTGAATAGGGGCTTGGAAGAAAAAAGATTGGAAGACTGTGAGGAGACTTGCACAATGTTTTGAGGGATAGCTATTAAAAATAGTCTTGATCTGTAAGAATATTTTGTCCCATGTGAATGAATCCCTTCCGTAGATCCCCACTATGGACATGCTCACTGATCAAATGTAAAGGTGATGTAAGTCACCCTTAACTTCCAGCTTGTTTGGTGTACCCACAAGTAAGGTAGAATGGCAACAATGGAGATTAAGCATGGGGTCAAAAACATGGATTCTCTATGCCAGGCCAATTTGGCCACCACTGCTTCTCCATGCTCAGTGGCAAGGAGCAAGCTGATCACCTGATATGGTGCTATAAACCAGAATGGACAAGCCATTTGGTGGCAAATTAATTATGCTGAACTTTTTCCTTCAGTGAAGGGCTAGAAATACATCCTCATGGGAAGAGATACTATATTTGGATTGAATATCCTTATCTATCTTGAATTTCCAGTTATCTGTTCCTACATAGTGAAACTCTCCAGAAACTAGGCTGTGCATTTCTAACTCATATAGCATCAGCTGATATGAGCTTATGTTGGAGTATCCACTTCCATCGTGGCTTCTTCATTCACATGTATGGTTCCTGAGAGTTTCTTAGTGTGTCTCTGCCCCTCACCCCTTTCTCTCCATATGGTATTTATCCTCCAGATTCTATATGCCTTGGGCTTATCATAGTATAACAGTTTCTGGGTATTTGGTCTTCTTAAAAGGTGGCTGATGTCCCAAGACAATTGTTTCAGTGTTCAAAAAGCACTCCAAGGAATCTAAGCAGAAATTGCAAGGCTTACTATAACCAACCCTCAGCAGTTTAAACTATCACCTCAGCTGATTCTACTGGCCAATCAACTTGACTAAGGACATCCTGATTTAAGTAGAGAGAAGGAATAAATACCACTTCTCCCTGGCAAAATGTTATCCACATACAAGGAGGGAAAATTGTTTGGAGCTGTCTTAAAGAGGAGCCACCACATCCATTTCTTTCTGCCAACACTAAAATATATCATTCACCATCATGGCACCCCACACAACCATTTATGATCAAGATATTCTTTTAATTATGTACAAAATATGCATATGTTAACCTTACTGAAGTATGGAATAGCTTACTGAAGATATTACTATGGTTTCAGAAGTACAAAATTCATTCCAAGTTTGAGATTCTGTCCCTCTAGAAGTGGTATAGCACACAAACCAGGTATCAATGAGTGGTAAGCTTTCTTATGTAACTAGAATGTATGCATTCTAAAATTAAGGGACAGAAATTAGAATGCCACCTTTTGCTATGACACCTACTGATCTTCTCACAAACACTTCGCTTCCTTTCCCTACAACTATGGGTTCTTCAGTTTTGGAAGATGTAATACTCAAAGGAAAAATGGTTCCATCAGGAGATACACAATGATCCTTTTTAAATAAAAATTGAGATTACCTACTAGGCTTTTGGTTTCCTCCTACCTCTGAGTCAGTAGAAATCGATGGAGATTATAGTGTTGATTGGGATGATTGATCTTGACCATCTAAGGGAAATAAGTTTGTTTCTACAGAACAGAGCAAGGGAGGGAAATGAATCTAGGTAATTCCCTGGGATTCTCCATTACTGCCACATCCAGAGGAAAATATCAATGAAAGTTCACTCTACTTCTATACAAATCTAACCACTAAGTGCTTAAAATTGCTGAAAAATCAAAGTTCAAATGTTTTAAATAACTTCTCTTCTCCTCTCTTAACATTTTTGCCTGTAGGTTACACAATACCATGATAATACAAGGACTAAAACCAGAGGGGAAATATACATCACCTAGAGATCCTGAACTTGGACCTGAATGCAGCAAGAGATACACACTTACATATTGTTTATTTGATTGTCTCCCTTCTCTTTTTTCTTCCTTCCTTCTTTCCTTAATCTTCTTTGAAAGGGAATTAATTTCTACCTAGTTATGTGAGGCTTAGTTCAGAAAGTATCATTGCATTTTATTAGGAACACGTTTTGTTGTTTTTTTTTAACTAGAATTGCAATCTGGGGGGAAAATGGTGTATATTGGTTGCTGCATACTATAGTATGAAATGTAGTGGATGTTTCTAGTTGTTTTATTGTCAAGCAATTTAATCCCATTCTTACGTATGGGGAATTCCCAACTGTATACATTTTTGGCAATTGGACATGTTTATGTGGATCTTTGAACCTGGCCCAGTGATTAAAATAAGCAGAGATAAGTAAAATAAGCAGAGATAAGAAATCCAATTCAATCATGACATCAATGGTAACCATACCAGTTTTCAGGGGCATCCGTAGCAAAAGTGCCAGCAGAGAGAACTGATGGTGGTGACACTGGTGGTGGTGGTGGTGGTGGTGGTGGTGGTGGTGCAAGCTGAAACAATCTGCGCCCACTTGTGGAAGATGGTCCTCATAGATTACTTCTGTGGTATGGTTCAGGCAGCAGTCCTTATTCTCTAGATTCCTTTTTTCCTTCCTTATTTTCAAAGTGTGGTTCTCCTATTTTGCTAGTGAATTTATGACCTACCTAATAACCAATCAGTAAATTCTCCTAATGCTTAAATTAGTCAGAATCAATTTCTGGTGCATGCAACTGTGAATCCTGTCTTATAAACATATATCTACAAAGACAAATACCTTTTAAGTACATTCTGCATGAAATATGAAGAAAGTAAATGTGTATTAAAAATTTTTAATGTCTTTTAAAAAAATTTCTATATGAGTGTGATTGATATTTACCTCACACAAAATATACGATCCATCATATGCATACTCCATCAAAAAGTAAGAATTACAGTCTGCCTGAGGATAGCGAAATCATATCAATTTTCTATAAAATATAACCGAACACTCGCTTCTCCACTGTGGAACAGACATTCATCAGCATATCCTGTGAAAGGAATGCAGGTGTTTTACAGAATACCAAACAAGTATTGATCTCTAGTAGTATTATAAAGAATGCAAGCATTGGTATTATACCAGTTGTTTTACCCTGTGGTATTGGCACTATATTTAGCCATAAAAAGATCAGATAGCCCTGAGGTGTCATTTTCTTATTGTTTAAGGATAACTATATGTACTGAACACTCATACACACAAAATGATAACGATGTGCCTTCAGATAATATAGTATTCAAAATGTTTCACAAGTACTTGGCTTAAGTATGATCCTCACATTGATAATTTCACTCCCACAGCTCAGAGGAAGGTCACTATTATTATGTTGACTAGAAATGTCTTTTTAAAGTGGAAAGAATCAGTATTTATTATAACATAACAACCGAATAAATATATTAAGAGGTACAAACTTCCAGCTATAAAATTAAAAAAGTCATAGGAATGAAAAGCATAGTGTCAGGAATATAGTCAATAATACTGTAATAACTTTATATGGTAACAGATGTAAGTACTGAGTGAGCACTGCATAATGTGAAGAATTGTGAAATCACTATATTGTATACTTGAAACTAATATAGCATTATATACATATATATACACTTAGATTTTTAAAAAGCTAAATAAATCTAAAAATTAAGTGTTGTAAATGAAAACAGTTCAACCATTAAATGTATTACTATTTTTTAATTTCAAATTTTGTGTGTAGGTAAAATTTTTATATACTTTAATATATGTAGTCCAACATATCTAAGACAAGACTTTACATATATTATGGCAATCAAGACATTACTAGAGTTGGTAATTGAGTTTCATGAACTTAACATAAAATAATTTATCAAGAGAGTAATTTAAGGGGTACCTGGGTGGCTCAGCCATCTAAGAATCTGACTCTTGATCTCAGCTTAGGTCTTGATCTCAGGGTCATGAGTTCAAGCTCCACATTGGACATGGAGCCTACTCAAAAAAAAAAAAAAAAAAGAGAGAGAGAGAAAGAACAAGAGAGAGAAATCTAAGAATGTACTACTTTTTTTTCAACAAGATTTGGAAAGAACCTTTGTAAAAACAGATGATACATATATACCTATAGATACTGTCCTTTTTTTTTTACATTAAAGTTGATTACTCATCAGAAAAAACTTGATGCCTAGGTTTTTAAAAACCATGTTTATTATAATATTGTTAAATCTTCTTACTAGTTTGTCTTCATTTAATTTGAGGGTGATTATTGTATACATATTTAACACCACAGCAGTGCTTTATGGCAATGTGCTATTTGGATCATTTTATTTTTTATTCAAGAGACTGCAGGGTGCCTGGGTGTTTCAGTCAGTTGAGCATCATATTCTTGGTTTCAGCTCAGGTCATTATCTCAGGGTCATGAGATCAAGCCCTATGTCAGGCTCCATGCTCAGCAGGGAGTCTGCTGGAGATTCTCTCTCTCCCTCGCCCACACTTGCTCTCTCTCTCTCTCTTTCTCTAAATTAAATAAACAGATAAAATCTTTTTTTAAAAAAATAGGTTGTATAACTCCTCTTCTTGACTATGTTGTAAATTATTTATAATCTTCTCAGCCTGGAGTAATTGTACCTCTCTCCAGGCAACTTCACATTTGGTGAATAAGTATATTGTTAAGTTCTGCTGAAATATATGTTAGTGTAATGTTCTGCATTGGCAATTGGTCTATGAGTTACTGGACTGCATGTGTGTATTTATACGCACTTGGATATGAAGTAGCTATACCTGTATCTGGTATGGTATCCTTGCTCATTATGTATATCTGAATGTATCAATCAATGCATCAATGCTACATTTTTAAGATTACAGTTTCTATTTTTTCACCTTTGATGACCCAGTAAAGTTAAGCAGCATGATGTCTGACTCAGTAAATTCTCTAAATGTTTGATGAATGAACAAATAATTGCTCATCATTGAAATATGATAGCCTCCATTCATTTTTTTGGTGTTCAATAAACTCATTCATAACACAGAAAAAAGTGTGAAATAAATGCAATAATGTGAAAGAGACATATGATTATAGTTTGTTATATATAGACATCATATATTTATTATATCTTAACCCTTTTCAGCTACCCTATGTTCTTTGGCAAAGCATTTAAATAAGAGTTTGAAATATTCTCTAGTGTTTTTTTTTTTTAGTTTATTATGATTCATTGTGACATTGATTACAAACTGTGGTAGTCATTTTACTTATAGAAGATGATTTACAGACATGCTTTATTCCTTTGAAAGTTTACAAGCTTCAAAGGGACAGCAATGTCCTATGATAACTCGTATTTATTGAATAATAACAATGTTCTGAGTATTCTACCTGTAATGACCCATTTAATCAATCAAATAAGACTATTGCACAGGGATAATTATTTTCTTTGTTTACATATTAGGAAACTGGGGCACAGAAGGTAAATAGCTTGCCTAAGATCACAGAGTTAAAAAGGGCTAAATCTAGAATTTACAAGGCAGTGTAACTCTGGAGTTAGTATTTGTAATTGCTACCCTCAAATGATAAAGGAGTACAGCTCTACTTGGTAGATCAGGAAAATTTAACTTTCATGATTTTGTCTTAGCCATTCCCGAAATAAAATAACACTGTCTTTAAAAATTAAAATAATGATGCTTTCCAGCAATCCCCAATTTTCCTTTGTTTTTGTTCCATTTCCTTCTCTCCACCAGGCATTAGGTGTGTCACCACAGAATGAAGGTCTTACCTCGGCAGATCCTGAAGCTCATTATGGACAAGAAATCTGTGCTTATTTAGTAGTAGGGAAGGCTGTATTTTCCAGCTAGAAGTGTTTACTCATCTTGGAACAACGCCACATAACTTGCCTCACTGCCAAAAACATGTTCTCCTTTGGAACTGGGCACTGAAAGCCTCACAAACCTGGGCAAGAAGTATATATATCAGGACCCAAAACACTCAAACTCAGCCTGAAGACAGAACAGGTATAATAATTGTACAGTTAACTATCTCTAATGGACTGAACTTAGCCTCTGCTTCTACAGTATATTATGAGTTTAGCTGTATTTCCACAAATCTCTTTAAAAATATTGTTTTTAGTTATCTTTCAAGGGCAAATAAAAAATTAAACAATTCCTGAGTTTACCTCAACAATTAACTGAACAATGAACTGGAGGAAAATCTTTAGTGTACTTAGAAACACACTTCTAAGGGTTCAATCAAAGCTAAAAGGTATATATTTCCTCAACCCACTGAACCTTAATAAATAAAAAGTAAAGTATCCAATATATGCAAAAAGTGAACTAATACATTTTTCCATGATTTAAATATAACATTATTTTACATATTACATTATAAAGTACCCCCAAAGAAAGAAAAATACTTCATATCTTTTAAAATGTTTTATTTATCCTGCTTTTTGGCATTTTAATTATCATGTGTCTTGGTGTGGACCTCCTTGGGTTGAATTTTTAGGGGGGAATCTCTGTGCCTCTGTTCCTGCCTCTGTTTCCTTTCCCAGATTAGGGAAGTTTTCAGCTATTATTTCTTCACATAAATTTTCTGCCCCCCTTTTCTCTCTCTTCTGGGATTCCTTATAATGGGAATATCATTACACTTGATGGGGTCAATGAGTTCCCCAAAACTGTTCTCAATTTGCATGATTTTCTTTTCTCTCCTTTGCTCAGCTTGGTTACTTTCCATTACTTTGTCTTCCAGGTCATTATTTCACTCCTCTGCTTCACCTGGCCTGATATTATATTTTTACTTCATTTATGGTGGTGCTGATGTCTGATTCATTCTTTTCTCTGTGTCAAGGAACTTACTGACATCCTCCACTCTTTTCTCCAGTCCAGCAAGTATGTTTGTTATCATTACTTTAAATTCTCCATCAGGCATATCATTTATATCTGTTTCACTTTGGTCCTTTGTGGTGCTTGGTCCTGTTCTTTCATGTGGGAGATGCTCTCTGTCTTCTTATTTTGTCTGACTTTCTATGTCTGTATCTGTGTGTTAGGAAGGTTGGCTACTTCTCTTGCTCTTAATGATAATAGTATTATGAAGAAGAGTCCTGCAGTGCCCTGCAGTGCCATGTCTCCTGTTCCACAGGGCCTGCCCTCAAGAGAGTGTCCCCTATGTGTGTTGCATGTGCTCAGCTGCTGAGTCTTAGCCTCTTTTTCCTTCAGGCCAGTTGTCTGCAGAGAATTTCTTTGCCTCCGGTGGACAGTCTTTGGTCTCCAGCAGGGGTGCGGTGTGTTTTAATAAGGTGTGCAGTGGTTTGCCTGCAAATGAGGCCTGCCACCACTGCTGCTGGAACTGGATTCCTGAGCATCTTGAAGTAATTAAATGTTTCTTATTCCTCTTGGCCAAGTATGATTCATATCTAAAGCTCTAAGACTACTATATTTTTCCTTAGAAACCCATGATTCATACACTGTAGAAAAATGAGGAGACCATAGTCTCTCATGGTTCGTCTCCCCCTCTGATGGACTCTGAGAAACAAACTGAGGGTTCTAGAGGGGAGGGGGGGTGGGGGCATGGGTTGGCCTGGTGATGGGTATTAAAGAGGGCACGTTCTGCCTGGAGCACTGGGTGTTATGCACAAACAATCATGGATCACTACATCACAAACTAATGATGTAATGATGTAATGTATGGTGATTAACATAACATAATAATAAAGAAAAAGGAAAAGGAAAAAAAATTAGGAGACCACAAAATTTTGATATTATGTACTATAATAGTAACTGCAAACTTGAATTCTTATATGGTAGGGGATAGACAAATGTATAAAATATTATAAAATTCAGAGAATGACTATTTCCATTAGCTAAGCATTCAAATATTTTCTGGCATAGTTTGCTCAGGTAAACTAATTTAAACAAGTTAAAAAAAATACTGTTTAGGCTCTTTGTTAGATTTTTATTATTTACTGCTTTGCTAAAGGTTCTAGTTTTTTATGATTTTATAATGCTTCCAACATCCTCATAATAACAATTGTATTAGCTACAAACATGTTCGTACACCTTACGTGAATGTCAGAAATATGCCAAAATATAACTAGTCCCTGAAACAAAACTCTCTTCATGCCATTCACCAGAAGCATAGGAAGGATAAGCAAGAAATAATTTATAGTTCATTTAACAAAAGGTCTTCAGAATAAGGTTCCCAGAGTTTATAGGGCAATATGTTATATCCTCATCTAACGTGACTCATTTTGAAATGGACGTTGTGTCCGATGAGAGTTAATGAGTAAATCTGATTCTACATTTAGAAATAAATGTAATGAACAGTAAATATTAGTACTCCAATATTATGGCTTAGCAATAATGAATTGATGGTTCGTAAAGGTGTTATTCATATGCATAATTTTGAATAAATATTCATATATATACATACACACACACACACATACACACACACACAAACCTAGAAGGAGATATGTAGGTGTGGCTAGAACAATTCTTTTCTTTCTTTTTTTTTTTTAAAGATTTTATTTATTTAGTTGACAGAGAGAGACACAGTGAGAGAGGGAACACAAGCAGTGGGGGAGGGGGAGGGAGAAGCAGGCTTCCCGCTGAGCAGGAGCCCAATGCGGGGCTCGATCCCAGGACCAGGGACCATGACCTGAGCCGAAGGCAGACGCTTAACGACTGAGCCACCCAGGCGCCCTAGAACAATTCTTTTCTTAAAGATTCACTTATTTCATTGGAATAGGATTACTCACTTATCATTACTGGGGATTTTCAAAAAGAATGCTTTGTGTACAACTGGCAACATTATCTTCTCAGGCTGATTAAATTGAAATATGGGAAGGAGGAGGAGCAAGATGGCAGAGGAGTAGACCTAACATCTTGTCCAGGAATTCAGCTCGATAGGGATCAAACCATCTGAACACCTACAAACTCAACAGGAGATTGAAGAAAAGAATAGCAGCAACTCTCCGAACAGAAAAGCGACCACTTTCTGGAAGCTAGGACATACAGAGAAGTGAATTCAAGGTGATATTCGGGAAGATAGATGGCAGGGGGAGGGAGCCTCCATCAGGTGGATACCAGCAAGTGATAGAGAGCGGAGCACAAAATCAGAACTTTTAGAAGTCTGCTCCACTGCAGCAGAACTTCCAGGTATCAGAGTAGGGAAGATGGCTGCAGAGATGGAGCTGAGGTGTGGGCTCTCAGCTTGGGGTTGCCATAAACTGTGATTTGTGGCACAGTCGGGCCACTGCCCATTGATCAGGGACCCAACAAGCAGCAGATCTGGGGAGAATCCCCTTCCTCCCCCAGGGGGAAGTGGTGCAGGAGTGCACCACAGGACTCTGCTGGGTTTGGAGACTCCAAACAGAGTCGTGTGCCAGAGGTAGAAATGCTGAGTCACAGGGTGGGTGAGCACAGAGTGCAGCCAGAAACCAGGGAGATGGGAGTGATTGACTGATTTTCTCTCAGGGCTCACTGAGGAGTGGGGCCCCCAGCTCTCGACTCCTCTGAGGCAGAGGATTGATCAGATGTTGGTTGAAAACAATGAAACTAAATTCATATCTTTCAACAGTTACCCTGAATGTAAATGGGCTAAATGCCTCAATCAAAAGACACAGGGGTATCAGATTGGATAAAAAAACAAGACCCATCAATATGCTGTCTGTAAGAGATTCATTTTAGACCCAAAGACACCTCCAGATTGAAAGTGAGGGGGTGGAAAACCATTTACTTTGCTAGTGGACACCAAAAGAAAGCTGGGGTGGCAATCCTTATATAAGACAAATTAGATTTTAAACCAAAGACTGTAAGAAGGATGAAGAAGGACACTATATCCTACTTAAAGGGTCTATGCAACAAGAAGATCTAACAGTTGTAAATATCTATGCCCCTAACATGGAAGCAGCCAAATATATAAGCCAATTAGTAACAAAATCAAAGAAACACATCGACAACAATACAACAATAGTAGGGGACTTTAACACCCCCCTCACTGAAATGGACAGATCATCTAAGCAAAAGATCAGCAAGGAAATAAAGGCTTCAAATGACACACTGGACCAAATGGACTTCACAGATATATTTAGAACATTCCATCCCAAAGCAACAAAATACCCATTCTTCTCTAGTGCCCATGGAACATTCTCCAGAATAGACCACATCCTAGGTCAGAAATCAGGTCTCAACCGGTACCAAAAGATTGTGATCATTCTCTGCATATTTTCAGACCACAATGTTTTGAAATTAGAACTCAGTCACAAGAGGAAAGTCAGAAAGAACTTAAATACATGGAGGCTAAAGAGCATCCTACTAATGAATGAATTACTCAACCAGAAAATTAAAGAAGAATTAAAAAAATTCATGAAGACAAATGAAAATGAAATCAAAACTGTTCAAAATCTTTGGGATGCGGCAAAGGTGGTCCAAAGAGGAAAGTATAGAGCAATACAAGCCTTTCTCAAGAAAAAAAGAAAGGTCTCAAATACACAATCTAACCTTACACCTAAAGGAGCTGGAGAAAGAAAAACAAATAAAGCTTAACCACCATTGATTAGAGCAGAAATCAATAGAATAGAAACCAGAAGAACAGTAGAACAGATCAATGAAACTAGGAGCTGGTTCTTTGAAAGAATTAATAAGATTGATAAACCCCTGGCCAGACTTACTAAAAAAGAAAAGAGAAATGACCCAAATAAATAAAATCATGAATGAAAGAGGAGGGATCACAACTAACACCAAAGAAATACAAACAATTATAAGAACATATTACGGGCAACTATGCCAGCTAATTAGACAATCTGGAAGAAATGGATGTATTCCTAGAAATTTATAAACTACCAAAACCGAACCAGGAAGAAATAGAAAACCTGAACAGACCTATAACAGCTAAGGAAATTGAAGCAATAATCAAAAATCTCCCATCAAACAAGACCCCAGGGCCAGATGGCTTCCGAGGCGAATTCTACCAAATATTTAAAGATTTAATATCTATTCTTCTGAAACTGTTCCAAAAACTAGAAATGGAAGGAAAACTTGCAAACGCATTTCATGAGGCCGCATACCTTGATCCCAAATACAGAAAAAGACCCCATCAAAAAGAATTACAGACCAATATCCTGGATGAACATGGATGCAAAAATTCTCACCAAAATACTAGCCAATAGGATCCAACAGTACATTAAAAGGATTATTCACCATGACCAAGTGGGATTTATCCCTGGGTTGCAAGGTTGGTTCAACATATGCCAATCAAACAATGTGATACAATACATTAATAAAAGGAAGAACAAGAACCATTTGATCCTCTCAATAGATGCAGAAAAAGCACTTGACAAAGTACAGCATCCTTTCTTGAACAAAACTCTTCAGAGTTTAAGGATGGAGGGTACATACCTCAATATCATAAAAGCCATCTATGAAAAACCCACAGCGAATATCATTCTCAATGGGGGAAAACTGAGAGCTTTCCCCCTAAGGTCAGGAATACAGCCCGGGGATGTCCACTATCACCACTGCTATTCAACATAGTACTAGAAGCCCTAGCCACAGCAATCAGACAACAAAAAGAAATAAAAGGCATCCGAATCAGCAAAGAAGAAGTCAAACTCTCACTCTTTGCAGATGATATGACACTTTATGTAGAAAACCCAAAAGACTCTACCCCAAAACTGCTAGAACTCATACAGGAATTCAGTAAAGTGGCAGGATATAAAATCAATGCACAGAAATCAGTGGCATTCCTATACACCAACAATAAGACAGAAGAAAGAGAAATTAAGGAGTCGATCCCATTTACAATTGCACCCAAAACCATAAGATACCTAGAAATAAATCTAACCAAGAGGCAAAAAATTTGTACTCAGAAAACTATAAAATACTCATGAAGGAAGTTGAGGAAGACACAAGAAATGGGAAAACGTTCCATGCTCATGGATTGGAAGAACAAATAGCGTGAAGATGTCAATGCTACCTAGAGCAATTGACACATTCAATGCAATCCCAGTCAAAACCATCCACTTTTTTCAAAGAAATGGAACAAATAATCCTAAAATTTGTATGGAACCAGAAGAGACCCCGAATAGCCAGAGGAATGTGGAAAAAGAAAAGCAAAGCCGGTGGCATCACAATTCCAGACTTCAAGCTCTACTACAAAGCTGTCATCATCAAGACAGTATGGTACTGGCACAGAAACAGACACATAGATCAATGGAACAGAATAGAGAGCCCAGAAATGGACCCACAACTCTATGGTCAACTAATCTTCAACCAAGCAGGAAAGAAAATCCAATGGAAAAAAGACAGTCTCTTCCACAAATGGTGTTGGGAAAATTGGACAGTCACATGCAGAAAAATGAAACTGGACCGTTTCCTTACACCACACACAAAAATAGACTCCAGATGTTTGAAAGACCTACATGTGAGACAGGAGTCCATCAAAATCCTAGAGGAGAACACAGGCAGCTACCTCTTCAACCTCAGCTGCAGCAACTTCTTCTTAGAAATATCGCCAAAGGCAAGGGAAGCAAGGGCAAAAATGAACTATTGGGACTTCATCAAGATAAAAAGCTTTTGCACAGCAAAGGAAACAGTCAACAAAACCAAAAGACAACCGACAGAATGGGAGAAGATATTTGCAAATGGCATATCAGATAAAGAACTAGTATCCAAAATCTATAAAGAACTTATCAAACTCAACACCCAAAGAACAGATGTTCCAATTAAGAAATGGGCAGAAGACATGAACAGACAGTTTTCCAAAGAAGACATACAAATGGCCAACAGACACATGGAAAAGTGTTCAACATCGCTTGGCATCAGGGAAATCAAAATCAAAATCTCAATGAGATACCACCTCACACCAGTCAGAATGGCTAAAATTAACAAGTCAGGAAATGACAGATGTTGGCGAGGATGAGGAGAAAGGGGAACCCTCCTACACTGTTGGTGGGAATGCAAGCTGGTGCAACCACTCTAGAAAACAGTATGGAGGTTCATCAAAAAGTTGAAAATAGAGCTGCCCTACGACCCAGCACCTGCACTACTGGGTATTTACCCAAAGATACAAATGTAGTGATCCGAAGGGGTACATGCACCCTGATGTTTATAGCAGCAATGTCCACAATAGCCAAACTATGGAAAGAGCCAAGATGTCCATCGACAGATGAATGAATAAAGAAGATGTAGTATATATATATACAATGGAATATTATGCAGCCATGAAAAGGAATGAAATCTTGCCATTCACAATGACGTGGATAGAACTGGAGGGTGTTATGCTGAACAAATAAGTCAATCAGAGAAAGACATGTATCATCTGACCTCAATGATATGAGGAATTGTTAATCTCAGGAAACAAACTGAGGTTTGCTGGAGTGGCGGTGGGTGGGAGGGATGGGGTGGCTGGGTGATGGACACTGGGGAGTTTATGGGCTATGGTGAGCGTTGTGAATTGTGTAAAAGTGTTGAATCACAGACCTGTACCTCTGAAACAAATAATACATTATATGTTAAAAATAAATAAAAAAAATAAGATAGTAGGAAGGGTAAAATGAAGGGGAGGAATCGAAGGGGGAGACAAACCATGTGAGACTATGGGCTCTGAGAAACAAACTGAGGGTTCTAGGCAGATGGGGTGGGGGGATGTGTTAGCCTGGTGATGGGTACTGAAGAGGGCATGTATTGAATGGAGCACTGGGTGTTATACATAAACAATGAATCATGGAACACTACATCACAAACTAATGATGTAACATATGGTGATTAACATAACAGTAAAAAATCTAAAAAAAACCACATAACATAACAAAATAAAATTTAAAAAAAGAAATATGGGAAGACAGACAGCCTTAGAAGTTAAACATTAACTAATATAAGAAAATAAAACATTTTAAACTCATGGAGAAGACAGCATTTGCATAGTTAATATAAATTCACTATAATACAGATTAAATGTTAAAGAATACAGATAAATAACATTACTTTAAAAACATATTTCAGTAGCAACTGTACAAGAGACTGTAAATGAAACAGAAAAATGGAAAGAATAAAAAAATTAATGAATACCTGATTGTACTACAGGCTAACAAGTATAAATTAAACTAAATAAGTAGACCTTTTTATAAAGAAGAAATATTGCTATGCCAACAAACCCAGATAATGTAGAATTTTTTGGTGCTAATTTTTCAATATGAAAATATTTTTTTGTACTACCACATATGGCTGAAAATACCAAGATTCTTGGATTATCAGTTTGTAGCTTTGGTTAAGGTTAAGAGTTATTTTTGACCAAGTGGCATGTTTACCTGTCCTAGGATAGAGATGGTAAACTACTTGTACAGGTCTCCACTCCCCAAACTGGGTTCAGAATGGTATTTAATTTAAAAGTAAGCAGTTAACTTCCTACACTGGACACTATTTTGATACTCTTTGGAAAAAAATAATATTAATATATTTTAGAAGCTAAATAGTCTTAAATATAATCACAGTTGAATAGACAACTAAATTATCCCTTAGACTCTTTGTTGATGTTTGAGTTTCCCCTTCTATTTTATCCCTTTCCTCATGTATTTAGGGAAGGCTCTGGTGAATTAACTTACACAAATGAAAACAAATTTTTAAAAATCTGAAAATGTAACTTATGTCTAAAGTCTTTCTTTACAGTTGAGTTGAATTGCCAAGCTTTAGGACTCAATAGTCAAGAAGAAGAAAATATCTTCAATGTCATGATCAACTTCTTGGAACCTCAGAAAGTATTTCAAGGCAATGATACTCAGACTTGAAGAGGGAGTCCCTAAAGAGGAGATACAAAAGGCCACCATAGGTAAAGTTAATCAATATGTAGTTTATTCAAAACCTAAGACAGGAATGACAGTAAATGACTAACATAGTTTATGTGTGTAGGAGTAGAGTTATATTGAAAAAAAATTCTTAGAAATGGGAGAATTCATTTAAGTAGTTCCAAAAATTTACACCCATTAATTGTTTATCCATATATTTATTTATTGAACATATTCTTAATTGAGCATCTATTATATTTGGAGCATTCTGCAATTCCCTAGACATACAAATATGAATACATTACTGTGAACAAATCCCTGCCCTCATGAAGATTGTATATTGTAGTAGAGAAGACAAATAATAATGCTGCCTGTAATCTCATTCTTTCTTTGAATTTTTGTGGGTTTTTTCCCATGATACCATCTTTCACAGAATATTCATTAACACTCATATGTACTTTTATAATTTAGGACCTCCCACTATTATTCTCCATGAAAAGAAAGAAAACCTAAACACGTAATCCCAGTTAAAGGTATTCTCTGTTTTTTTTCATTTTTAAGCAATATTTTTTTAGTTCAGTATAAAAATCCTCCCACTAGGAGTCACATTTCACTCTTTCCAGACCCCCGCCTCAGTAGGTATGTATCTTCCAACTGCTCTTTAACAGGAATTTTAACCTTAGGAAGTATCTTCCCTCCAAGAGAAAGGTGTCGGTATTTTCATTCATCAAAATGAATGAATAGGGAGTCACTGTTGGCATTTAGTGCGGTAGGAGCTGATAAAGCTAATGATCTGTAATATGGGACAGTCAAAATCACAAAGAACAGTCCTACCCCAAAGCCAATAGTGTCTCTGTGGAGAATCATAGGCAAGTTCTCAGTTCTTCTTGATTTCTTTGTTCTCCCTTGGAAAACAATCCTTCCATGTGCCCCACTTTCTGGAAAGATCTCTTCCCTAGTCTATATCTCAACACATCAAAATATCAAGATTGTCCCAATTTTAAGGCAAGAAAATGTCTCAGATGACTTTCCATGAACCCTAGATACACTGCTTGAGTAGTTGTGGAAAAGAGTATAACCTAAGGTTTTCTAGCATTAGGTCCACAGATCATTCCATTATGCCACACTACTTCTAGTAAATAAAAGTTTAGATGCTGAAGAAAGAAAGGCGAGATGTTTTTGGTGAAGAATACTACTTAGTGGTTTTGTTCTTTTGTGGGGGTTTTTGGAGTTTTTGTTTTGTTTTGTTTTGCATTTTTGTTTGTTTAGAGAAAGACAGAGAGAGTCTGTGCAAGGGGGGTTGGGAAGAGGAGGGACAGAAGGAGAGAGAGAGACAGAGAATCTTAAGTGGGCTCCATGCTCAGCATGGAGCAAAACTCAGAGCTTGATCTCAGAACCCTGAGATCATGACCTGAACCAAAATCAAGAGTTGGACACTTAACTAACTGAGCCACCCAGGCACCCCAGTGTTTTTCAAAATACACTGGTAGGTTGGTGTAAGTTGCTGTCTAGGAAGGTCAGATTTGCACCAAGCAGTTCCTGAAGCAAGGACAAGTAAAATTCTCAGAGGAGGTTGCATTTTAAATCTAGCAGTTTTATAACACACCTTCTTTATCCATTAATCAATCAATGGACACTTGAGCTGCTTCCATATCTTACCTACTGTAAATAATGCTGCTATAAACATAGGGGTGCATGTATCCCTTTGAATTAGTGTTTTTGTATTCTTTGGGTAAATACCCCGTAGTGTGATTGCTGGGTCATAGGGTAGTTCTATTTTTAACTTCTTGAGAACTCTCCATACTATTTTCCAGAGTGGCTGTACCAGTTTGCATTCCCACTAACAGTGCAAGAGAGTTCCCCTTTCTCCACATCCTCACCAACACCTGTTTTTTCTTATGTTGTTGATTTTAGCCATTCTGACAGGTGTAAAGTGGTATCTTTAATTTACATTTCCCTGATGGTAAGTAATTGTGAACATCTTTTCGTGTGTCTGTTGGCTATCTGGATGTCTTCTTTGGAGAAATATCTGTTCATATATATAATAGAATATTATTCAGCCATTAAAAAGAATGAAATCTTCCATTTGCAATGACATGGATGGAGCTAGAGAGTATAATGCTAAGTGAAATAAGTCAATCAGAGAAAGACAAAACAATATTATTTCACTCATATGTGGAATTTAAGAAACAAAACAAATGAACAAAGGTAAAAAGAGAGAGAGAGAGAGAAACCAAGAAACAGACCTAATTATAGAGAATAAACTGATGGTTTCTAGAGGGGAGGGAGGTAGGGAATTGGGTTAAATAGGTGATGGATTAAGGCGTGCACTTGTAATGAGCACCAGGGGATATATGGAAGGAATTGTACTGGTATCTATATTGTACACCTGAAACTAATATAACACTGTAAAAAAAGTAAAAATAAAGTTACATTTACATTAAATAAATAAATAAATAGATAGGTAGATAGATAAAAAGTTCCTACATTAAAAAAAATCTAGCAGTTTTAAAAATGTTGCTGATGATGGTAACACTACAACAACTATTAATAATAACACAGAGAGAGAGGCTGAGTGAAAAACACATATGAATTGATGCTAGAGAATGACACTAACCCAAGTTTATTTCCAGGGTCCATTAAAAAAGGGCTATGGAGCAAAGAAACTACATGACACAGCACAGTTTTCCACGTTCAGAGATTGGAGAATGACAATAACAGCTGGAGAAAACCATTGAATTTGGTCTTTCTTTAGGCTTATGTCAAATATTCTTAAAGTCTCAAATTAGATGAATGAATGCCAACTATACACAAATACCCAAGGTTAACTAAGAGTAACAAGTATAGTCAATGAATTTGTGAAGACCTTAGAACTTTGACTCTCCTTCTTAACAAGTTCCACGAGAACCAAAGTCTTCATAACCATATAAGTTGGGGTCAATTTAGAATGCCTTCCATTTGGACAATGATAAAGGTAAAAGGTAAGAAATTAGCAACAGTGGACATTATCCTAAGTGCCTTAAATACAAAGATCCTCTTATGTGGGTGTTATTTTATCTCCATTTTACATACATGGACACATAGAATGGTATTGGGAAGCATAAATATATTTAATCCCTAGAAATATCAAAGTACTTACTTCATTTGATAACTAAATATATAGAGCATGGGTTCTTACAGTTCATGCATGCAGGTATGTGTAGCCTCCAGCTTTTAGAAATTCATGTAATCAGCCATGTGATTAGGTTCAGTCAGGAACAAAAAAAGGCAATCTTCAGCAGAGTTCATGTTTACAATGCCATCATTGAATAGAACCTTACCTTTTATCTCTCCATTAACCCTGTTCATACCACACTTAACTTTATGCTTAACCAACTGCCTTACAAAATAACACTGAAGGTTAACGATATATTTCATAAGTGGCTCATGCACAGTCAGAATGAGTACAGTAACATTTACCATAATAAACATTTATATCTCATATTTATTGAATTGAAAATTCTATAAATATAGCATGTGTCTGATAAGAGTTACAGAACTGAGCAAAGCTATCTACAATGTTTTCCATAAATTATCTAGTCATCTTTTCTGTTTAATTTTTATGAAAAAAATAATTGGTTATGAAGAAATTGCATATATGTATATGTTTAACTGTTTAGTGAACATTTTCATTGAAAACTGAAACAATTTATACCCACACAGTTAACTCTCTGTGTACATTAACATGACTTTACTATTTCATTGTATTCATCAACATGAATTTATTATTCCTTAAAACATTTGAATAGAAACATTCAAATTGTAAATAACTTTATTTTTCCTTCTGAGAAAAAGAAGACATTTAAATGTACATGAAACTGTTCAGCTCTTTGGTGAACAGCATCGAAGACGTTTGTTTGTTTGTTTGCTTGCTTGTTTTAACCAAGAGTCTTTGAACCTCTTTTGTCAAAACAAAAAGGGGGAAAAACATCCAACCAAAAATGTTATACATTTGTATTTGTATTAGAACATTCTCCAAAAAATTCAGATCCAAAAATTTCTTCCAAAAGCTATTCTTTTAGGCAAGTTAAGAAAAATTCTGAAAAAAAAAAGACCTAAAACTATCTTTCTTTTAGATCTTCTACATCATAACTAGAATATAAATGCCTTTATCTTATGAAACTCTTCCCTCATTCTTTGCTCCTTTATTTCCTTCTGAACCCAATTCTCTCTCTGTACTGGTCTCCTTCCCTCCTGGACTGGCAAAAGCCCCAAACCTCAATTACTTCTTAAAGTAAAATCACTCTCAGAACGAGGAAGGACCATTTTAAGACCTGGTCTTATGCTGAAATGACAGCCATCATCAAAGACTTTGAAAAGATAGAAAGAAGAATGTAAATTAATTATAAGAATGTATCATCCAGGGCTCTTAGATATATACCAACTAATTGATATGTTAGTGGAAATCTCAGTTGCAAAACTTGCATGAAAAATGCAGAATGGTAAGATTTCAAGGACAACTTAAACTAAATAGGAACTCAGAAGTCTTTGGATAAAACAGTAGATGTTGGACATGGTATTTTGAAGTCCATCTCCAAAATCTTTCCTGTGAAATAGTTTTGTTATGATTCAGTCCTCTAAGTAATGAAAGACTGAATCTTTGATATTTTAGGAATAGCTCTTTAACACTTTTAAGTAGACGACATTCAGGAATAAAATCTAAAGTACATGTGCTCTTAGATTTTTCCTCAAGTTTTATTAATGAGATTGTGTCAAAAATGGGAAATTTAATATGCAAGAAAAAAACTAGATTCAGAAATCACTCCACTGTTTCAGAATCAGAAGCCTCTAATACTTTGCTGAACATTTAAAATACCTTAGAACCAAAACAGAATGCAACTCTTATAATTTGATCGTTTTGCAGATAAGAACAAAACAAACAAAAAACAAAATAATAAAAACTTCCACCATTAACAATAAAAGGGTTTCTAGATACTGTATATAGAACGAAATCAATTAAAAAAAAAAGATTCCTGTGTTAGCTAAGAAAATAAGTTAGTGATCAATGACGGTGTTACTAAGAAAATTAAGCACCCCAATTTCCTATTGTTCTCTTACACTCAAAAAGAGAATTTTCTCAAAATATTTAAAGACAATCTTAAGAAAATAACTTCCAGAACAGATGAGGGAGTACCTCAGTGATCTTGTTGTAACAACAAAAATATGGGCAAGACAACTAAAATGAACCATATCAGAACTCTGGCAGTTAATTAAAGCCACAGAATCAGTTAACAATCATCTATCCAATAAAAATCACTAAACCTCAGTAAGACAGTAAGTTTAGGGATGTTGAACTTGGAAGTATTCCCACACCTACCCCCTCCCCAGTTCAATAGTATGATACCAAAGACCAGTGGTGCTGCAAACAACAGAAAGAACAAATTTTTTTTGAAGATCTATTAAAAGTCCTATATTCTAAATATAGTCAATAAATTTGTCTGAACTTACAGCCCCTAGGAAAATCTCTACCATAAAACAAACCTCAATAAATTGAAACATTAACATGCATATTATGTGTTCTGATCACAATGAAATTAAATAAAACACCAACAGAAGTAAATTTGAGAATCCGCAAATATGTGAAAATTGAAAATATTCTCCTAAGGGTCAAAGCAGAAATAACAAAAGAAATTGAAAAATACTTTGACATGACAAGAAATAAAACCACAACATATAGAATATTATGGGATGCAGCAAAAGCAGTGCTTACAGAGGAATTTATAACTGTAAAGATCTATATAAAAAAGAAGAAAGATATAAAGTCAATAATCAACCTTCTACCACAAATATTAGAAAATGACAGAAAGTTATATCTAAAGCAATAAAAATAAAGATTAAAATTGAAATTATTAAAATAGAGAATAGTAAGAGGAATCAATGAAATAAAAAACACGTGTTTAAAAAGGTCAACAACTGAAATGAAAAACATTTAACTCAATGGACCATGAAAAGAAAGAGAAAAGACTCACATTACTAAAATTGGGAATGGGAGAGGGGACATTATTACTGTTCTTAGAGAAATAAAAAAGAAAGGATGGTAAAATAACACCATGAACAACTGTGTGTTAACAGATTAGATAATTTGGGTGCAGTGGTCAAATTCCTAGATAAGCACAAACTACTAAAACTGACTCCAGACAGAAATAGATAATCTAAATAATTTATAAAAAGTAAGAATATTGAATTGATAAATTTTAAAAAATTCAACAAATCCAAGCACCAGATGGCTTCAATGGTGAAATCAATGAAATACTTAGAGAATTAATACCAAACATTCACAATTTCTTTCAAAATACAGCAGAGGAGTGAATACTTCCCAGTTCATTCTATGAGCCATTATTATGCTGATACCAAAAGCAGAAAACCTAACACAAGAAAACCACTGGGCAGTATTCCTTACGAATGTAGACATCAAATCATCAACAAATTGTAAACTAAACCCAACAATTACAATGAAATATACACCATAACAAGTGGTAATTATCCCAGGCATGAAAGATTCATTTACCATCCAAAAATCAATCTAATATACCATATTTATAGAATAAAGGACAAAAAAAATCATCTCACATAATCATCTCAATAGACATAGAAAAATCATTTCATAAAATCCAACACCGTTTAATGATTAAAAACAAAAACAAAAACAAAACAAAACAAACTAGGAATAAAAGTATTATCTCAACCTGATAAGGGGCATCTACAAATGAGCCATACCTTGTCTAATACTTAATGGTGAAAGACTAAATGCTTTACACCTAAAATCAGGAACCAAACAAGGATATATCCCATCTCACCACGTATATTCAACGATAGTACTGGAAGTTTTAGGTAGGGCAATTAGGCAAGAACAAAATTAAAAGGCATCCATATTGGAAAAGAAGAAGTAAACTATC
This sequence comes from Callorhinus ursinus, assembly GCF_003265705.2. NCBI lineage: Eukaryota > Metazoa > Chordata > Mammalia > Carnivora > Otariidae > Callorhinus > Callorhinus ursinus. The sequence continues at coordinate 43,902,092 of NW_027397069.1, forward strand.
TTTATCCATAGATGATGTGATCTTATATTTAGAAAATCATAATGAATATACCATAATTATTAGAACTAATAAGTTTAACAATGTGACAATCCTGTCACATTGATTAATACAAAGATTAATTAATTAATTGATTAATACAAAAATTCATTATATTTCTACCCAGCAACAATAAAAAAATTCCAAATTCAAATTAAGAAAATTTTACTTATAATAACATCTATAAGATTAAAATGTTAGGAATAAATTTAACAAGACCATGTAAAATTTATACACTGAAAGCTATAAAACATCACTGAAAGACATTTAAAAAGATCTCAGGGTGCCTGGGTGGCTCAGTCAGTTAAGCATCCAACTCTTGATTTGGGCTCAGGTCATGATCTCAGGGTTGTGAGATCAAGCCCCATGTTGGGCTCTGCACTGGGCATGGAGCCTGCTTAAGGTTCTCTCTCTCCCTCTGCCCTACTGCCCCCTCTTTCTCCCTCTCTAAAAAGAAAAAGAAAAAAAGAAGAAAAGAAAGAAAGAAAGAAAGAAAGAAAGAAAGAAAGAAAGAAAGAAAGAAAGAAAGAAAGAAAGAAAGAAGAAAAAAGAAAGAAAGAAGAAAGGGAACAGAAGAAAAGAAAAGAAAAGAAAAGAAAGAGGGAGGGAGGAAGGAAAGGGAGGGAGGGAGGGAGGGAGGGAGGAAGGAAGGAAGGAGGGAAGGAGGGAAGCACTGCAGGGAGAAAAGAAGCAATTTAAAAGCTCTAAATAAATGAAAAAGTATTCATGTTCATGGATTGAATGAGTTAACATTGTTAAGAGGATAATACTACCCAAATTGATATACAGATTCAACAGTATTCTTATTAAAATCCCAGCTGTTTTTTTATTATTATTTTTCACAAAATAGCAAGCTATACCTAAAATTCATATGGAAATGCAAAGGACCTAGAATAGGCAAGACACTCTTAAAAAGAACGAATTTAGAGGACTCATTCTTGGTTTCAAAATAAACTACAAAGTTTCAATAACTAAGATAGGGCAGTCTTATATATGGACATATAAATCAACAAATTACAACTGAGAGTGCAGAAGTAAACCCTAAATATATAGTCAGCTGATTTTCAACAAGAGTGCCAAGACAATTTAATAAGGAAATAAGAGTCTTTTCAAGAAATGAGGCTGAGTCAAATAGATATCTATAGGCAAAACATTGAATTTAGACCCTGTTCTCACATTATACACAAAATTACCTCAGATGGATCATAGACTTTACTGTAATAGCTAGAAGCATAAAACTTACAGAATAAAACATAGAAGCAAAACTGTGTGACCCTGACTTAAGCGCCACTTCTTAGGTATGACACCAAAACACAAGCAATCAAAGAAATACACAGACAGGAGTATTTCTTTGATACTTTCTTTAATAAAGAAATTTTCTTTAATAAAATAAAAATTTCTTTCTTTAATAAAAAAATTTCTTTAATAAAGAAATTAAAGAAATTTAATTTCTTTAATTCTGATGGAGAATTAAAAATGTCCATGTTTTAACAAGAAAATGAAAAGACAACCCATGGAATAGGAGAATATATTTGCAAATCATATTTTTAACAAGAGATTTTTCTCCAGAATATATAAAGAACTCTAACAACAATCAAAAGATAAAAAAAAATCCAATTAAAATATGAGCAAATGATTTGAAGACATTTCCCCCCCAAAAAATATACAAATGGCCAATAAACACATGAACAGTTGCTCAACATAATTACCAGGAAATGCAAATCAAAACCACAATGAGATGTCACTTTACACCCACAAGGCAGCTAAAAAAGATGACAGTAAATAACAAATGTTGGTAAGAATGTGGAGAAATTGGAACCATCATATATATTCCTAGTGTGAATGTAAAACTGGTACAGACGCTCTGTCAGTGTGTCAGAAAATAGTTTGTCAGTTCCTTAACATCCTGAATACAGACTTACAAATGACCCAGCAATTCTACCTTTAGGTTAATGTCCAAAAGGAAAAAACAAAAACAAAACAAAAAAAAACATGTCCAGGCAAAAATCTGTACACAAATAAGTTTTTTTGTGTGTGCAAAAACACAGAGCAGCATTATTCATAAAAACCAAAAAAATGGAAACAACCTAAATGCCCATCAATTGATGAGTGGATTAAAAAATGTAGTAGATATAATGGACCATCAGTTTGGAAATGAAAAAAAGGTTTACACATGCTGCGACATGGATAAACCTTGCAAATATTATGTTAAGTCAAAGAAGCCAGTTAAAGACCACATATTACATGATTTCATTTATGTGAAATATCTAGAATAGGAAAATCCATTGAAACTAAAAATAGATCAGAGTTCCTGGTGCTGGGTAGGAAAGGGGTGGGAATTTGGAATAGCATCTAATATGTACAGTTGTTTTTGTTTTTTGTTTGGTTGTTTTTTTTTTTTTTTGGTTGGGTGGTTGTAAACATTCTAGAATTAGATTTTAGTGAGATATATATATATTTTCTATGAATACATAAAAACCACTGAGCTGTGTATCTTAAATTGGTGAATTTTATGATGTATGAAATGTATCTCAATAAGGCTGTAAAATAAATGTGAAAACAAAAATTTGTGTTTTTTTTAAAGGGAAGTTTTGTAGAAGTTTAACTGATAGGGGCACTTTGTTATCACCTTAAACCCAAACAATGTTCTACAATCTCTCTCTCTGATTCAATAAACTCTAAGATCGTGGGTATCTCTGATAATCATAATCCTCAGACATTCCCTATGGCTCAGTCCAAACCCGTTACCTCATACTTTTAAACAAGGAACATCCTCATTTCCTTTTGAGCCTACCCCCACAAACTTAATTGTGAGACTTTCACTAGACAAATGGAATAGCCTGCATAAATGCTCTCCTAGTGATCTTAGAATTCCTGAGGACATCTCTTTTCACAGGGAGGTAAGAGCTATTTTGGACATTGACTTACCAGTCCTCTTGTAACTAAACTAAGTCCAAATTAAAGATTTCAAGGAGGTGCTGACCACTTTGAGGTGGGGCGGAGTTTACTTCTATAGATTGAATTTTGGGTACTGAATCCATTTATGTTCCTATTGACCCATGTAAACCTCTGGTCAACCTAACAAAACTAGCTTTTAAATCAGAAGGTAAAAAGAGACTAAAATCAATAGTCAAAATCCTAATAATAGAGAAAGAACTTTTACTAGTTCTTATATACTCCTATCCTCCCTGTCAAAAACACAGTAAGCAAGTACCTCTTTATTTAGGAACTGAGAGCCATAAATAAATATAATAGTCATTTTCTTTCACTATATTATAAAGCCAAGATTTGTTTTACCTTCAGTGCCTCCTAATTCTGCATATTTTGTGGTCATAGATCTGTGTGTTGCTTTCTTTAATGCCCCTTTAGAATTAGATCAATATAGGCAATATTTGCCTTCTCCTGGAAAAAAAAAATGAAAGAGCAAAAAATACCTTGACTGTTATACCCCAAGATTTAGTAAGGAACTCTACTACTTTTCACATGTCTTCAACTAAGACCCTATGGAAACATTACATTTCTTTGTGATTCTACTCTTATTCAGTATGTGCATTACCATTTTTTGGTGTTTTAAAGACAAGGAAAATTCTAAGATTGATTCTATATATCTACTTACTATTACAGTTTAGAAATTGCAAAAGATTTCCAAAAAGAATTTAAATGCTTTCTTAGGTAAAGTTTACTACCTAAAGCATGATTTATCCCAAGAAGATAGATCTCTTATTCCTGACTGACTACAAGCCAATCGAACTATCCCAATAATTAAAAAAAAAAAAAAGACAAAGAAATTCCTGGATTTTATAGACTCCTACAGGCAATAAGTCCCAATTTTTCTGAAATCACCAAAACATTATATGGCTTAACCAAATCCATGGCAGGCGAGACTCTTCCCTGTAAACCTAAGAAGGAACAGATGTGTGTGTGTGTGTGTGTGTGTGTGTGTGTGTGTGTGTGTGTGTGT
>NW_027397069.1:43906098-44066460 GCF_003265705.2 Callorhinus ursinus
TGTGTGTGTGTGTGTGTGTGTGTGTGTGTGTGTGTGTGTGTGTGTGTGAAAGTAGCTCCTCAACATCTGATACAAGCTTACCTAATTATCATGAACCGTTCTACCTATTCATTATTTGAGAGTTTTGGACAAGCCCTGAGCATTCTTGATTCTTGATAATCATATGTTTTGATTTGAGAATGTTTTGAGAATGACCAAAGACCAATAGCTAAATTTCTGAGGGTATCTATGGCTTGTCTTATCTGTCACCAGCATAATTTTGGTAAAACTACAAAGGTGGGTACAAGGTTGAACACAAACCTCAGTAACCCCTCAATCAGTTCTATTTCATATACCTATCACCTCAATGGCTTTTGTATACGTGTCTATAATTGTTTTCTTATTCTCAGAATTGATTGAATCTTTTCATTGCCTAAGAGTGTGATAATTATTTGACAAAAAAAATACATATAATTTAAATTGTACGAAAAATAAATTTAACATATTTTTATAAGTAACAATTATTGATCTTGTGTTAACAATCCAAGGAATCTCATTCTGTATCTCTAGTGTCCTTTAGTGGCAGAAGAATCCATTTTATTGAAATGTTGTAACAAAAATTTTACAAAGCTTTGAAATTTTGAGAAAAGTAGAAAGAACAAATGTAATCATGAAACTGAAATAGCAAAACTCTTAGAGATCCTCCAACACATTTAAGTGTTACCACTGGATTAATGGCAATAAGATCAGCTCCTTCTGGGTATCAACAATTCTCCCTTTATGTAGTAACAGGCAACCACATGTGTTTAGATGTATCATCTCCATTTCTAAACACCATATTATTGCAAGAAGACATTGCCAGAATTAAAGGAGACGTAGCAATGCACCCAGGGCTGTCATCAACAACTATGAGAAGCCTTTCTTAGCTTTCTTTCAAAAAATTTTTTTCATGAATTAAAACTTGCTATGAAACCTTGGACTCTGTAGGAAAGGGGTCCACATCTCCCAATTAAAGATACATGTAACATCCTTGAATCACTGGAAAATAACCTTCTGAAGTCTTCAAGTTGAAAATTTTTAGGAAACCTCCAGAAGCACATGATCTCTCTAAGGAGATAGATTCTGTCCAAGACTCTCAGACCAAATCAACTACAAGAGATATAGTTTTCACTGAAGATTTATAGAACAAAATCACAGGTTGTTATATTTTGATCTTCATTCTTTTGTTCGGCATTTTTCTACTTATCTTCTTTCCCTCCTTGTTGGTTTAAGGTTACCTTTAATTCTGTTAACTATAGAGCAAGTCTCTATTATTAGCATTGCTTGTTAACTTTATACATTCTTTGGTATGAGTTCAATACTTGACTACAATTGGCTTGTGAACTGACTAAATCATAACAACACACTGACTGTCAGATTTGTCCACACATTTTTTTTTACAACCACCCAGCTTCTCTTAATACTAGTTCTTTGTAATGAATCAGTTGATTTCCTGGTTAACTGGATTCAACCTATTTGTGACCTTTATGGATGGCAAACACAACAATAGGTCAGACATGTCAAAGTCTAAAAATCTAAAAACCAAATTTTACATAGGGAAGTAGATTACTTTCTTCAATAAAATATGACTTGAGGACCTTATGTGGGAACTAGCTTTTGTAACTGAACTTTTAAGAAATAGAACTTGGAAGAGAAAGAGAACAGATGGTGTATATTTGGAGTCTCTCAATTTCACAGATTTTACAAGACAAACTTCTCTTTTGCTTTATATCTACCTAATTATGTCACCATTACAAGTTAATTGCCTGGCACTGGACCATTCTAAAAGAGTAGTGCCATACATTTTAACACTGTTTACACTGTTTAGCAATCCTGTAGGGGTATTTTGGCCAATAACATGTCATTGTATGACCTCCAATGTCTGGTACTAGATTTGTGGCACAAAAACCACCTGGCTTCTACCTGATGACTAGACATAAACTTGTTCAACTACTTCCTACCTTCAAGATATTTATTGATGTGTCAACCAGGGTCCAAATTTTACCATCAGTTTATCCTCTTGGAAAGAAAGATATTAATAGATAACAGTTTAAGAAGAATAAAGAATGGATCCTGATTTGAAAACCAACATCCTAACCATTCAAGGGGAATTTTGGATTGATTTATTTTCTCCTTATGCTCTTTGCCTACAAAGTAGAATGAATCCCAGGTGTAATGGATTAGAGAATATCAGAGTTAGACAATGCCAACCAGACTGTAGAACCTGGGACATTTATGAAGTTGGACAAGCAGTGGTTCATAGAAAAACCAATTTAGATATAATTTTGGCTTTTCAAGAGGACAGAATGTTGGGCTTACATCCCTGCAATGTTGACTGGGATTTTCAGTATTACAAAAGATCTGAGAATCAAAGAAAGTAATAAAAAATTATATAATTTGGTGAATAACAGGATATCTGGTTCTACATGCTTTTTAGATTATGGATGGGATCTATTCTCCTGGTTTATTTCAGATACCCTTGGCACCTGGTTGAGAAGTGGCCTACAAATTCTGATGATAATCCTTCTCTCATAGTTGTCTATGTTTGTGTAAACAACCATAACAGGAAACATGGAGTGAGACCATGATACCTCATGTTGTGATTATCTGGATTAATCATCCTCCTATATAGTAATGATATATCATTTAGTTCAGGCTAAAAAATGACCACAGGGGAAGACAATGAGACCTCTACATTAATACAACATTGTTTTTCCACTGTCTCTATCAACATAATTTTATTATTAGAGGAAACTTGTGCCCAGGATTGAAAATATTGAGAATAATTTTACTGTTCCTTCCAGTAATTCTTCTTCTCCCCTAAAATTAACATCAAACTGTTCAACTCTGCAAAGGATATCATCAATTATTTTCTTTTCAGTACTCTTTAAAGACATCAAAACAAAATCCTCACTCTGTTGTGCCCCCCAGTTCTAAACCACTATATTATGGCCCTTATACAACCGAATACCTAGATTGAAAATTAGACTTCAAAACCTCATAATACCAAATTTACCGTTGCTCTCTGAGATGCTACTAAAATCTAATATAGCAGTTCTTTCTTTTACTCAATAAGTTTAAATTCAACGCTTTCCTATCAAGTTGTCATTTTGGTTGTATTTTTACATGGCCAGCGATCAACATCTCTTGGATTCAAGATCAAGATAAATATTTTTCTTCAGTTTATTTAGGATATATTCCTATCTTATTTTTTACTAGGTTAGGCCAATTGCCTTATATGTAGAGTAACAAAAAGAGTAACAAAAAGAGGAAAATAACATGAGTTAACACTTATAATATGGACTTTATCCTAGGCACTGTTCAACACATTCACTGTATACCTCACAAGTACCTCTATAACACAGCTATTACTTTACTCATTTTATAGATGAAGAAACTGAGGCTTAGGAAGATTAAGTTAGTAGTTCAATGCTAGTTGGATGTAGAGAGCTGAATTTACAATCTTTCATCTCTAAATTTCCATGGATCTATAATTTAAATCTCCTGAATAGAAAATAAATTAATATACGTCCCTCAAAGTGGTTTCCTATTCATCAGGAGAAAGAAAAGTTGAGAAATCCTACAGAGAACACCTTTTTGAAGAGAGATTCTCTATGAAAAAAGGTGCCAGAATTTATGTTAGAAATATCAGCTGTCGTCCTTAAAATACGATATCCAAAGAGCCACACTGGGACGCCTTCATATGTAAGTTGCTAAGTGAGCAGGATTCCACCTTCCAAGTCCATGGATATGATATATTGGAAATAGATAATTAATAGATAGACAGATAGATAGATACCATTAAACAAGCTGGACATTTTTCTGTGTCTATCATGGCAATTAGTCAAGTAATGGGTCAACTGGAAATATTCAGGTTACATTTATAATATGGTATATTAAATTTAAGCATGTTCACTGTTTTTAAAAGGTTTATTGGAAAATAATTTGTTTGAAATATAGTTATCAACATATTTGACGATTAAAGATAATCATAACTTCCAAGAAATGGATCCAGAACAGTGTCTCCAATTTTTCACATGATGAATTCCTGATTAATATATCTCACTTTTATCCAACATGAAAGTGAAAGGATGTTTCCAAAAACTTAATATTGACGTATTCAGAAGAGGAAAACAAATCATAAACTAAAGAGAAATTAAGTTGAATATAAATTGATTGCCCAAATAAAGATTATTCTTAATGAATTTTCCATATAATTAAGGATGTAAGACATGAAACTGGGAAGTGATATATTGCTATAGGAATGTATAGACATATTAAAATAACCAAATATAAAATAGAATTGATAGTTACATGTGAACTGTAAATATTAAAAATAGCATACACTTACAAGTAGGATAAGCTTTCTCTTCTGCCTCCTGGTAGAAAATAGCCCCTGAAAATATTCCTCTAAAGTTTTTTAACCAGAGAGAATTGAGTTGATCCTAAACACTGAACAGGGATAGCAACTAACGAAATGTTTAAGAGCTTAATTCAGTATTTCTCCAGAGTGTGCTTAGGTTAATACTGACAAATCTCCCCTCTTTGACTCCCACTTCCTACAAGCCCTACGGATCCCAAGCACATTTGGAGAAAAGTCAAAGTCTTTTTCTGTCAGTTGCTAGCATAAGTGGTTGTAGTTCAAGTTGAAGATCAGACTCTTCAAGGCTAGAGGGCATCCAGAGACTGATATCTCCAAAACACTGAGTTACCCATATTTAGGTTATAAAATACTGATCTGTTAACTATTCACTGACAACCAACTTTTTGCATTTTTAGTGAACTTCCTCCCAGTTCACCATTGCAAGGAACCCATGAAAATAAATGTCAAAGTGGAAATTTGTACCTCTTAATCCCCTTCACCTATTATAGTCAATAATATTTAATAACATTGTATAATGACAGGCAGTAACTACACTTATTGTGGTGAGCATGGCACAATGTACAGAATTACCAAATCACTATGTTGTACACATGAAATGAGTATAACATTGTATGTAAGTTCAACTTCTATTTTAAAAAATAAGAATTAAAAAGAATAAAAGTAAATAAATGTTAAAGCCTTAAATTTTTAAAAATTCAAGTGGTTTTCATATGCTAAGATATATGGCAAGAACCAAGCAAACAGATGGAAAAAACAGTAGGCAGATAAAAATTTTAAATCATATTTGATTAGCCTAAGTAATGCCATCTGACATCCAGTTATGAAATTGTAGTAAATTATATATTCTTGATATCTCCATATGAAATCTATTGGTAAAGTAAGGCAATAACATATTGAGCAATGATGTTTTCTTCCTGATTCTGTCAGTTCTATAGCATTTTGGTCTATACTTACTTCTCTTATCCAGAGATTAAGTCCAACAATGCAAAATGTCTTACACGACAACCCTCTTAAAAATATACTTCGGAAAATAATGCTAATGTGTTGGCATAAATCAACTCGACAGAGAGTAAAGAGTAAAACTCCCATATGGTTATACAGACAATAATAAAACCATATCATCTTAGGCATCCTTTGTAATGGTTCTAACTTGATTCTAATTATTAAAAGAAGCCTAACCGTAAAAGTCATTTCGGCAATTCCAGCCAAAGATCAAAATTGAAAGCAAGAACGTCAAGAGAGTGTATATTTCCAGTGTTATGTTGATTATTCTCTTTAAATTAAGTAGTAGAAACTGAATGGATGGCAGATTCTATTTTAGGAGTAAATTATATGGTTTCTGTGGTATGCTGAAACAATATAGTGAAAATTTGGGGGATATGAGTTACTTTGAGGATTTCTTAATTCCCATCTCTACATTATAATAATACCACACTTCTTTTAAAAAACCTACTATAACTTACCCGAATATTTCCAAGTTTATAAAATTCAAAGTCTTTAGCTTGACATTCAAGGCTGATTAACATTTCATCTCACCTTTAGTCTTCAAACACAATTTTCAACATTATGTTTCATAAACCCATAAGTGAAAGAACCTGGGGATATTAAAAAAAATACTGAGCTTGCTATACTTTTTCAATTAATGGGAATATGATTATCACAGGAGTTATATATGTGATTCATGGTATCTGGTCTCTGGGTTCATGTACAATCCTACCAATCCATAAAGAACTAATTAATTCCAAAGTTACTTCTTCTAAGAAACTTACAATATCTTCACATCCTAATACCCACTTCACCACCAACTAACCCCCACAAAACAAACCTGGGAATTACTGCATTAATTCCCTGAATTTCAAGTAACTTTTATATGTTTTTTTTTACAGCACTTAAATATTCCGTTAAATTTATTTGCTCATATATCCAAAGCCTCAAAACACTATGAACTTCTTGAAATTTATACTTCTTTTATTCCTACCATAATACTACATATTTCAGATTTCCAATAAAATTACTTCCCCTATCCTACTTAAACATTGAAGTGGTATTAAAATGTTATATAAACTGAGAAAATTATCAGCTATACATTTCCTACAAGTTTATGAGTAGATATACATCTTTAATAGTATAACAGATAATTTTTAGCTTAAGCTACATATACTTATCCTAAGTCTGTCAGAAGCACTTTATTTTAATTGAATTTTTAAGGAAACTTTCCATCTAAAGAGCAAGAATTAATGTTCTCAGGTTTAGAAAAGGAAAGAAGGAAAATTCAAGAAGAATGAAAATAATCTGAGCTTATTCTCTTGAGTACTTTCAGTTCTCCTGCTGAGCCCTTTGGAGAAAGGACTACTAACAGCTTTCTATGCTGCAGCCAGTAAAATTCTTAACGCACAAATTTGATCATGTCTGTTCTTTATTAAAACTCACCAGTTAATTAAATCTCCTTGAAGTGAAACAAATAGACAATAAAACTTAAAGATATTAAAAAACAATATATGTAGAACACTATCTGGTCCAACTGTCTATAAATAGATAGGTTTTGGAAAAGAAGAACAAGAAAAAAAAAACATGGAGAGGAAAATACCAAAGGTATTTGACTTTGAATTTTATGGTAAAGGCAAGGTATAAAGGCAAGGTAATTTCACAGAACCAAAGATAAAATTCTATAGATTAAAAGAGGAGCAATGAGTTCACAGAAAACACACACACACACACACACACAAATGCACGAACAAAATTCAACATATACACTGTGGCATTATAGAACACAAATAGAGAGATGATTTTAAAAGCCTCCTGGAAGAAAAAATCAGAAACAAAACAAACCAAAAAATCACCCAGATTACCCAAAACAAAACAGATTATAAATGATAATCAAATTGGAATTAGACTTCCCATCAGCAACACTGATGCTAAAAAGCAGTTTAAAAAATAAAAAAATAATTAATATAGAAATACAAAATTCAGCTAAATTACTGAATAATAATAAGCGTGAAAGAAAGACATTTTGTACATAAAAACAAGTCCTCAGGGGAAAAAAAACTTTCACAATCTATTTCTTGGCATATGATGCCTAATATGCTTCAGCAAAATAAGAATTTCCTTATGGAATTGAAGAAACAAAGGATCAAAATCAGGAGAGCAGTGAAAGGATACCCCATGAACATCTCTCTGCTGTTCTCCTAATAAGAATTCAGTTAAGATTATATCAGAATGATGGAAGGATGCCAGGAGGAAGGTTTCCAGGGGAAAAGAAAATTCTGAAGTTTCACAATTTGAAGTAACTAATATTTTTAAAAATGCATAAAAAAGATAATTCACAGCATTTAAGTAACTTTGCATAAACTATATTTACATTGATAATATTAATACCATTTTTATTTTCAAGTTTGATTCAATATATAGTTTTAATAATACCAATTATAACAAGACAAAGAATGTTTCATAGAATCTAATAGTCAGTCAACCTAAGATACACTATTATATCATGGAATTCAAAGGTCAGTCTTTTCTAAGATAACACCATTATTTCACATACCACAGAGAAAAACACTAACAGTTAAAATATGATACATGATCAAAAGTGAAAGATTGAAAGAATGTGTACTGGAACTGATGAAAGATGAAAACTCTAACGATAACTATCACTTATTAAGTACTTATTATGTACCAATGTACTTTTTTAATGCATGAATTCACTTTTAACAGCCACTCTATAATCTATGTTTTATTCTTATTGCCTTTTCATAAATGAGGAAACAGGCAAAAAGAAGTAAAACAACCAAGACCCAAGATGACAGTTCTAGAAGGTTGCAGAGCAAATACTCGAACTAGACAACTCTATAGTAAATAAAACAAGACCAGGTGGTATTGTAGGTACAAGAAACAAAGGTGAATGTATTCCTTAAATTTGCAAAGGAGATAGCATAAGATGCATAGTTAATCACATATCTATCCTGCAATATGTATGGGGTGGGTGTAGTGAAATGTGCTAAAATAAGATAAATTCTTATTTATTATAATAGACAGTATATGTATAATGGTAAAGCATATGATTTGGTGAAATGGATGTAACTGAAATGAAAAAAAATAACGACATAATAATTAAAAATATGTTCCTCTGTAAAGCAGAGCTGAGATATATAGGGTAGGCTATTACTACTTTTCATTATAAAGCTATTTATTAAATGTTTTTAATATCATCTGTGCATCAGTTTAATGAAAACTAAAATATATGCATTTAAAAATATAAATATAAATATACATCAAAACACATAAAAATTGAAATCCTTTGGTGGCTTCAATTTACCATCAAAACTTAATGAACTACCCAGCCTTGAATCACTTGATTCTTGTTAATGTTCTCTCCTTATCATTTGTTTCTACTTAACCCAAATTTCTAGGGAACCAATTCCTAAAAAAAGACTGATGAAGCCCTGGTAAGAACTGGTTACATTAATGTCAGTTTCATCATTTCACTAAGGATAGGTTTCAACCTTCTAAACTCCTTTGCTCCTTAATTCTCCTTCCCATGGAAACTTCTTGCCTTAGGTCTTTAAATTTGTTAAAACTATGTCATCACGGGTTGCTTCCTTGATTTGGTAGATTTGGTAGATTTCTATGTATCTCTGATCTTCATTTCATTTTTCCTTTGGCTTTTCAGCTCTCACTCTCAGTTTATGTTCTTTTCCCAAGGCTGCCTTCCATGGGTGAACATAACTTGCGCTATAACTTGTAATTGAGACTGCAATACTCTTTATAGCTCAGTTGTAAGCTTGTCATAAGCAGGACCAAATCAAAAGAAGTTATAGTGCTGTCATTAACTTATAAAAAGTTTTCAAAAGTAAGGAAAGTTTCTAAGAGGTAAACATATATAGTATATTCATATCTTACTCAGAAATACAACTGTATATTTATTTTAAATAAAAGGAATGCCACTGCCTTGTTCAGATGTTCTCTGGAATATATTTTATTCAAAAAGCTTTGATTTAAATACTGCTATGTATACTAATTGAACTTTAAGTGTATCAAGTGAACACATGCAATAAAATTGCATCCTACACTTCTTAAATCAACTTCACAGAAAATATTTCATTTTGCTCAATCGACAAAAACAATTTGAAAACTGTCAGCTGTTGGAAAAAAACCTAGGGGCACCTGTGTGGCTCAGATGTTTGGGCGTCTGCCTTCAGCTCAGGTCTTGATCCCGGGGTCCTGGGATCAAGCCCCACATCAGGCTCCCAGCTCAGCAGGGAGTCTGCTTCTCCCTCTGCCTCTGACTGTCTCCCCTGCTCATGCTCTCCCTCTCTGTCTCTCTCTCTCTCAAATGAATAAATTAAAAAAAAAAAAAAACTAGCGTCTGACATGAAAATAAGTGAGGTATTCTTCTTGAAACCAAATACACTATGAATGGTCATCCCTCTTCACACCCTTCACCCACTGATTTGTGTATGTTGGAACTAGATACTCAATTTGCTCTGTAAGAAGCATTTTAAACAGAGCAGCAACATGACAATACAAGTTAAGGGTGTAAGTGAGCAGCAAATCTTGCTATATTTCCTGGGGAAATATTGATTTGTTTTAAGTTGATAATAAGTATAAAAGAAAAGGTAAGCAGGAAAAAAATGGGAAATGCTCTTTAGTTTCAAGGAAAATATACTACATTGTAAAGTACTTAAAAATAGATATTGTTGGGCACCTGGGTGACTCAGTTGGTTAAGCGGCTGTCTTCAGCTCAGGTCATGAGCCCAGGGTCCTGGGATTGAGCCCCACATCGGGCTTCTTGCTCAGCAGGGAGCCTGCTTCTCCCTCTGCCTGCTCCCCCTGCTTGTGCGTTCTCTCTCTCTCTCTCTCTCTGTCAAATAAATAAATAAAATCTTTAAAAAAATAGATATTGTTATTTTATTTCCTGTGGTCTAAATAACTATATTTTGACTCCAGTAGGCAACAAAACATATAAATTGTTTATTGTGCTCTCAGCTGAGGAAAAAATAGGACCTGTGGGTTCTAAATAACAATAGGGTTTCACTTTTTATTTGTGTATTATGAAGGAAAATATGGTTTCTTTCTAAGAAAGGGAAGTTTTACTTAGTAAAGTTTACCACATCTCTCCATAAATCATCAAGTATTTGGAAACATTGGGATATATAAAATATCTAAGTGAAAATTAAGGTATTGAGACTCATGGTTTAATTATTTATTAGCAGAACTTAACCATGTCTTAAACCATGTCCAATAACCATGTAAGATTGTTATTCAGTCTGACATATTTTTAAAATACCATCTTCAAACTGTGCACCATAATAAATGTAGTAGTTACAGTGCTTTCCGGCTTTTTAAAGTCTAGAGTTTATAGTGTTTATACACAGTTTACAGTTTATAGGTTATAGTTTTATATGGAAATATGTTTTGGAAATTATATATAAAATAACATGATGGAATCTATATTTTCAAATAACAGAAGATTACTGAAGTTTCTCTAATATCCATGAGTTCCATCAATGGTTGTAGTCTCTGGACTGTTTGATAAATGCCTACATCACAGAGGATCTTTCAAAGAATCTTCACATTTGTTTGTTGTTGTTTTCTTTAATATCAAATGGTGTTACCCACTAGTATGATGAGGTATTTCTCTCTCATTGTTCACATGTAATTGAATATATTGCCAATTGATGGTATTAAGTAACTTGTGTATCATTTACTTTTTATCATTATCTCCTAATAATAATTACACATAAAATAATATATACAATAGTACATATTAGGAAGAACCATATGAATGAAAAGTTCTGTTTTTAGAATTAGATATGCTAGTAATTCTGTATATGACTTCATCAAACTCATGGAACTTCTCTGGGATTCAATTTTATAATGAGCTTTAAGGGATCTTTCATATCTAAAGGTAAAATACTGCTGTTATAGAAACAAATACTCCTGGGGCGCCTGGGTGGCTCAGTTGGTTAAGCGACTGCCTTCGGCTCAGGTCATGATCCCAGGGTCCTGGGATCGAGCCCCGCATCGGGTTCCCTGCTCGGCGGGAAGCCTGCTTCTCCCTCTCCCACTCTGCCTGCTTGTGTCCCCTCTCTCGCTGTCTCTCTCTCTCTCTGTCAATTAAATAAATAAAATTAAAAAAAAAAAGAAACAAATACTCCTAAAATCTTACTGAAGTAAACTTCTTTTGGAAAACTGATTTCACACCCTTTAGAAAAGACACAAATTTTTTTTAATTTTTTAATTTTTTTATGTTCAGTTAGCCAACATATAATACATCATTAGATTTTGATGTAGTGTTCAGCGATTAATTAGTTGCATATAACACCCAGTGCTCATCACCACATGTGCCCTCCTTAATACCCATCACCCTGTTATCCCATCCTCCCACCCCCCTCCCTTCTGTAACCCTCAGTTTATTTCCTAGAATCAAGAGTCTTTCATGGTTTGTCTCCCTCTCTGATTTCTTTTTTTTTTTTTAAGATTTTATTTATTTATTTGAGAGAGAGAGAGACTGAGAGAGAGCACATGAGAGAGGGGAGGGTCAGAGGGAGAAGCAGACCCCCTGCTGAGCAGGGAGCCCGATGTGGGACTCAATCCTGGGACTCCAGGATCATGACCTGAGCTGAAGGCAGTCGCTTAACCAACTGAGCCACCCAGGCGTCCTCCCTCTCTGATTTCTTCCCATTCAGTTTTCCCTCCCTTCCCCTGTGGTCCTCTGCACTATTCCTTACATTTAAAAAATAGAAAAATGTGGCATAAATCAAATTGCAAGTGTATTCTAAACAATTAATTTCAGTCATAATTGATCTGTACTTTGTAAAGATATCACTAAAATGAAAAAGAAGAATTTGTTGAATTGAACCTCAGTAGTTTTTAGGGATAGAATAACAAATAGCCTGCCATTTTGGATATACCCTTTTAACAAATAAAGTATATAAACTGTATAGCTTATATTTTATAAGTTATCACTTAGTAATTATGACATTTTTGATGAATCAATAAATATATAACTATTATAATTCCTGTTTAGTCAGTATCTTCTCAGTGGTATAAATTAACCTTTTAATTAATGAATGACGTTTACTACATGATGGTTTTATGTGACCCTTGAAATTTAAAATCAACATTTTTCTTTGTTTTCTTTTCCAAGTAGAGTTTACACACAATGTTACATTAGTTTCAGGTGTACAACATAGTGATTCAACAATTCTATACCTTATTCTATGCTCACAACTGTAGTTATCATCTGTCACCATACAACATTATTACAATACTATTGACTAATGTTGTACCTTCTTTCCTGTGACTTATTAATTCCATAGCTGGAATTAATTGGAATTAATTAATATGGAATTAATTAACTGAATTCTATAACTCGAATAATAGCCTGTACCTCCCACTCCCTTTCACCCATTCTGCCTATTCTCCCAACATCTTACCCTCTGGCAATGATGAGTTTGTTCTTTTATTTATAGGTCTGATTCTGCTTTTTATTTGTTTTGATTTTTAGATTCTACATAGAAGTGAAAACATGTATTTGTCTTTCTCTGTCTGACTTGCATCACTTAGCCTAATACCCTCTAAGTCTATTCATGTTGTCACAAATGGCAATGGAATACTACTCAACCATAAAAATCAGGTTTTCTTCTATCATATGAAGACATTTGTTATTCCTTAGTATATTGGAAGCTATACTAATACATCTAGGCCTTTAGTCCCTGAAACTGTTTTCTTCAGAATCTAAGTAAACCTTTACCCAGATTGGAACCAGAGATTAGAAGGTTTCTATGTCAACACCCACTGGATATTATGGGAAACATGGTAACCATGTGTGTATATGCAGATACTTTACCAGGCTCACAGTGAAGATTTCAGAGATTTATTTTTCCTTTTCTCATATTGTACCCTTTTCCACATAATTAGAAGGAGCCCATGATGCAGTCTATTTTCTGGATTTGTCATATAGGACTAGAATAAAAATTTAAAGAAAACAATAGCTACAGAGAAACACAAAGGGGAACAGTACCATTAAACAAGTGTGTGTGGTCCGGTTCACTGGCATAATGAGGAAAGAGATTGGAAAATGAGTAATTTGAGTTTTAAAGCCTTAAGAAGAGTTCAAGAATGTTTTAAAAACAATGAACTAAGAAAAAACAGAGAATTTATGGACTGTTTCCCTGATTTACTAAACCTGATGGAAGAAAAAATACTTTTCAGATGTCAGCGCTACTAAAATTAATTTATAAACAGCTTATAATCAGAATTATAATAAGATTGTGGTAGATAGCCTTTAGAATGGCCCCCCAATGCTCCCCAACTCCTGATTCTTGGACATTTTTGCAATCCCTTCCCCTTTGAGTATGGGCTAGATTTACTGACATACTTTTAAGAGAGAATATGATAGAAGTGATGTCATT
Organism: Callorhinus ursinus; assembly: GCF_003265705.2. Lineage (NCBI taxonomy): Eukaryota > Metazoa > Chordata > Mammalia > Carnivora > Otariidae > Callorhinus > Callorhinus ursinus. The sequence continues at coordinate 43,919,914 of NW_027397069.1, forward strand.
TTGTATGCTCCTTCCAATATTAGGTTACAATAACTGTGGCTTCCATCTTGCACATACTCTCTAGCTCTGTCTGGGTTACTCATTCTGGCAGAAGCCAGTTGCCATTTTGTAAAGCAACAATGTGGAGACTCATGTGACAAAATACTGTGACCTGCAGTAAATAACCGCATAAAAGAGCTTGGAAGAGGATTCTCATCCTTAGAGTAGAGCCTTCAGAAGAGCCACAGCCCAAGCTGACAGAGTTTTGAGCCAGAAACTATCAGATAAGCTAAGCCAGACAACTGATTAAGTGTAAAAAAATAAATGTGTATTGTTTTGAGGCAATGTTTTGATGAAGCTAAGTTTTGAGGTAATTTATTACAGAAAGTCACTGTTTATTTTTTGATAGAAAGTCACTGTTACTTACATTTATGTAGAATATGTTTGTTGTAGGAAATCAAGTTTACTCACCTAAAATGATAATGTACACAGTAGTGTAATAATGAACTCCTTTTCTAAAACATCAGTGATTTTATACATATGTATACATTTATCCTTTATACAAATATTACATACACACACACACACACACACACACACACACACACATACAACTCAGTTTTACTTTTTATTCCCTCACATACATATCCATCATGCATCCTTGAGGACTATATTCATCTTAACTTTTCAGGGACCCCTGCCAATGAAGCACATATCATCTTGAATATTACTTATTATTATGCCAGAGGTAAAAATGCTCTGATAAATTTTAAGAAAACACTGTATTTTATATATAAAACTTAAATTACTAGTTAATTAGCCAATAAGTTAAAAGCTATTAAAATAAATATTTATATAAGTTTATAAAATTACAATATTTTTTCTGCATAGAAAACAGAAAAAGTTAGAAAATATATATTTGGATTGTCAATATGGGTAGCTGACTACTATTCATCTGAACATCCATAAGTAAGTTAAGCAAACTTTCTGGTCTCGTTTCTGTTCATTTTTTAAAAATGATTTAAAAACTTTACATTGTTATTGGGAAGACTAAATGAGGTAATACTCTATAAGTTCACTTAATTTTACTTTTATTCAAAACCTCAAGTTTTTCTTCTTTTAATCACATTTACTTTTGAATTTTTTACATACATTTGCAGACAATAAGCTCCTTAAGAGCATGAACGTATTTATCTTCCCAGTATTATAACCCTGTGCCAGTCTATTTTTTGTATGTAGTTCCTCTTAAAAATTTTTTTGGTTGAATCCATGAATTATTCTCTAAGTAATTAAAAGTATAATTAAATATGAAATTTATGAAGAGTTTATTTATATTGTAAAGAAAAAAAATGTTTTCCTTCTACCTGTCTGGGTTCTGAGGAAGGTCTAACATTAAAATGACATAAGACAGAGTAACGATAGAAAATCAAATTCAATTACATACATACAGGAGCCACATAAGGGCATGAATCTCAAAGTAAAGTGAGCAACTGATGCTTATATGCCATCCTGAGCTAAGGAATGGAACACGTGCCTGGGACTTCAAAGGCGAGGAGGGTAATTCACAGGAAGATCAGAAGGGGAGAAGTTTGGTAAAGAGATGTTTTCCCTGTCATGCAAGTAGGTCTTCAGATACAAATTTTATCTCCAGAAATAGCTCTTTTTTTTTTTTTTCTGGAACAGGCTTCCTGTCTAATTCTTTATGTCAATTAGGAAGAAATAAAACTTCTTCTAGAGTCTGCTGGGTTTCGACTGCCTTCAGCTCAAAATAATGCACATGCCAAAGTGGCATGTTTTAGGGAGGCTTGTTCTGAACATCTTCAATATGTAAAGTACATTTGTATGAACATTACATCACTCCTATTGCAGTAACATAATAGTGAATAAACTACACTGTTGTTACAGTGAAGTTTACTCCCTCCATGCCCAGGATTCTTGGTCACACCACTCTGAAGAATGAAGAGGTAGACCAGACAGAGTGGTGGACAGTAAATCAAGGTTTATTGAGAGATAGCAAAGTGATAGCACAAAGCTCCCGAAGAGGGAGGGGACCCAAGCGGGTTGCCCCCAGAGTTTCTAAGTCTAGGGGTTTTAATGGGCTTGTTAACTGGCTATTTTAATCTGAGTAACCATCCCTGCACCTGTCACCCAATCAGGTCTTTGTCCACATGGTCATCTACCTATCAGGTAATTGTTCACATGGGAAAGGATGGAGCGTTCTTCCCAGGGTGGTGTAAAATCCTTTTAAGGGTGGTTTCCTCTTAGGGTAGGGGCCCCTTGTTCCTACCTGCCTTCCAACTATTGTTCATCACTCTAGGAATTTGAATACTTTATTACAGAATCATGGAATTATAAAACTGGAAATGATTTAGAGAAATATGTAATACAGTTCCTGATGGAATTAAATTGTCTAAGAATCCACCATTAGCAGGGCTAAAATTATAACTCAGGCTTTCTGGATTTAATATTTGTGATCCAACCATCATAATTCAACATAGTCAATACACCAATTCAATACTGCTGCCATTACATATTAAGTCCTGAGAACCTAACTATATAAAGCAAATATTAACAGACATAAAGGGAAAAATTGACAGTAATACAATAGTAGTTAGTGACTGTAATACCACATTTACATAAATGGATCATCCAGACAGAAAATCGATAAGGAAACGCTGCCCTTAAATAACACATTAGACCCCATGGACTTAATAGATTTATTAACATTTCATCCAAAAACTGGAGGATATATATTTTTTTTCAAGGGCACATGGGATATTCTTCAGAATAGGCCATATTTTAGATTACAAAAAGTCTCAATAAATTCAAGAAAACTGAAATAATATCAAGCATCTTTTCCAACCACAATGGTATGAAACCAGAAATCAATTACAAGAAGAAAACTGGAAAAACACAAACATGTGCAGACTAAAAAACATGCTACTAATGAAGGATAGTCAGAAGAAAGGCAGGCAGGGACAAGGGCTCCCTCCCCACCCAAGATGAAATATACTCAATAAACTGCTTTCCTGCCCACCACTCTTCATCTGGCCACCCCTTCATTCTTCAAAGGGGCATGACCAAGAACCACAGGCACCAAAGTAAAAGATATCCTGCAACATTACTAAACAACGAATGGGTCAACAAAGAAATCAAAGAGGAAATCAAAAACTACCTTGATACAAAGAAAGAAAGAAAGAAAGAAAGAAAGAAAGAAAGAAAAAGAAACACAACTTTCTAAAATCTATAGGATGCAGCAAAAGCAGTTTTAAGAGGGAAGTTCATAACAATACAGATCTATCTCAAGAAACAAGAAAAATCTCAAATAATCTAACTTTATATCTAAAGGAACTAGAAGAACAACAAACGAAGCTCAAAGTTAGTAGAAGGAAGAAAATAATAAAAAAACATAATGGAAATAAATAGACACTAAAAAATTGACACACACACAAACAATAGAAGAGATCAATGAAACTAAAAGCTGGTTCTTGAAAAAATAAACAAAATTAATAGAACTCTAGTTGCACTCATCAACAAAAAAAGAGACAGGGCCCAAATAAATAAAATCAGAAATGAAAGAGAAGTTAGAACTTACATCACAGAAATATAAAGGATCATAATATACTACTTTGCACAATTTTAGGCCAACAAATTGAAAAACCCTAGAAGAAATAAATAAATTCCTAGAAACACACAAGCTTACAAGACTAAATCATGAAGACATAGAAAGTCTGAATAGACCTGTTTGAAGTAATAAAATTGAATGAGTAATTTAAAAATTCCCCCCAGAAAAGAAGTCCAGGATGAGACCACTTCACTAATGAATTTAACCAAACATTTAAAAAGAGTTAATACCTATCTTTCTCCAATTATTCCAAAAAATGGAAGCAGAAGGAATGCTTCCAAACTCATTTTATAAGACACACATCACCCTGAATTCAAAACCAGAAAAAGATACCACAAAAAAAAAATATATATATATATAGGCCAATATCTTTGATGAACATAGAGGCAAAAATCCCTCAATGAAATATTAGCAAACCTACAACAATACATTAAAAGGATCATATACAATGATCAAGGGAGACTTTTTTCCAGGGTGGAAGAATATTTCAACATCCATAAATCAATCAATATAATACATCACATTAACAAAACAAAGGATAATATTCATAGAATCATCTCACTAGATGCAGAAAAAGCATTTGACCAAATTTAATACCTATTTATGATAAAAATTCTCAACAATGTGAGTATAAAAAGAACATACCTCAATGTAATAAATGTATGACAAAACTACAACTAGCATCATACTCAATGGTGATAAGGTGAAAGATTGTTCTCTAAGATCAGGAACAAGTCAGGAATGCCCACCCTCACCACAATTATTTAACATAGTATTGGAAATCTTAGCTAGAGCAATTAAGCAACAAAAAGAAATAAAAGCTATCCATATTAGAAAGGAGGAAGTAAAACTGTCACTTTTTGCAGGTAACATAATACTCTATAAAACGTCCTAAGGATTTCACCAAAACACTATTGACTTAATAAATGAGTTCAGTAAAGTCACAGCATACAGAATTAACATACAGAAATCAGCTGTATTTCTATATACTAATAACAAGCTTTCAGAAAGAGAAATTAAGAAAACAATCCCATTTAAAATTGTATCAAAAAGAATGAAATACCTAGGAATAAATTTAACCAAGGAGGTGAAAGACTTGCTCTGAAAACCAGAAGACACAGATGAAAGAAATTAAAGATAACACAAATAAATGGAAAGATATACTGTTTTTTTTAAAGATTTTATCTATTTATTTGAGAGAGAGAGAGAACGAGAGATAGAAAGCACGAGAAGGAAGAGGGTCAGAGGGAGAAGCAGACTCCCCGCTGAGCAGGAAGCCTGATGCGGGACTCAATCCCGGGACTCCAGGATCATGACCCGAGCCGAAGGCAGTCGCTCAACCAACTGAGCCACCCAGGCGCCCCAAGATATACTGTTCTCACAGACTGGAAGTATTCACACTGTTAAAATGTCCATACTACACAAAGCAATCTACAGATTCAGTGCAATCCCCATCAAAATAACAATAACATTTTTCACAGAACTAGAATGAATGATCCTAAAATTTTTATGGAATCAGAAAAGATCCCAGATAGCTAAAGCCATCTTGAGAAAGAAGAACAAAGCTGGGCTTATCATGCTTCTTAATTGCATACTATACTACAAAACTATAGTAATCCAAATAGTATGGTACTGGCATGAAATGAGATACACAGATCGATGGAATAGAATAGAAAGTCCAGAAATAAACCCACCCATATTTGGTCAATTAACTTATGACAAAGGAGGAAAGGACAATCTCTTCAATAAATAGTGATGGGAAAACTTAGCAGCTGGGTGCAAAAAGAATAAACCTGAACCATTATCATATACCATATAAAACAATAAATTCAAAATGGACTAAAGAATACCTGTAAAATAAAACACAAGCAGTAGGTTCTTTCACATCAGTCTTAGCAGTATTTTTTAGAGCAGTTTTCTCAGGCCCAGGGAACAAAAGCTAAAACTTAAAAAATGGTATTACATCAAACCGAAAAAGGTTTTACACAGTGAAAGAAACCATCAAAAATAAACAAAAAAGCAACCTACTGAATGGGAGAAGATATTTGCAAATCATACATCCAAAAAGAGATTCATATTTAAATTAAAGAATTTACAAAACTTAATACCAAAAAAACCAACAACCTGATTAAAAAAATGGGCAGAGGACTTCAACAGACATTTTTTTTTTTCCCAAAGAAGACATACAAATGGCCGATAGGCACAGGAAAAGATGCTCACCATCAGGCAAATGCAAATCAAAACCACAATGAGACATCACCTCACACCTGTCAGATTGGCTATTATCAAAAAGACAAAAAAGAACAAGTGTTGGTGAGAATATGGAGAAAAGGGAACCCACATACACTGTTGATGGGAGTGCAAACTGATATAACCACTATGGAAAACAGTATGGAGATTTCTCAAAAAATTAAAAATAGAACTATCTTACAATCCAGCAATTCCACTTCTAGGTATTTATCCAAAGGAAAAAAAAAACATGAATTCAAAAAGATATATGTGCCCCTATGTTCACTGCAGCATTGCTTATAGTAGCCAAGATATTAAAGCAACCTGTGACAATCGATAGAAAAATGGATAAGAAGATGTGGTTTATGCATGCTTGCGTGCACACGTGTACACCCAAAACAGTATTACTCAGTCATAAAAAAAAGAATGAAATCTTGCCCTAAAGGGTATTATGCTAAGTGAAATAAGGCAGATAGAAAAAGACAAATACTGTATGATTTCACTTATATGTGGAATCTAAAAAAACAAAACAAATAAGAAAATAACAAAAAACAGAAACAAACTCATAAACACAAGAAACAAACAACTGATTACCAGAGGAAGGAGGGGTTTCATGGGCAAGCAAAAGAGGTGAATGGGATTAAGAGGTAGAAACTTCCAGTTATAAAATAAATACATCACAGGGATGTAATATACAGTGTAGGGAAGGATAACTAGACTTACTGTGGGGATCATTTCATAATATGTAAAAATATAAAATCATTATAATGTATACCTGAAACTAATAGGATATTTCATGTCAATTATACTGTACTATATTATATATATAGCTCTTATTATCAGGTATTCTTTGTCTTTTGTATTACAGTCTTCTCTGAAATTCTAGATCAAGCACCAAAGCGCCAGAAAAAAAACAATCTTCTCCAAAACACCTTAAATGTGTTACTGCTTTAATAACAGGCCACTTTTTTATGCAAGTATATTTTTGCATTTCTTTCCCAAGCTCCCTTTGTTTTCCCTGTGAGCCTGAATTGCAAGAAGAATGCATAATCTTTAATGGGAAGAGAAACAAAGTGTTCTACATTTCTCTCCACAATTATACTCTGCAAACTTTCTGTCTTCTGTGGATTATTGGCAGTTGATGAACTATAGCATTAGTAATTAACAATATATGATATCAGAGTCATATGAATGTTTTGCACTCTTGGTACCTTACATGCTACTTCATGCTACTTCAAATTCTGTACTACAAATTCTGTATCATTATCTTCACCCTAATTCTTATGTTTGTAAAAGAATGATGACAACAACAATAAACAAAATTAAACTAAATTAGATACACTCTGCATAATGTTGTTGGGAAAGCAGATTTTCCAAACAATTTATAAATTTCTTCAACTATATCTTTTGTCCCATAAAACTTGAGCTCATTTTCATACACTAAAGGATCCTTCAGTATCTGACCCAAGAAAATGTACTTTGTTTTCTTTTTTTCCCTCCAACTGACAAGTGGCACTATTTTAGTTCCTGAAATTGCATTCCAAATGCAGAATGTGGGCATTCATTCACTTATCAACCTTTCACACAAAGAATTTGAATATTAATGTATCAATAATGTTAGAAAACTAACATTTTGTGCACTAGCTGGATTAGTAGAATCATAGGGGAAGAAAAATTCTTCCTCTACCATTCTAGGTTCTTGGCTGAGTCCTCTCTCCCCAATCCATGCCCCCCCTATTAAATAGACATTAACAAGAGAAAAACAAACATGAAATTAGTAACATGTATACCTCCTATATACATGGGAAATAACCAGGAAAACTCAGTAATTCCCCAAAATGCCCCGAGCCACCACCTTAAATACCATCTCTAGCTAAAGACAAAAAAAGATGCTGCAAGGGTGGGGAGACAATTATGGGAGGTTATCAGGCAAAACACAGTAAACTAGAGTATGGTTGTTATGCATCTTTAATTAGCCACTTTCTCCACTGATAAGAGTTTCTAGAAATTTGGTCAGAGTGCACATTTCATGGCACAGAGAGGGAGACACCCTTACAATGAAGATTTCACTTATAAATGTAATTGTCTCTTACAAAAGGGTGACTTGTACTAGGTATGTTTTCAGAGGTTTTCTTATGTCTCCTGTTTCCTAAAAATAACCAGCTCAAAATAATCGTTATGCCAAAGAGGCATAGTCTGGAGTGGTGTATTTCACTTCCCTTCACTACAAACCAGTGACACGTGTGTTTTGACATTTTTGGTAGAGCAGTGATCTACTGTGAAATTCTTTATTTTGAAGCATTTTGTTCTTAACTCTTACCAAGCAGTGGAAACACATTCTAAAACATTAAGCAGTAATGATACAAATACTAGAGTAAATCCACAAACTAAAAAATTCTGTTAAAGATATAAATCATTAGCTTTAACAACTTTGGTAATCTTCTACCTTTAATTTGGCATTCCTTTTAAGCTAGTCCACTGTATGTCCTAAAGTACAAGAAAAAAAGACAAAACTAAACCAAAAACATACAATACTCCAAAATAATATTAAAGTGAAAGTGCAGCTCCCTCTGAGAACAGAACAAGTATCCACCTGCCACCCCACCCCAATTTAGGAAAAGTTTTTGTTTGGCTCACTTCTCTTTCATTACTGTTTTAGAAATGCATTATGCAGGAAAAGTAGCAGATTACTGGTAATCTAATCACAAAGAAGGTTATAGCAACCTCCTAGAACTCAAAGGGACTGCCTGCAGGCAGCCTTCTCTTCAGATAAGGGAAAATGCAGGATACAAAGAAAGGTATTCTCCATTTAAAGGCTTTTAACAAAGAGTACAAAGAAAAGAGAAAGGTCTATTAGGCTTTAGATGTAGAAATGTTGCCTCAGAGAAAAGTATTATTCATCTTAAAGGATGCTGGCAAAGAGAAGAGAAAAGGAACAGAAAAGCAAGTTTGAACCCAGAAATTACCACTCTCTGTGATAGCAGTTCATGCTGACTCTGACTGTTTTAACCCTTTGCCAACAAATACTGAAACATATATATATAAAATTAAACTTGAAAACTGTCAATTTAGGATACGATAACAAAACTAACAATATATTATAATTGTTATTTACTATGAATGTAAATTTTATTTCACTGAAAATAGTAATTCTTTTTAACATATCATTTCAAAAGAAGTTTTATATACTTAAAGATTAACATTACTAAATTTTAAATAAAAGATTTAGTAATATTTTTTAGATTATTTATTTATGTGACAGAGAGAGCACAAGCAGGGGGAACAGTAGAGGGAGAAGCAGGCTCCCCGCCGAGCAGGGAGCCCGATGCGGGGGCTCGATCCCAGGACCCTGGGACCACGACCTGAGCGGAAGGCAGACGCTTAACCGTCTGAGCCACCCAGGCGCCCCACTTCAGTGAATTTTGTCACTTCAATACTGCTATTTTCTATGGGGTTAGAGATATAAAGCCTGAAAATATATAACTACATAGAGAGGTTTTATGCCTTAGAGTTGATTGAGACTCAGATGTAAGGAGAGCTAATGTAGACAGTACTGAGAGCGTGCCCAGAAGGCCAAGGACAGATTCAGCTTTTCACACTTGTAGTTCTCTTAATACTCCCATGTAGGAAGTGTGCTGCTTTAATGACCATTCTATGAAAAAACTGAAGTACCAAGAGATTAAGTCGCTGGCCTAAAATTGTATTAGCGAATATCGGATGCTCTAATGGGAGTCCTGATTCCAACTCCAGCAGCAGGCCTCCAGGATTGCTGGTCTTAACACGAAGTGTACTGTGGAAATGCACTCCTTCTGGCCTTTAACTAACTCGCGTGTCAACAAGTCTCATCACACTTATTTCTTCATGTATATAATTATAGAGTTGAAGGGTAAACCCAAAATGTGCCACCTCACAATATGACTCTTTGGCATAAGGATTATTTCAAGCTGACTACTTTTTCAAAATTGTAGATAGAAGAGAATCTCTGAAAACAGAAGTTACATTTTTTTGTGAGGGAAATTTCCATTTCTAAGGGAAATCTCCATATGTAAGGGTGTCTCCCTCATTGTACCAGGAAGAGAAGGATGATTGTAAATCACAAACAAAACAAAACAAAACAAAACATATCAATAGAGAAGACACACACTTAAATCTGCATCCAGCTTACCCTTGGTTACTGTGCTTTTCCTGATAACCCCCCTTAACTGACCAACATCTTTCTTTTGTCTTTGTCTATAGCTATGGATGGTATTTATGATGGTGGCTTGGGCCATTCAGGGAGTTTTACTCCGTTTTCCTGGGTATCTCCCAAATATATGGGAGGTATACATATTAATCAACTTTTGTTTGTTTTCCTTTTATTAATCTTTGATTATGGTGGGAGGAGATCTCAGCCACAGAATCTAGAAAGATAGTGTGAAACTGAACAAAGGAAACTTGATTTAAAATGGGGTCTGAAGGCCAGAAGGGGGAGCTCTCATGCCCTACCACTTCTTAACAATTGCCCCCCAACAAGAAGAGATCTTGCATCTCAACAGAGAGAATCCCACCTTACAACTCCTGCAGGAGGAAGAAAGAATTTCTCCTTGCCTGGCAACAAGCTCAGTCAATAAGAAAATACTACAACTCAACCAATGAGAAACCACCCTGAATTCTTGCTTTCCTCCAATGGTTTCTCATTCAAAGCAGCCCCTCCTAACTTTCTCCTATTATAAAGTAATATTCCTTTGATCTCTGGATTTGCCTATAGCGTGATATAGCCCCCATGTCCAGAATTATAATTCCTCTGTTATTACTGAATAAACCCATTTTGCTGGTAATATAATTGGCTGTTTTACTTCTAAGGTCAACAGTAGAAGGAAAATTATTTTTCCTCCCCCACTGGGTTTAGATTAACATACACTTTTGTTGTTGTTCTTCTTCTCCTTTCTGCTCTTTCTTATTCCCCTTTTTTTCTGTCTCTAAAATACCCCTGTGTAATTCCAACTTATTCGCTGTCAATATACATCTATGCCTATATGCATATGTGTGCCATTGTCTATCACATGTATATCCCTATATCTGTATCACTGTTAATAATTTGTGATATTTATCATTGGTATCTATAGAATTCACCTTTACGTATTTTATATTTTAGATAAAGGAATCCCTAACAAGTAGGTATTATTTCATCAGGGTCTTCTCTACCTTTCTCTGCCCTCAGATGAAATATTTTCAGAGGCTGGATGTTTCATCAGTATAAACTTAATGGGTACAATGTTTTATTTCTTTTGTTTAAATGCAGAAGTAACTTGACCTTTGCATTGCTGAAGCATTTTTTGAAAAGAGAGTTGACATTTCAACTGTCTCTAAATGACCCAAAAAGATTATCTGTAATAGGGCAGGGTGAATTTGGTTTTTCTAAAAAAAAAAAGGCATCTCTTGGCCTATGGGTAGGGTACCTGTGTGTGCCCCCTGGCAACATCATGTTTAACCATGGACGGTGCATAAAGAAATTTACTAGACTATTTTAGAGAAAGGAATTTTAAAAAATTTTATATTAAGACAAAGAATAAAGAGTATTATCAGCTCTTCTTTGAAGAGTGAATGTAATTCCCTGAAAATAACAAAGATTATAAAATAATTTGGAGAACAAGGCTGCTAGTGACTGTAAAGCATTCTTTCATTCTTTTCTATAATAGAAGATAAAAATCCAATCCATTAAGATGACTGTGGAGAGGGCAGGGAAAAAGAACAAAGAGGTCTAGGTATCATAAGTCATTATACCATTTTAAATTGGAAGGTAGAAGAGAGACTCTTGGGGAAGATGAGATAGGCAGAAACAATCACCCAGGAGGTCCTAGCATTCCAGATGACCAATTCAAATCTGATTTGAAGGGAGAATACAAGCCAGTTTAAAGACATGTGTAACATAAGTCAATGTGATATGTAATACTGATTATTTTAGCCTTCCTGGATGGGGGTGAAAAGCCTGCAGGGTAGAAGGCTAATGAGGGGAGAGCTGCTGGTTCATAAGTCGAGTGCCTCGGGATCAATTGGTTAGGAGTGTCACAGCCCTCCGAACATCAGGGAACAGTCACCCAGGGAATGTGCAGAAATCCACCTATCTGATCATTATCTCTACTACCTATAAAGCACTTTCAGACAAAGAACATTATATGAAAACACTCGTCTGTGACTTTTCTTAAAGAGTTGCTTTTGTATGTTTGTGTAATATGAAAAAAAAATCAAGTTTCCCTTCAGAATAAAAAGGAAATAAAACTGAAGAATTCTTTGTATTTGTAAGAAAAAAATAGAAGCTCAGGGACATCTTTTTCGGTTATAAAATACAAACCAAAGTCACTTGTGAGAGAGGTAATGACAGAGCCGCCCTGGACCTATGAGCTATTCCTCTCCAAGGACACTTATCTTGCATTTATCATATAACTAGTGCTCTGAATTTTCTTGATCTCATTTGCAATCTTGCCCAGGAAAAGGAAATGTTGTGATGCTCAGTTAATAGAGGACGTACTCATATATTCCTGATTAACTATTACAGATAGCATAAAAACAGAATGAAACTACATTAGTAGTAAACATAAATATTTATCTACCTAATAATGAAGAAGTTATAAATTAACATAGGTATAATATATAGCCACAGGATATATTTCACATGGAGTCATATCAAAGACTACTGGTTATACTTGCATGAATCCAAATGCTCCCTAACTAACTATTTTGACTGGGTGCTCATCTCAAAGTCCTAAAATTCAACTTGTCTGTGGTTTCTTGCCATTTTTCATCTCAAATTTTGTGCAACACAAAATAAGAGAGGTAACCGCCCTCCTCCCCGTAAATAAACAACGAAAACACCCGAATCTATTCTAACATGATTTTTAGGGAAACTATTATTTAAAAAGCTTTATCCATTCTTATTGTGTCTGAAAAGGCTGGAAGCAATGCACTTTATTTTACTCAGGGAGATAAGGGCAAAATAATAAATAACAGGGAAAATGACAAAACACCTAACTTGTTATCTAAACCTGCCTATGACTTCTAGGCATTCTTAGCTCTCAAAATGAATTTCAATTCTTCACAGATGCCAAGAGGAAAAAAAAAAAAAGTGATCCTGAAAGGATAGATTTCATAATTAGAATAAAGTGTACTAGACAGAAGGAAGAAAAAAAGCAAGAGACATTGGACAGATGTGATTAAGGTAACTGAAGTCTACCAGCAATTTTTTCAGGTCATGGTCATGTGTGACTTGAGTGAAAGCAGGCTTTCTTTTCCATAATCAGTGACGTTTTAGGCAGTTTCTAGAATGAATTTGATTCAGGGCAAATTATGTATTTTTCCTCAACATCTCATCATTTTTGTAGAGATAAAATCGGATTAAAATGAGCTTTATTGTTCTTTTGCCCCCAAAACCCCAACAATAATATCAGAATACATAGGCTCTAAAGTGAGTTTGATGGAACTGAGAAAAGTCAGTTTAATTTTTTTAAGCAAAAAAGAATCTTCTTAAAAATTTTAGGAGACGTTGTGTATACAATGGTAATATTTAAATGAATTTCAGATCTTTTTGTTATTAAAAATTAATGATATTATTTATTTATTTTTATGCTTAGCAGGAAGTAACATAAGCCTATTATTCTCCTCAAGCTGGTAGCTTTGATAATGCCGTTGGAGGAAGCACCCCAAAGCAGCTCCTGGTAATAACCCCTAATCTCCACACTGCTTCTATCTCTGTTTTCCTTTCAGTTACTTCTTGTTCTTACTGTAGTAATAATTATCATAGTAATTAATTTTATGATTGTTTTCTGAGGGCAATTCTCAGAATACAAAAAGCATAAATATTAATCCAGAGCCCTCCCCATCCCAGAACCATGCTAGATTATTTGGTAGGAATGTATGGTATCAATAATTACCATAATGATTATTTACCAAGTGTATAAAAGAAATACAGCTGGTTTGAAAAAATTGTTTTACGCATGTTTTCATACTTCAAATGTATCAAGAAATCCATTCCATGAATTTTTCCATGAAAAAAAATCATTCTCCTAAAAATTCCACATTAAGTAGAAAATTCCTAGTTTTTGTTTTACTGTAGCCTAATGAGGACACAGCATTATCATACTTAAAGTTGAATATTTTAAAGGCCATACAGAAGAGGGTTTTGTTTTAATTCATTAAATAGACTGCATGGTGCTGAATTTTTTCATTAGTTTAATTTGTTTTAAATTTCTTTTTCCATAATTTACTTGTTCCTTTTTGGTACCTGTTTTCTCTTTTTAGCATTTTTCTCATAGACTTTAAAAATTCTTTATAAATTAAAGATTCAACATCTTGTCTAGAGCTATACCTTCCATTCTGATTGTGTCTTTTAATTGTGGATACATATGTGGTTTTTTAAATTTCTATCTTATGCATTCTATAAATTTCCTCTTATGATTCATCCATTAATTTGTATGTTTTGAATATTCTGCTCAATTCCCAGTATTTTAAATATATTCTTATATGATTTTTCCAATTTTTCCCCTTTTTCCGCGCAATTCTATTGTGGCATTTATTTTGAGATCTTGCATGAAGTAATCTGGTTTATATTATTTTCACGTAAGGGAAGGCAACCTGCCCCCACATTTAATTTAAAAGCCAATATTTTTTCAGTGAGTTTTAAAATCCAACTCTCTTATACACTAAATTCTATATACCATACCATGATCAGGTTCCCGTGTGTTGTCTTGAGCAAAAATATATCTCTGAAACATGCCCACTTCTAACCCCCAGCACATGTGAATATGCTGTTTCAAAGCAGAGAATTAAGTTTGCAGATGGAATTAAGTTTGCAAATAGGATAATTAATCCTTTTTAACCAGGCACACCCAATGTAATCACAACAAACCTTAAAAAGTGTAATGAGGAAGTGGGGGAAAAGAATCAGAAGGAAATGTGACTAAGGAAGAATGGTAAAAGAAATGCAGTGTTGCTGGATTTGAAGATGGAGAAAGAGGGCCACCAGCCAAGCAGTGTTAGTGTTCTACACAAACTAGAAAGGGAAAGTTAAAAGATCTTCCTTCAAGCCTCCAGAAAAAAAAAAAAAATGCTACCTGGCCAACACTTGATTGCAGCTCAAATATGACCTGTGTCAGACTTCTATGTTACAGAACTACAAAATTAAAAAGAAAAGGTGGTCTTTAAGCTACTAAATTTGTGGTAATTAGTTACAGCATAGAAAACTGATAGAGCATTGTATTTTGTTGACTTTTGTGTTGTTAACAGCATTCTTTTTCATTCTCATTCCCATCCATGCTAGAAATGCTTTAGGCTCTTTTCTAACCTCCAGAGTATAGTGGAGACTGGCAAACCAACATATGAATATGGAATATATCAGGTAAAGAAAAAATAATGAAAGAGTGAGTAAAGTTATGCTTTATTGAGATATGTGTGAGCAGGAAGAGGGTTTTGGGGGCAAAGAATCAATATTTCAGATGATGTCCATTAGTTGGGTGTGAAGTCTGATCTGCACATAGGATTTTTGAATCACCAGTGTGTTTAAAGCCAAAGGCCTAGGAAGTGTCATAGCCTCAGTCAGGCCTAGGGAGTAAAGGAACCCCAGGGCCCTCTCAGATTTAGACTTTCAGAAGAAAAGGAAAAATTGACAAAGAGAAGGAAGTGAAAGGAGAGATGGAAGGGGGACAGAGATTTTACCATAGTAAAAGTGGATAAGACAAGTAAAGTTGCTATTTATTACTGCTGTGAAAAATATATTCAAGTTTGTTTTGTTGGAGCTACTGCATAGCTGGTTACCGTCATGAAAAATACAAGAACATTTGGTAATTTCTCTTCTGTCTCTATCCGGCCCTCAAAACTCCTGGCTCATTTTTTAGAAAAATTACTATTGTTTTCATGACCTACAACATTAATGGGAAGGAATATGATATATTTTATTTTAAATTAATTTTTGTATATTAATGGCATTAATGTAATAAAATATATGTATTAATGCATATCATAAACTTTGAATTAATGAGGTCTTCCTTTATTTTAATAATCATATATATGTGTGTGTATATATATATATATATATATATATATATACTCCAAGTTCATATATTTTAGTTCATCTTGGTATTTTAGTTTTAATAAACTAGCTCTGGTAGTTTTTATATGTAAATATAAAAATCACCAGTATTTCCAACTGCTTGTGTGATGTTATGAAGCCTGAAGTTTTTATAAACACAGTATTTATTTAGTGTTTTCACAATAATTCTATGATATATTTTAATAAAAGTATGTTTTTACTAAAATTACATATGGTAAAATCTGGTAAGCATGATGCTTATGTTTACATGTATATGATTAAAATATGATATTATTACCAAAAAATAAGATCCAATCTATAATGCTCAAATTTAATTTATTCCAGTACCAACAAATAGCTCTATACAAATTAAACATCTGAACTTAGGGTTTAAATATCTATTTATTATTAAGATAAATGCAATATTGATGTTATAAAGAAACTTGCAATTTTAAGAGGGTTAAAGCAGATGGCTTAGCTTTTTAAAGAAAATTGAAAAAGCAGAAGGGTAAAGAATATACTTAGTTCATGATTTCCCATTGAGGGTCTTAATGATAGCATCTGTTAGTGCTGCTATAAAAGTGGCTGAGCAGAGGACAGGAAGTTACATTTGTCCAGTAATTGAGCAATGCAGCCAGCATGTTGATTGGGACAAGGAGAGAGAAAGAAAATGAGGGAAAGATAGACTGAGAAGCCTTGAAGCCTGCTTTAATAATATCCAGGAGCAAAGAGTAAGAGACATCTGGCATTTTGACAGAATGGATCAACTGCTCTGCAGTAACCTTTTATTTTTTTTTTTCAAATTTTTTTCCCTTTAATCTTTAAGGTTAACTGCTGGTTTGCCATATCGATTCTATATTTAGCAAACTGTCATACAAGAAGTGTTAAAAACTGTGTGAGTGTGTGTGTGTTAAACATTTATTGGAGAGCCTCATTTAGAACTTATTCTGCTAAGAAGAATTTTTTATTCGACATTCAACAAAATTTCATTCAATGCCACCTATATGCCAGGAATGAGGTTTGGAAGAAACAAACAAACACACCAAACAAACAAACAAACAAAAACTTCTGCCTCCTGGTTGGGAAGGTAATAGTTTCATGCAGTCATAACATACTTGGAAATTTACAAAGAATTTGAGCTACACTGTCCACATAATTCTCAGGACGCCCTTGTGAGTTAGGCATTATTTTGCTCTTTCTAGGTCAAGAAAATGAAGCTCAAGGAGGTGCAAAAAATCATTAGTAAATGATGGAGATGGCCCTTGAACCTTGGAATTCCCTGTTTTAATGCTATTCTTATTTTAAGAAACATAGGGGTTTTAACATATAAAATTTATTCATTCAAATATTCCTTACATATGCTATCAAGAGCTCACAATAATGCAAGCATCATTAGGATTGTGAAGGAATACTAAATTATATGAACTATAATCCTAATGAGTTTTCTTACATGATAGTAGTCTACATATTGAGCACATATTCAAATATGAAGTCATTTTTTAATGAAAAAAACCCCACAAAAGATAAGTTTAAAATGGTGACCATGATAATAAATCACCAAAAAAGCATTCCTAAATATTTCACTAACTCAGAAATTATAGAGCATCTGTAAAGTTTCTTTAGTTAGCTAAAGAGGGTTGTTTTGTGGTTTAACTAAATAACGTAAATAAGTTTGCCAAGTAAGTTTTACACACTTGATTGAACTATATTTTCATGTACCACAAACATTTTGATTATATCTGTATTAATAAAATCATTATGTACACATTACAAATGTGTTCTTAGTAGCTTCTAAATTTAAAAACTACTAAGAAGCTCTCTCAGTTATCATCCTTTGATAAAAAGTAACCAAAGAGCAGTCCTATAATCTAAATTTTTTCATTAAATCAGCTTGTGCTTTCTTAGGCCAAATATATTTTCTTTAATAAATAAATGATGTGATATTTTTATATTCCCCAAAGAATTAAAAATATTAACTCCTTCCTGAATTCATTATATAGTCCTGTAAGATGAGGGGGAAAAAATACCTATTTTTCTTTTATAGATGAAAACAAATACAATACTTTTTCTATTAGGTCAGTAGAAACTCAGCAGTAGAAAAGTGAGTAGGACTCTCATTTTCCTTTTTCCTATCCAATGTGCTAACATTTTCACTGAGTTTATTTAAACAGTTCAAATCTTAGTCTCTCCTATGTAAATGTTAGGTGGGACACTTATTTTTATAAGTGTACTACAATCTAAATTCATGGTAATTATTTTCCAGTTCAGATTTTCAAAAGACATGTGATTATGCTGGCATTGATATAATAAGTTAAAAATGCAAATACAAAGTAAAGTGGGACCATTAAAAGGACTTTTTAAAAGCAAAGTTAAGAAAATTCACTTATTTTTATAAGAATCAACACTTTCATGGCAATTACTGATCAAGACTAAATGTTCATGTGGTACATCCTATTTAACATCACTACCTTCCTGCCCTCCTATAACCCCCTGCATGCCTGATCCCCCTCACTTCGTCCATTTTTTCCCATAACACTTTATTTTCTTAATATTGTAAGTAATTTATTTCTATACAATGTTCATTGTTTATTATCTATCTCCTCCTTCCCACTAGAATAAACTCCTCAGAGATCCTTCTTTGGTCCTAGGGGCCAAAGCAGTATCCCTCACGTAGAAGGCCCTCAGTTCATAGTTTTGAATGAAGAGACAAATAAATTAGTATTAATTTTAAGTAAAAATATCTCCTCTGCTTTCCTTCTCTGTGTTTATAAGTAGGATGGGAATACTGCTTTACTTCTTAGGAAGCTTCATGCTGGGAATAGTTCAAAACGGAAAGTATGAGGCTTCCAAGTTGGGAGCTACATCAACCTTTATGTAGTTATTGAACAAGCACATACATAAAGTGTGCCGGATGAAATCATCGGCACTGAACATACAGATTTTTTTTTTAAGATTTTATTTATTTATTTCTCAGAGAGAGAGAACACAAGCGGGAGGAGCGGCAGGCAGAGGGAGAAGGAGGCTCCCGCTAAACAAAAAGTCCAAGGCGAGACTTGATCCCAGGACTACGGGATCATGATCTGAGCCAAAGGCAGACACGTAACCAACTGAGCCCCCTAGGTGTCCCTGAACATACAGGTTTTAAAAAAGCACAATTCTTGCTTCAAGGAACTAAAAATGGAATGGGCTATTTATCTAAAAACATGGCATCTAGAATCAAATCCAACTGTGAATCTTAACTTTCTTTCATTAGTTATAAACTTGAGCAAGTTAATATAACTAGTTTTAGTCTCCCTATTTGTTACATTGGGGTAATAATAAAATGCATATCATTGAGTTTCTGCTTAATATTAAATGAGATAAACTGTATAATACGCTGGGCATAGCATAGATAGTCAATAAATATTAGTTAGTAGTAATGGTATTTGTCATTCTCGTAGAATTTGGTTATTAGAGCTTCAGAGGTTGCTAAAGAAAACCACTTTTATTTGTTTTTAATTCTGTTTTCTCATACATTTCTGACTCACATGGCCCATCTCTCAGCAGGTTTCATAGGATTGAGTTTGTGTTCTTTTATAAAGTGCCAAATATTCTCTCTTCCATTTGAAGCACTTATTTAGTTTTTCTTTGAGGACCAATGTTCCAAGAGACCATGAACTGCACAAAGCTCTTATCTTCTTGGCTTTTCTTCTTTTGGAGAATCGCTCCTCTCCCAGCTGTGGGCCTGGTGGGAGCTGTCAGTCATAGTACTCTGTTCCTAAATATCTTTAAGGAGTGAGCATTTAACTCAGACTGTCTATTGGTTTCATATTCCCCAGACCACAGAGATTTGTTTCAGAAACAGACATGTAAACTGAGCCAAACTAATCAAAATCCTTTCCAAGTCTTCTCTGCAAGAACCAGTTAAGAAAAAGTATCTATTGTCTTTGAGGACCCATTATTAGAAATGGAAAGTAACCTTACTTGAAGCTACTTCTAGTGACTCTCCCTTAACCACAAGGAAGACATTTACAACATAAAAGCATGAAACCAAGGTGTGGAGAAAAGCAGAACCAAGAAACAGGCAAGAAAGTCCTCATCATATTGTTTGTTCACTTTAGTTGAACGATGCCTGAAGCCATCCTTAGGCATCCTAGCTATATGAAGCAGTCTTGAGGTGGATTTTTGCTACAGAGATTTCTATGACAACACTGAAATTTCCCAAGCAATCACCTATTTCCAGGGCTTTGCTTTATAGTTGATAACTCTATCCGTGGCCATTCTACTTCTCTTCTGCTTCAATATCAAAACAGAACACGGAACCACTGAAAATACCCTTAGGTCTGGATGTTTTCTCCTCAGGGTTACATTATAGAAACATCCACTCAACGGTCTCCTGATGCTCAGATGGGCAAGGCATAGGTGCTGGGTAAATTTAGGATATGTTTGCCTCAATCACCGAAGCACTTATAAACACAACCTTTTATGAATTATTCCAATATTCTACTTACAAAATGTGGGAGTTATTTATAGATTAGCACATATAAAATGGAAAAAAATTCCAACTTTTTCATTTTGCAAATGAATTTGGAGAAAATTTTGGACTGACTCCCCCTCCTTCTCTTTTTCCTTTGGGTAATTTTCTTTTTAATATTCAATACTCAGCTATGCAGTTCAATACTTAAGTTTAAATTTAGAAAATATTGATGAAAACATATTTCTACTTTATAAATTTTACACATATATGCATATATAGAGAAAGCTGTATATTTCTCTGAATTTTTCAGGAAAAGTACTGAAATCTTTTTGAATATTCAGGGTTGTTATTCTGAGAAGCAATTATGTAATTGTGCTGAAATTCCTACATTTATAGCCTGGAGGTCTTCTGTAAGATATAGCACCATTTAGCCTTATGCAAAATTATCTCAGATTGTGCTTTTTGTGTTTCTGTGTTCCCCTCTTTTTGCTCTCAACGATCACTTCCTAATTGTATAGTTTGTTTTCTGAGAATTTCTTCCTTTCCCTTGTTATTTTCCTCGATATCATGTTTATGTGATTGGAAACTAAATTACCAAGCTAATTAGAATTATCTTTAAATTAAAAGTAACCTTCAAGAAAAAGATTGAGGGATAATAGTATGAAAATTTTTTTATGTTTTAGTAAATAGTTATTTAGACAACTATTTAGATAGTTCAGAATTTTTAAAGAATATTTATTTTTATTTCAGGGAAAGAGAGAGAGAGCACACCTGTGAGGTGGGGGGGAAGGGAAAAAGGCAGA
Organism: Callorhinus ursinus; assembly: GCF_003265705.2. NCBI lineage: Eukaryota > Metazoa > Chordata > Mammalia > Carnivora > Otariidae > Callorhinus > Callorhinus ursinus. The sequence goes on from NW_027397069.1 coordinate 43,941,066, forward strand.
GAGAGCGGGAGAGAGAATCCTCAAGCAGATTCTCCACTGAGCATGGAGCCAGTTGTAGGGCTAGATCCCAGGACTCCGAAGTCATGACCTGAGCCAAAACCAAGAGCCAGCCGCTTAACTGACTGAGCCACCCACGCACCCCTGTTCAGAATTTTTTTTTAAGCTGAGTTCATGTCGGTAATGTGTTGCTATCTTCCATTTCTCACGCACCTATGTACATTCAAATATATCTATAGATATGACTCTCTGCTTACCATTTTCAGGAACTACTTCTTTCAATGCTAGTATGAATTATTGGTTGAAATCTAGTTTAATATCCTTTAGAAAAAGTAAATAGTTTTTTCAGGGATGTTTACATTTCCTCATCCTTCCATTACTGAGATTATCAAGGATCCATTATAAGTGCTCTCGATATTTTTATTTACTTCTGGATGCACAGCAAAATCTTCAGGAGTATTAGAACTGGACTTCAAAAAAAAAAAAAAAAAGAACAGGACTTCAGTCAGTAAGCACAACTAGACAAAAACCACAGGCTCAAAGCCACATAGCCCCTTTATCCACTACAAATTCTCCTTTTAAAGGTGTTTTTCCCTTCTTACTTCCACCATCCCTTCTAAATGTGTAAGAATTATTAAGTGATAATATGTCAATCATAATTCTTTTTTTCTAAAAGATTTTATTTATTTATTTGAGAGAGAGAGAGAGAATGAGAGACAGAGAGCACGAGAGAGAAGAGGGTCAGAGGGAGAAGCAGACCCCCTGCTGAGCAGGAAGCCCAATGTGGGACTCGATCCCGGGACTCCAGGATCATGACCTGAGATGAAGGCAGTCGCTTAACCAACTGAGCCACCCAGGCGCCCGTCAATCATAATTCTTAAAGATAAGTTATGTGCTTAAGGAGGGGCTGGGAAAATAAAGACAGGTTGCAGTAGAGTCATGGATCTCAGTGCATTTGGGTATTATCATTATATAAGAGCCTGAATTCTGACACTTGTGTGCAATATTAAAAATAGAAAACAAGCACCAGCAAAAATCAAAAGTTAATGCTGCTACAGGCATATTGCCAGTTTGAGCTGTATACTGCTGAGCCATTGGTCTCTGAGGTTTTTGAATGACTGTAGTGTGTGGCATTGCTTGAAGGAAAGTACATCTAAGATAGATCTTTAGTCTCCACTGAATTACTCAGAACTGGAGATATTGAAATTCAACACAGGATTATCATCATTCACTGATACACAGGGAATTATCTAGCTGTGATGGCTAGATAATGTGAACACTACAGCACTATCTCTACTGAAAAAGAATTTCATGAGAAATGCAGAGAATGAGGTTCTACAGACAGAGACTATATTTTGCAACATGTATCTATTAATGATATTTCTTAAATTGATTATATCTACCATGTTCATATTACTTAAGAATAAATTAAATATTTCAAATCAAACTACAGTTTGGAATGCAAAATGGCAAATCATAGAACATAGGTTTAACACAGGAAGTAACACTGGAACAATTGTTTGCAAAGATTTATTTATGTTGTGACTTGCTAAAAGATAATTTTAATAATCTAATTTTAATTTTCTGTATTTTAGTACTTTCTTCAAAGTTTGAAAATATATATTTTAAAATATTAAAAAAGATAAGCAATAAACATTTTAAAACAAAACAATGATTTTGCTGAATGGTCATAGTTATTCATATAACTTTATGTGTGTAAATGGTTTATTACATATTTGATCTTTTAATTTTTATCATTAACATTGTATGTAAAAGTACTTTTTTAAATATATATGAGAAAGATCACCTTTTCAAAATAATTAAACTGAAAAAATCCTTGCTCACTGACAGCTTTCAAGCTCAAGCTTTTGGTACTTGATGAAAGTGTTACATATGGACATGTTCTTTACCTCTTCTACCACTATTTTTCTTAACATCTTGAAATTGCAAATACTACTTCTCACCAAAATTATTTTCTCCTTTTAGTGCACTGAATTTCTCTCATTAAAAATAATAATAATAACTAGGAAGTCACTATTACTGTTTCATTTCTCCTTAGATGACATTTCAAAATTTTAACATTACCTTTTCCCTGAAATGTCACTATTATCCTAGTTTTGAAATATCATAGATACTTCCCATAATTGATAGTACTGTATACCAAAATATATTCCATTTATATCAAACATCATTGAAGATAAGAAGTGAGAGCAATGTACCAACCCACCAACACATTTAGTCTACTGATTTTTCATTGTCCAAGTATTAGAGAATTTACATTCTCAAGAGATAAAAATATGATACCTTTAGAATGAAAGAATGAAACTGAACCAGTTCTCACACCATACACTAAAATAAACTCAAAATGGATTAAGGACCTAAATGTGAGACCTGAAACCATAACAATCCTAGAAGAGAGAACAGGCAGTATTCTTTGACACAGGCCATTAGCAACATTTTTCTAATTGTGTCTCCTGAGGTAAAGGAAACAAAATAAAAAGCTTCTGCACAGTGAAGGAAACAATCGACAACACTAAAAGCCTAGGAATGCGAGAAGATATTTGCAAATGATGTATCTGATAAAGGGTTAGTATACAAGATCTGTAAAGAACTTACAAAACTCAACACCAAAAAAAAAATAACAATCAAAAAATGGGCAGAAGGCATGAATAGACATTTCTGCAAAGAAGACATATAGTTGGCCAATAGACACATGAAATGATGTTCAACATCACTCGTTATCAGGGAAATACAAAACAAAACTGCAATGAGGTATCACCTCATACCTGTCAGAATGGCTAAAATCAAAAACACAAGAAACAATAAGTATTGGTGAGGATGTGGAGAAAATGGTGGAATGCAAACCAGTGCAGCCACTGTGGAAAACTGTATGGAGGTTTCTCAAAAAAAACAAAAATAGAATTATCTTATAATCCAGGAATTCTACTATGGGGTATTTACCCAAAGAATATGAAAACACAATTAAAAAAAAACATATGTACCCCTATGTTTATTGCAGAGTTATTTACGATAGACAAATTATAGAAGTAACCCAGTGTCCATCAATATGAGTACATATACATACAGTGGAATATTACTCAGCCATAAAAAAGAGTGAAACTTTGCCATTTGCAACAATGTGGATGGATCTACAGGGTATAATGCTATGTGAAATAAGTCAGTCACAGAAAGACAGTACCATATGACTTCACTCATATGTGGAATTTAAGAAACAAAACAAACGAACAAAGCAAAAATAAGACAAACCAAAAAAGAGTCTCTTAACTATAGAGAATAAGCAGATGGTCACCAGAGAGGAAATGGGTAAAGGGACATGTGAAATAGATGATGGGGATTAAGGAAGTGCACTTGTCATGATGAACACTGAGTAATGTACAGAATCGCTGCACCATTATATTGTATACCTGAAACTAATATAGCACTGTATGTTAACTATACTGAAATTAAAACAAAACAAAGCCGAACAACAAAAACAAACAAACAAAAACCACATTATATGGATTGAAATATGCCAGACACCAAAGAATACATACTTCATAGAAATTCAAAAGTAGTGGAAACTAATCTGTGACATTAGAAGTCGGGAGAGTGGTCACAGTATCTGGAAGAGTGCCCAAAGCAGAAAAAAAATTGCCAGCTTCATGCAAGACTAAAACAATTAGCACATTATATTTCTTGGCCCAAGGACTGGTTCAAGTATTTGAGGCTTTGAAATACTATAGTCAATCATAAGGGACACTAGCCTGAGGAATTAGCACACACGAAGATGAGCTTGAAAATAATGAAGAGTAATGTGGACAGACAGCAGATGATAATGTGGACCTCTGAATCAAACCATGCCAGAAGTCCTGAATTACTTCTGAACTTTTCTATTTCATGAATCCATAAATTCATTATTGCTTAAGGCATTTGAGTTTGGTTTTCTGAATTGCAACTGAAATCATTTCAACTAATACCTGTTGCTATAATCTCCATAAACCTTACTTTTAATGGCTGCATAGTATTTTATTTTAATGATATGCTTTACTTAACCATTCTCCTAATATTTAGTATTTAGACTGTTTAATTTGAGCTATTATTAAGTCTGCAAAAGACTTGGTAATTTAAAAAAATATGATCTCTTTACAAACAGCCACACTTGAGTGTATGGCTATACAACATTCTCTAAAACATTTTTATGAGCTACTTTTTCCTGTTCCCCTACAGAGCTCAAAGTAGGCATAATCAAACCATGTTACACTTCTACCAAATCAGAGATGTCATTATTTAATTATTCTATCACATAGTCTTCATCTTCATGACCAACATTATTAATGAGCTTTCTTTAGAAGAATATATTTAAAGCAAAGAAACTGAGTTTTGCTCACATTAGAAAGATCAAAATGAATGAAGAAATGGGTACAATTCAGTAAATGCACTGCATTATATAAACTACATAATTAGCTACATATATTTAATTAGTAGGCTTGCCCAAGGGTCACATTCATCTCTGAGTAATATCCCAAATGACAATAAGCCATGGTCATTTTGGGGTATGAAAATTGGGTGTGAACACTGAGTATTCAATCTCAAACTGCCAAGATATCTTAAAAAAAAAAAATACCACCATAGCTGTGAAAAAGAACATTAAATCAGTGTTAGCTTGCAAAGATCTGAATTAGATCTTCTTATCCCCCCTTGACTATTTTCAAGTTATATTTCTGCAGAGGTATAATGGCCCTTGGACAGAACTGAAAGCAAAAGAAACCCAAGAGTGACTGTTGATTTCAGCCTACTGTGAACCGTGGACCAGTGAGTTTGGGACTTGCATTTTATCCTAGCTCTACTCTGCTTTGAGGATTATATTCTTGCCATCTTCTTAGTGGATACAGAAGATTAAAAGAGCTCCTGTGAGATTTGGCTACAGTACAATGGTTGTGCTACATGAGCTGGAAAATTTGTAGAACAGCATCAATAGTAAATTTGGAACAGCATTTGTTGATTTTGAAGTCTTATTTTTTATAATTCAGGATAAGGAAAAGAATATTTTATTTCCTTCTTGGCTCATACAAAGTATAGTTTTAGATACATTTAGGACAAATACCATATAGAATAGTTAATATCTATAATATTTTATAAATTAAGACTCTTAAGCATTTGTTAATAATTGGTTTTAAGTCACAGTAATACATTTTTAAATAATAGATGAGTTAAATATAAATCAGGCCAATCTTCATTCTCTGAATTGAAATAATCAAAAACATGCTTTTTTCATGTTGCCAATTTTTTCATCAAACTACAGAGATTAAGTTTTATCACTGTCAAACAATCCTTACTTCCTAAATGTGCAGAAAAAATAATATTCTCTAGGAATTGAATGTGAGAAATTTTCCCAAGTGGGATATATGCAGAGAATATATTAATAAAATTGATGATATAAAATCTAGTCCTGGAATGGTAGAGACTTCCCCTCCAAAACAATTCTATTTGGAAGTAAACCTGTTTAAGCAATAGATAGAATTAAACAACAAACTCAATTAGTTTTAATCAGTAATGCAAGTGAAACAGATTTTAACTTAATTAAAGCTAGCAGAAGTAAAATGCCTAGTAAGATAATGGGAGATAATGAAATCTGAATTTCCCTTCCTGGCAATAATATCACTAGGACTATCCATTTGGAAGGAGACTGGTCTGAAGGTTTTAATAGTTACTTGGATGGTTCTAATAATTAAAAGCAAATAGGTACCTTGAACATGTCAAAGAAAGAGATAGCTAGCTCCTAGTTACTGCTTAAAAGTCACCAAATTAATCTGATTGCTCTTTTCACATTTCTACTAATGAAAGAAATAGCTTTTGTAACTAAACCATATCAAAGATGATATGCTGTTGAACATATGCTTACTTGAAGCTGTGATAAGGTGAATTTACAATAGTTTTGGAAGTGTTATCAACTTTCCTTAAAAATGTTAAAAGCTTTAACTCTCCTATATTTGCTTATACAAATAAAAAGGCATAAAAATAACATATCAGTAATATTTGATTATTAACAAGATGAGTACTAGTAACTGGATGTTATATTTGACACATCGTTTCCAAACTTTAAGGCAGCAGAACTGAAGTTTTTATCTTCATTTTACATATAAAAAGATGAAAGTATTAAAGAGTTTTATTCACATTTTTAAAGAAAATATAACAAAAAAGCATAGAAAATTAAATTCGAGCCTTATTTTTGTACTCGTATTTTGTTAGTTGGTTATCTCCTCTCTTCCTCCTCTGGGGGAAAAAAAAAAGTAGGATTGGTAAGATTGTTTCAGAGAGAAAAAAAGGTTAGCCAGTTTCATTATTGTGGTGTGAAAGTAGGATGAAGTACATAAAAATCACTATCCTTATTAATCTGGTGATAAATCAAAATAGATATTTGAAGATTTTTTTTGAGACGGTAACAGTAGTTTTTTAATTATTATTTTTGTTATTTACGATTTTTATTATTCAACTTGAAAATCTTTTGTGGGTAGATAAGATCCAATAATGTAACCAATTTGCAAGAGACTGTTTTCTCAGGACAGAGATTTTATAATATGTAGACAAGAATGGAATTAACCAATCTTTATAGTTCACTGTAATATAATAAGGCAAAAAAACATAGTAGCCCCAGTATAAACGAAGCTTTTGCCCACAGACCCTCATAATTCTCTGCCCAATCTTGTTAGGTGACCTTGAGTATAACTATAGCCTGGGCAGAATCAGTCAGAGCCATTCTCTGGGACAATTTTATTCTATCTGCATGTTGAGGTATAACAAATTTGTTCAAAGAGAGAAGTAGGAAAATAAACCTATGTGATATTGCCCCTGACAAATGGAAACCATAATTACAAAAGAAAGGTCGGGTTGAAACAAATAAGACTCCAAATTGCATAAGAAAAAAAATCAAATAGTGGCTCAGTTGGTTGAGCGACTGCCTTCGGCTCAGGTCATGATCCTGGAGTCCCGGGATCGAGTCCCACGTCGGGCTCCCTGCTTAGCAGTGAGTCTGCTTCTCCCTCCGACCCTCTTCCCTCTCGTGCTCTCTCTCTCTCATTCTCTCTCTCTCAAATAAAAAAATAAATAAATAAAATCTTAAAAAAAAACAAGTATTCTTTTCTGCAAATATTCCTTTTACCATCTTGGTTCTTGACTTTCCAGTTCTCACTTCCAGCCTCTTGTGAAACTGTTCTTTTCCACCATTGGTATGGGTTCTTATGAAACATCTGCATATCCTTCTAATAGAACCTTGTCCACCACTATTCAACCAATGTTAGTCTCGTTTGAATAGGTTTCCGTTTCTTATTTCAAACTGATTGTATGTCTATGAAATACAAAGGGCAACAATGTAAATAAAGTCCAGAATTGCATATAAATTGATCTTTTAAAAAAAATTCCAACTACCAGTATACTATGCAAACCTATTTGTATATTTTACCATCATATATGTTTACTACAACATTTATTTTAAAATATGCCACTTTGTTGTTTAATTTTTCCCACAAACTTTGGGCACATATTTCTTCCCTTGCTTTTTTCCTTCCTCCCTCCCTTTCTGTCTTACTCCCTCCCTCCCTCCCTTCCTTCCTTATTCAAATATTTATTGAATTCTATTAATTGCTAGTCACTCTTACAGATACTAGTGAAACAGTAGTGAATATAAAAGCCAAACTATCTGCTCTCACTGAACTTCCATACTTGGATGGCAGAGGAATAATAATTTAAAAACAAATACCTATCTAATACACCCAGTGGAGGCTGATGCTATTAAAAAATGATGGCGACTTCCAGTTTCTGGGTTCACATATAAGGAGCTTGGAAGTCATCATTATGTCCTAATAATAAGTAAAAAGCTGAACAGACTGAAAAGTCAATAACTCTTTTTGGATCTGTTAAGTGAGGGAAGAAAACAGGGCAAACTGCTGCCCACAGAATTGGAGAGACACATAGGCAAATGTAGACGGTTATAAGCTTACTGGAGCAGAGATTCATGAGCTGAAACCACAGGGAAAACCTGGATGGAGTAGAAAATGCAAACTGCAATTGACCAAAAGCTAGAAGGTCAGTGTGGACAACTCAGAAAGTTAAAACCTTTAGGGGAACCCAGTCATAGGAGGGCCTCCAAATACTGTTTGATTCACCTCCAGGAATTTGACAATTTGACTAGGTTCCTAGAGTAAAATTTCAGAGAGAAATCCTCTTGTGTTTCCAGCAGAGGGAGGGGAAAAGAAACCCTTTTGAAATATGAGGGAGGACTCTATTCTTAACAAGGCCTGCCCTTAGAGGAAACTAGTTAATCAGAGCCTAACCTATAGATACAATGAAATCCTAATCAAAATCCTGGAAAAACATTTTGTGGCTATGGACAAACTTAATCTAAAATTAATATGGGGAGGCAAAAAACCCAGAATAGCCAACACAGTATTGAAGGAGAACACAAAGTTGGAAGATTGACAATACCCAACTACAGGATTTACTATAAAGCCACAGTGATCAAGACAGTGTGGCATTGGCAAAAGAACAGACAAATAGATCAATGCAACAGAATGGAAAGCCCAGAACTAGACCCCCAGAAATATGTCAACTGATCTCTGACAAAGGAACAAAGGCAAAACAATGGAGTAAGTTCATTTTAACAAATGGTGCTAGAACAATTGAATACCCACATGCAAAACAAAAACAACAAATAAACATATCTCGACATGGACTTATCACCCTTAACAAAATTTAACTCAAAGTGGATTATAGACCTAAATGTACAATACAAAACTACAAAACTCCTAGATGATAACACAAGCAAACACCTAGATGAGCTTGGGTAAAGTGATGATTTTTTAGACACTACACCAAAGGCATAATCAATAAAAGAAATCATTGATAAACTAAAGTTCATTAAAGTTAAAAATTTCTGCTCTGTGAAAGACAGTGTCAAGAGAATGAAAAGACAAGAAACAGACTCTGAGAAAATACTGATAAAAGATATATCTGATAAAAGACTGTAAAGCAAAATATATAAAGAACTCTTAATTTCAACAGTAAGAAAGAACCAAATTTAAAAAATGAGCCAAGAATCTTAAAAGACATCTCACCAAAGAAGACATGCAGATGGCAAATAAGCACATGAAAAGATGTTCCACATCATATGCCATCAAGAAAATGCAAATTAAAACAACAATGAGATACCACTACACATCTATTATAACGGCCAAAATCCAAAATACTTACAAAAGCAAATCCTTTCCAGGATGTGGAGCAACATGAACTCTGATTCATTGCTGGAAAGAAACTAAAATAGTATAGCCACTTTGGAAGACAGTTTGGTGTTTTCTTACTAAATTAAACATACTCTCACTATACAATCCAGCAATCATGCTCTCTGGTATATACTCAAAGGAACTGAATACTTATCACAGAAAAACTGTATAGGGATGTTTACGGTAGCCCTATTCATAACTGCCAAAACTTGGAAGCGATCAAGATGTCCTTCAGAAGGTAAATGGATAAATCAAATGTGGTACACCAAGACAGTGGAATATTATCCAGTGCTGTGAGCTATCAGGCCATGAAAAACCTGGAGGAAACTTAAATGTATATTACTAAGTGAAAAGAGCCAAACTGAGAAGGCTACATACAGTATCATTCCAACTATATGACATTCTGGAAAAGGCAAAAGTATGGAGACAAAAAAAAAATCTCTGATTGCCAGGGGTACAGAGGAAAGAAAGATGAACAAGTAGAGCACAGAGGGATTTTAGCACTAAAAATACTCTGTATGATACTCTAATGATGGATATCTGTCATTATATATTTGTCCAAATCCATAGAATAAAACAAAAATGAAATAGAGCATAAACTATGGACTTTGGGTGATTATGATGTGCCAAAGTAGATTCATCAATTGTAACAAATTTAATACTCCTGTGGGGGATGTTGAGAATGGGGGAGGTATGCATGTTGTGGGGGCAGTTGGTATACAGGATTTCTCTGAACCTCCTCCTCAATTTTGCTGAGAATCTTAAATTTCTCTAAAATATAGTGTTTTGATAAAAAGAAAAAAATTAAAAACTAATGGAGCCTGATGCATGATGAAACATTTTTGAGCAAATTGCAATTAAAGAATGAAAGAATCCATGCAGAAATCAATGGGAGAGAATTCTAGGCAGAGAGACCTGCAATTGAAATGACCTAATCATAAATGGCTGTTAACAAATACGTAAAAAGTAATGAATAAAATTGATAGTCCTAATGAATAGATTTATATTAGTGAAGGTTGGCATTTTTTTTAGATTAAGTACGTCAAAATGTATAAACAATAGTTATTTATATTGGTATAATCGTAAACATGCAAGGGGTGATATAATGATAACAATATTAAGTTTGTGTGATAATACCTGGGACTGAGATAAATAGCAAGTCACATGCATTTTTCTGTTGCTAGTGAGGAATTATTACAGCTTGGGAATAGGGTATAGACAAATTTCTTTGAAGAAATTAGCTATTTAAAATAATATTTTAATGTTACACATTCTCCTTCCACTCTCTGGCCACCTTATCTGCTACAATTCTGCTGGTCAGGGAGGTGGGACAGATATTTAAAAAGACGTGTATTTTGTGTTTTACATTTTTCTATCTAAATCAAATCAGCTCATCCTCCATTCAAGATGTTTTTCTCTCCACAAAGAAAAATGTAATAAATCCCACAAATGGACTAGGCACACACACACACACACACACACACACACACACACACACACACACACAAAAGACTGCTGGAAGAAGCCACAGGTCCAGAAGTTCTCAGAGTAGAAAGAAAACTACATCCTTCAGACAACACCTTGCTAACACAACCAGCCCAGCTTTACAAGTCAACAGCATCTTCCAGATCATATTGCACAGAGCAAATTTAACACTAACATAGGATCATAACTCATGTCATTAAGCATTATGCTTATGACTGATCCAAATAAAGATAGAAAATGAGAATCTTAAGGAAAAGATATCTCAAGGCCATAGTGATGGGGGTTGAAGAGAAAATAATTTGCTACATATGGAGAAATAGGAACCCAGACTATAATATTACCAAAAAAAATACGTGCCACAACTTCTTTATGAGTAGAATTTAAAAGTTGATTTTCAAGTCTATTTATTTGAACTGAGCTTCTTATATAAATTTAGATTTAAATAAACAAATACTATATATTTATCATTTACAATTCATAGTGTGTTCTGAATTCATTACAAATTAAATTTTGTATTTCTCTTCAAGACCCATGTTAGGACAGCTCCAGACACTGTTTTATTTGTGGAAACTGTCCTTCCACCAATTGGTTTTAACTAGAAAGTATGCCTTTCTACTTTTTTGGAGCTGTGGGGTTCTATTTCTTCTAAACACTTTGTGGTCTACATTTGTCTCACATGGTAATATGTTGTTCTTTTTGGTTAGAAAAGTATTTAGAGACTGACTCAAAGGTGAAAGAAAACAGTTGCACTGAACATAAAGTATGAATAACATACCTTTCTAAAATGAGTACGACTCTCCATGGAAAGAAATTTATCTTGTGGTAACTGATTAAAGTGGTTTTCTGGTGGGAAGTATTATTATTATTAATTGTTATTATTATTATTATTTACGCATCAACATTTTGTACTTAAATATGATAACACCATATTTTTCTCAGATAACTTGATAAAGCTTAGTTTAGATAGAGGTAACAGTAAAGTTATAAATGTAGTAAAAACAAATAAATCCAAATAAAAACAAATACATACCTAACTCTCTATATTAACACTGTGTCACCTCAGACAGTGAGCACAGTGAATGCTCTATAGATCATCAATCCATTTTATAGTTTCTCTCCTAAACTATGAGATTGGTTCTCTTCATTGTCTCTATACTTTGGCTCAAACAGAGTTGAATTTGGAACAATTGGATAAACTGTCTTTAGAGATACTTTGAAAAGAATCAGTCGTTTATCAGATGTATTGATCCTTTACCAGGAATTTGTTCTTCTTGTAGAAATAATAGGGGGGATAACATTAAACAATTTAGAGATTTAGTATGAAGATTCAAATATATCTGTTTCTGAATCTATTTTTGATTTTGTATTATTTAAAAAATGTTAATTACATTTTTTTTAAATGTTAAGTTTTATGAAAAATATTCAATATTTTTTTAGTAGCAAACCACATTTAAAAGCCCCTGAAGAGCACACTGTATTTTCAAGATGACCTGGGTCACAGTCAGATAAGCTAATCCAACTTTCAAAATAAATTCCAATTATATTAAAGAGAAAAGAGAGATTTCAAGCTACTTTGGATATACTTGTTAGAAAATTGCAAACACTTTCTTGAAAATAAAGGAAAATGTTACTTTTGCCATAATATGAATTAAAATGCATATACATAAAATTTATTTTGCATATCTGATTTTAACTAAACCATTTTTAATTTCATTAGCATTACCTTTTATTTCTGCAAAATCATTTGTTCTTCTGGTAACAGTAAATTAAGGGAATTTTTTATCAGTAAAAAATAATTGCTTTGCTCCATATCTTGCCAACCTTTGTTATCTGTTGACTTTTTGAGAATAGCCATGCTAACAGGTATGAGGCGATATTTCATTATGGTTTGATTTGCATTTTCCCTAATGATTAATGATATTGAGCATCTTTTCATACACCTGTTGGCCATTATGTTGTAGCTTCTGATCTTACTCTAAATTTAAATAGTGTTAGGAAGAAAAAATATGTATAAAAGAGAAAGAATGACTGTTTGGGAAGATGGGCCATTAGAAAGCAGAGGAGATTTCATGGAAGACATAGTAGTGGAAATTGAGGAGAATCCATACTTTGTATTAGAGTGACAGAATGCAGATTATAGTTTTTAAAGGATATCTTTTAAAAAGTATTCAAATCCGGACAAGAATGTTGGAAGAATCCTGGGAATAACGTATGTTAGAAGGTAAGTACAGAGAAGTAAGTAAAGGGTCAGGAAGAGGATGCAGCATTTTGTTCAATTAAAGGCAGCAGCCTCTAACTCTCCATGCTTCCTGCCATGCTGACACTCACGGTATTGAAGTACTACAAAACAAAACTTCCCTGTATAGTTTCTAAAGACATTCACAGTCATCTTTCTTGATCCCGTTTTCTTGAACTGGGTTTGTACAACTATTTCACCGTGTAGGTTCTCCTGAAATATCTTGCTAATATGCCCCCTTTGTACATGCCCATGTTTCACATTAATTTTCCAGTTGACTGGTACTTATACTTATTCCGACCAGTCATTTGGGAATAAGAATGAGTCAACAGACGGGTATATTATTCTAGCAATTCAAATGCCCTTGTGAGTAAGGGGTAGGTCAGTTTAAATCTACTGTTTCGAAGGATTATGGTCTCTTATCCAAATCTTAGCAGTATAAGGACAAGTCCTTGGAATGTTGTTTTCATTTTGAAAATCATTTAGGTACCTCGGTTTATTCTTATTTATATACTTTACATAAAATCATTTTGTAATTTCTACCACTGAAATTATTTTAACAATAATAATAAATTGGTTCAATTGCCCTCTGGAGATTATCAATGCTTCTCTTCTATGTTGGAAGCTTTGAAAAACATAGCATCAATAACAATAATTTTTTTTTAGGATACTATTTTTTCAAGACTCTGTTCAAAAGTTTGTTAGCATTTGTTAACAGAATTGCCTTTTTCATAATCATTTAATCAAATATGAATTAACCAATAGAATTAAAGAAGATTTTTAAATGACATTCAATTACTTTATATTTTAATCATTCAGTAGAAAAAATACTATAATCACTTGGCTCTAATATAAACTGGCTCTTTTGAGGTAAAATAAAAGAGATTATTGAGATAAGATCACCTTATATCTAATGTTTTTAACTTTCTACTTAAGCCCTTATTTTTTTCTCTGTGATCAAACAAACCTCATAATTGTCAATTTCAAGGAATTCAATTGATTAAAAATATATCAAAATCTGTCATCAAAATACAATGAACAATGACAATGAATAAATCCTGCTGAGAGTGTCTTTATATACTTTCTTACCATCAGCATCACTATCAGTAACTCTTGTTCTCCCTAAGTGTTCTCAAAACTCAGGGGGAAAAAAAAATCCGTAGCTATGATTCCTTTTGCTTTAATGATATAATATAATTTAGTTTAGGACGCCGAGGAAAAATAATGATATGTCTGGTATAAACACACAGTGAATTCAATCAAATAAGCTAGTTCAACACACATGATTCACTCCTTTCCTGAGCCTTGTGTTTTCTGTCTCTTTGACCATCTTTTCTTCCAATGGACTTGAATAACTAGATGTTGGCAAAAACCATATTCCCTTTGCTAGTATAAATGAAATGGAGTGTGACTGATTATACCGACACAGAATGACATTAATCATCATTAGAAAAAAAAAAAAAAAGTCACCGAGTATTCCCGGTTTTCTTACCTCACTTGATGCTGGAAGCGAGAGAGGTGGCGCTGGAGGAGACAGAAAATTGGACAGGCTGGTGAGGGCAAAGGCATTCCAACTGCACGGTCACCATGACCACCATCCGTGGCCTGCGCCTCTAGCCCCGGCTGCTGAGATTGCTGCCGCCCGAGCAAGTAGTCAGCCCGGGACCAAGGAGGAGGCGTCATCCTCGGAGAAGCCTACCAGAACCTTCCCGCACCCAGGAAGTCCGGAGGCCCACGCTCTCCCAGCGGGTATCCTCTTTTAGGGCATAGGCATCACGGCACACAGAGCCGCAAAAAGGTCAAGGGGGATACATCCCCTACCCGCCCGCCCAGAACTCCACCTGGAAGCCCCCAGGTGCCGCTAGTACCACCAGCGAGACCCAGAGCAGCTGCCTGACAGACAAAACCTGGCACAGGGGCCAGCGAGCACATAGAACCAGGCCATGCCCAGCCGGGCCTGAAAGGACCTGATCTGTCTCCTCTCCGTCGTCCCCGTAGCCCTGCCACTGAGGAGATGACTCCACTGCCCGAGATTGGAAAACCAGTACCTCTGCCGCCTGACGGCTGGACCCCAGAAGGAGCAGGCCTCTGAGAGCTGGCCTCCCCATAGAGGAGCAGTCAGATCCAGGTTCGGGGCATCTTCCCAAATGTATACCCATCGGGCCTTGCCAGATTCCTGAAACTGAAAAAAAGAAAAAAAAAAAAGTCTTTTAGTCTCGTATCTTTTAGTAAATAGACATCTGTCTTATTTATGAAGAAAAAAGGGCTAACCATGAGAGACTATGGACTCTGAGAAACAAACTGAGGGTTCTAGAGGGGAGGGGGTGGGGGGATGGGTTAGCCTGGTGATGGGTATTAAAGAGGGCACGTACTGCACGGAGCACTGTGTGTTATATGCAAACAATGAATCATGGAACACTACAACAAAAACTAATGATGTATAGTGATTAACATAACATAATAAAATTAAAAAAAAATGCAATGCCTTCCTTTTTTTAGAACTTTTGATAGTGCCAGCATCTTTAAAACGTGCTCATAACCATATAGGGTTTACAAGCTAAATTTCTAAAGAAATGATAGTTTTAAGATTAGAAATGAAAATTAAATAATTCAGCTAAACAAGATTATAGCCTCTTCAATGCTTCATATTAAGCCTCAGGAGATATTTTGTGGGTATCTTCTGTGAAATTTTTAGTTATTCATAAATGTCTGCCTTGCCCTCAACTATCTCTAAACTTTTTCATACACTTGTTGCTAGAATTAGAGTTTATAATTTGACTCTGAAGTTAAAATGCTCATATTACACAGAAGGAAAGAAACCTCAAAGTTATTTCAAGGAAATAGCAGTAGTTGTCAAAACTGAGTCAAGTTCTTCCACCACTCTCAGTTTGTCTCTCTTTCTTTTTTCTTAGTTTCATAATTTCTGGACAGAAATACTCAGTGAATTTTCTGTGTGTGCAGAGGAACTGAATAAATATATATATCAACAGGGTATACAGTCATTAGCCTAGGATGATTTGGCCACATTTGATGTAGAAAACACACCCGTCTAATACTAATTTAAGAAACATATTCAGCTAGAGTCAGTAATTTTATTAATAACCCTCTACCTAAAAGAGGAGGTAGACAGATGAATGAAACAACATTTCAGCAAACGAAGAAATTTAGAAACATTTAAATGACTTACAGAGACAAAACTGAGAGGAGTTTTATATGACAATTATTAGAATTGGTGGAAGATTGATGGCTACAATGCATAGGAGATACCCTTAGACTTTTTAGAGTCTGAGTACCTATAAGATTTCCTCACAATAACATTGAAGTGATTTATTTGTATCACAAAAAAAAGAAGAGAAATTTTTATAAGATATAGTACAAATGTAAATCTGACAGCAAGTTCCCTTCATAAATCTGCCTTTATTTTCTAGTCCTGGGACATAAGCATTTTTCATTGTCTTCAGTTTTATCATAAAAAGATTTTAATTACTATGCTACATAAAACATCTGAGTAAATAAAATTCCCTGAGTAGAGAAATGTTTTCTGGGATGACTATTAATTAGAAATACACAGCCTTAGTCTCTAGTCCATATTTATTAGTAAACTCTGAAATAAAGCAATATTTGTATGGCTAATAAAGCCAAAGTACTGAGAAAAGAAAGGAACCTAGGATTACTGGTTTATATTTAGAAGACAGGTCTAACTTTTTTTCTGCTTCCATGTTCAGCATTACAGGAGAAAAATTATGTGGATACTATCTTTCTTCAAATGATTTTTCCTGATATTTACCAGTGACCTTCTCAGAGAGGTCATGGAAACTCTGCACTTTCTCCCCATGTCTTGCCCTATATATCTTTCCCATCTAAGTTATATCCTTTTATAATAAACTAGTAATCAGTAAGTAAAATGCTTCTCTGAGTTCTGCATCTTTCATCAATAAATGTGGAGCCAGTTAGTGGAATGATGAAGACTGTATCTGGCAGTAGATAAGTTAAGAGCCAATTTTTTATTTTTTGTGTGTTTTTGCTTCATAGATGGGCTTCAAAGTGTCAAACAATAAGTCACTTCTCCCCAAGTCTTCCAGATTTAATTTACCCCATATTTCTATATAAGTCTGTCTTTTTTATTTCTGCACTAGATATAAATTTCTTCTACTCCAAGATAGCACTCAAGTCCCTTCTCTCTTGATTTTTTTTTCTTTTTATCTTTTCCATTTTTGTTTCATTTTTTAAAAAAACCTTCTTGTGACCCCAAAACTCCCTTCAAATTCTATTTGCCCTTTATGTCAAAACTCCTCAAAAAGATCATTGCTTCTCTCTATAATCCCCCTTTATTGTTTCCTTAAACTCATTCCACTCAATATCTCACTCCAAGCACCTAAGAGCAGTGGTCTCCTTTTTATTCCTGGAACATGATATACTGGCTACAACTAAGGAATGCTGAAAATGGTTCCCTCTTACTATAACCAAGTTCTTTTGAATATGTTTATCACTTATACCTCATTTCTTTCATGTGCTTATTATAATTCTCATTGAAGGCTCCTCTGACCATCCTTTTTATGTATTAATATATTCTTTCTTTAAAAATGTTATCCAATTTCCTTAATTTTTATATCATATGTATATGCTTGTTAGAGAGTAAGTTCTATTAAAATAATCTATTTTGTTTGTTGATATTTTCTCAACACAATTCAGGCACATGAGAAATTCTCAGCAAATATTTGTTGAAACAACTTCAAAATGATATGTTTCTAATAACAACATTTCATTAATATTGTTAACATGAGAAATTTTCAATATTATAAAGGTTATTTGAAAAATCTATTTTGATGGTTTTATAATATGTTCTTTTTTATATATCCTACTAGATATTTCATTTCTCAGCAATCATTTATTAATTTTCCAATTGTATTCTATTATAAAATGATAGACATAATTTGTTTAGCTTATGGCTAAAAAATCTATAGATAGTTTCCTAAAAATGGAATTACACTATTCAAATGTGTAGACATCTTTAAGGAATTCAAGTCTATCACTTTCCAGAAGAGCTGGAAACTGTGATGCATCCTGTAAACAGGTAACTGCTACTCTGCTCAAGTGCATTGTTACTCTGGAAATGTGAGTCCCTTTTTTTTTTTTCTTTTTTTGCCAAATATTCTGACTTTTGGACAGAAACAGGAATGCATGTTGTTATGTGAAATAGCTTGATTTTTATATTGTTAATTAATTTATGCTTTAAAAGAACTGGGTGCCAAATAGATTATGGGTAGACTATCAGTCTGGTTCCATTCACTGGCAACTAACTTGCAAACTTAGAGAACGAATAAGGATGTTTGTTTTACTCTTTGTCATAACTAAAACTATGGTAAAGACATTACAACCATCTGCCAAATGATAAGATCATTATCTAATAATTTTAAACAGAATGATAGGAATTACAATGTTATCTCAATAAGATAGGATGTTTCTGTTAAGGATCTCACTATGTAATGGTAGAAATTTAATTATGGTGCAGTGCTATAAATACAAAGTCACAAGGCTTGACTCTGGATTCCTTCAAACATTTTTTAGTCTTAGTAATCTTTTAGTCTTCATGAATTGGGGGTTTGAAGTAAAGGAATATTTAATATTTCTAAAAGAAAAATTCAAACTAAATAATACTATTGTAACTTAGAGATTTTCTTTTTCTTTTCTTCCTTTACGAGCATGATAGTATAATATGTTTCTAAAAATATTCAAAAACACCACACGACTTTCATTTTTTCTATTCTTAATGCATGGTATTCTATCTTTCTGTCCCCCTCCTTCCCTATGTGTGTGTATGTAATTAAGTCCATTCTATAAAACTGATGGAAATATCACTGAAAAGAATACTACTGGCATTTGTAGTCACAAAACTAAATATTAATAGATTTATTTATATAATAAGTATATTTGTTTATAATCATTTATTATTAAATATAATATATTTGTAATTATTTGGAAAATGTAATTTTTAAAATGTAAAAAAGTCCTGTATTTCAGACTTTCTCTTTCTGATCCTCAATTGTTGCTTTGATGTAGCCAGAGCTTAAACCTCACTCAAAAGAGAATTATGTTTAGACTGAGATCATAATGGAGTAATCATTATCTGTATATTACTCTATAATTCCAACAGTTCATTTAGATCACAGAAATAAAATACTTTGAATTTTTTTTCTATTGACTCAATAGCTTGATTTTAAGCCTATTGCTCACTGCAAGTCTTGTCTCTATTCCCAGGCTTATAATGAGAAATGATTATATTGACTGGAATTTTGCTCCATAGAGTAGCTATAAATCCTACATTTTATTGTAATTTTTATCAAATTTCCTAAAATATAGCTACATAAATACAAGGCATGATTAGTGACACTTAAAATTCTACATCCAAATGCTTCTAGACATATGGAGCATAGGGTAATCGTACCATAGAAGAACCTTAAAGCATTTTTAAATACATGAAGTATTAGCATGTATTGATTTGGCAGAGGTTTGTATATTTGAGATATACTACAGATTCTTTAATTTTGTAAGCAGAATGTATTCTTCATTAAGCATCAACATGAACTGGATAGTAGTAAAATATACTAGTTAACCGTTATAGTAAAATTTCAAAATTATGGTTGCAATGTGATTAACTAGGAAATTCAAGGTATACCTAGCAAAATAATGAAGTATATTGTGCTTTTTATATAAATGACCTCTCTTTTAAAAATTGTAAGTCACTTGTACAAGATAGCATTCAACATGGCTGTTGATTTTGAGCTCAGAAACCCAACTGAAATTAGTTTGGGGGGGAAGGGAACTTATTGACCCCAATAGCATGTATTACAGAAAGGTTGTGTCTGATCCACGCATAGGAATTAAATCAGAAATCTCTCCTTTCTCTTTTACTGCTTTTTTTCTGAATGTTGGTTTTAGTCTCAGCCAAATTTTGTCCTTTCACCACTGACAACTCTTGAGGTGTAAATCTAACAGTTCAGCAGAGATTGATGAAATATTTTTTCTCTCAGCTCTAGTTTAATGAAAAAATTCCTAAAAAGGTACTCTCGTAGCTAATGGGAATCACCATATCATAGACAAAATTTATGAGTTACGGGGCCACTGATTCTACCCATCTTATATTTGGCGTTTCCGGACATGAGATTTAGTATCTCTAGGAAGTCCCACTGATGTCAAGTATAATAGTGCCCATTTTGATGAGAGGGACTACAGTATTTCCCTTCTCAAGAAAAAGTGACCTAATATGCTAACCATGCTGCCCACTTCCACACATGAATTTATAGTTTCAGAAATCACTACAAAAAGCATATCTGAAAGAGAAAGGAAAACAATTCTTCTAGATTCTTCTTGAAAAACTAGAGACCCTGGGCACCTGGGTGGCTCAGTCGTTAAGCGTCTGCCTTCTGCTCAGGTCATGATCCTAGGGTCCTGGGATCGAGTCCCACATCGGGCTCCCTGCCCCACGGGAAGCCTGCTTCTACCTCTCCCACTCCCCCTGCTTGTGTTCCTGCTCTCGCTATCTCTCTGTCAAATAAATAAAATCTTAAAAAAAACAAAAAACAAAAAACTAGAGACACTTTCTTAAAATGAATACAGGTTGGATAGTAGCATCTGATATTTCTATCAGCTGCTTTTGGATCAAAAAGCACTAAATGTATTTTATGACTATGGGAAAGGTATAGAAATCATCACAATCTGTCCATTAATTCATACTTAAGTGTGAACTACAGAGCTACCTTCTTTTAGTCTCTTCTCCGTATTAGTAACACCCAATCTATATTCAATTCCCATAAATTTTGCTTCCTCAATTTCTTCCTAATGTTGCTAGTGTTTTTTTCAGTTCTCATTGCAACAACCATCCTTATTTATTTAGATAAATATAGAAGACATCTAATGAGTCTTCCTATATCCCCTCAAATTAGTTTTCATGTTGCTACCAAATGATTTTTGAAAAAATGAAATTTGACCTATTTAACCATCTGCTAATCATGACTAAGTTAATACTCTAGTCATAGTTGTTTTCTGAGCCCCAGATGCATACATTCTACTTCTAATACTTCTCAACCTTTAGATATCACTTTTGGCATCTTTTGATTAACATTAATTTATAACAAAACATGATTTTTAGCAGAAGCTTTTCTTTTACAATAATTTTGAGCATGTATAATTTTCATAACCTCTCAAATAATATAATAGCAATTAACTACTCCAAGTAGATAGGACCCTGTTAATTACAACTTTTCAATAAAAAATTGGTAAATATGTGTGAGTGTGTATATGTACAATATTCATATAAACATCAGTATTATACAAATTAAAGCAGTAAAATGAAAGATTATTAGTTATGATAAATGTGATTATAGATTTTTCTTCCTTCTAAGGATGATACATAGTTTTATATCAGTGGGAAAATAAATATGGCTTTTGCTCACTTTCATCTACAAGAACCTAGGAAGGGATAAAGGAAAGATTTGTATTTCTAAACTTTGCCAGTTCTTTTAGATATGAAGTGATGAGACACTGATTAAGTGATCTGCTCAGCAAATCCCACTAAAGATCCTTTCTATACGCAAAAGTAAACCCAGAGCTGAGGAGTAGGAGGGGGGAATTTAATCTATCTATATGATGAAATAAAGAAAGGAGCTGGAGCCACAGAGGGTTAGAGAATGTAAAGGCAGATTAATGCTGGTTTGATAGCAGAGCCATGTCAGGAGGTAAAACTTTAGGGAAATGAGCAAAGAGAACTTCCCAGTGGCAAGGTGGCTAATGGACTACATAATATTTTCAGATTTAAGGAAACCATGCACATATCCAGTATATTGCCCCAAAACCTTCAATAAATCTGATACATACACATAAATGCTTTTTGTGAGTGCTGTGTGAGAAAACTCAATTAAAACGGGCTATGTTTTTTGACTGGTTTTGAGTAGTTAGCTCAATCAATTAAGTATTACCACAAAATTGCTGATTAAAACACAGCCACAGAATGTCAGGGGCATGCAGAGATAAATATTTGCTTTTCATATAAGCAAATAAGCTGTATTAGTGTAAGCAGTGGTTAGCTGATCCAGACCTACATGCATGGTTGTTTTCCAGGTATGTGTCATCCTTGTCTTGGATTCGTGAAAGCTAATTTGGACATATCTTTTCAATAGGATGGCAAAAATGCAAGAGAATGAGAAAAAATATGCAATAATTCTTGAGGTATAGGGATGAAACTTGAACACCATCACTTCCATCTCTTCATTATTTTACTGGTCAGAAGAATTGAAAAGCCTCAGCCCAGATTCAATGAATGGAAAAATGTCTCCTTCTCTTTAGGAAAAACTACAAAGTCATATGGCAAAAGGAATGGAGAAAGGGACATTGGAGAGAAAGATTATGTAAATTGTTCCATATTCATGTCTCTTATTCCTGCATTGGAATGAAAGATACTATGCTTTGTCCCAAATCTTCTCTTTTGTCTCCCCTTGAATATGCAGTGATCATAGAAGAAGCACCAGGCTTCACAAAAAAAGCATAATAAGGGAGTCTAGACATTTTTCTCATCAAAGATGAGAGTCACCTGAAATACCACTCTGAATTGCATTTGGCAGATAGATTTGAAATGGTTATGAGTTTATGTGTAGCAGTCTGTATCTTGAACCCAATAATTATCTAAATAATTAGAGCAATCCTGTGTGCATTTTCCCCATGCCTGTTTTTTAAAGAAACAGTACAGGATATTAATAGAAGACTAATTTCCGCACATTACCTCATATTCGGAGGTAATTACTGAAAAGTATTTTGAGATTGAAATTGTATTTTCAACCTTTATTGTTTAGACAGAATGCAAACACCATTGATAATCTATAACTTTTAAGAGTATATATGTTCTGGGATTTTCTTCTTAATATAGCAGCCAATAGAATGGTCTTTGAGTTATTATGTAAGCCAAAATCAAAAAGATATGAGTGGATCTATTAGAGGTCAAAATCTTGTCTGAGCTGAGACTGACTTTGAAATAGGGAATTCTCATATGTTGGGGCATTTCGGCAGAGTAGAACCTATACTGAAAATAATTGCTGAGAATATCTTCAAGAAGTGCCAGGGACTGAATTGGAATTGAAGATTTAAAATGGTAGATGTTTTGGGGTGCCTGGATAGCTCAGCTGGTTAAGCGTCCAGCTCCTGATTTCAGCTCAGGTCATGATCTCAGGGTCCTGGGATGGAGCCCTGCCTTGGGCTCTCCACTCAGCAGGGAATCTGCTTGTCTCCTTCTCCCTCTGGCCCTCCACCTGCTTGGGCTGTTGCGTTCTCTCGCTCTCAAATAAATAAATCTTTAAAAAAAAAATGGTGAGGGGCGCCTGGGTGGCTCAGTTGGTTAAGCGACTGCCTTCGGCTCAGGTCATGATCCTGGAGTCCTGGGATCGAGTCCCGCATCGGGCTCCCTGCTCAGCGGGGGGTCTGCTTCTCCCTCTGACCCTCTTCCCTCTCATGCTCTCTGTCTCTCATTCTCTCTCTCACAAATAAATAAATAAAATCTTTAAAAAAAAAATAAAAAAATGGTGATGTCTTACCATAAAGAGATGCAGAAAACAATTTGAAAGAAGTCAGGTGCACAGAAGTATACTGTTGTGAAATCTCTGAGGACCTCTTCTAAAAGTCATCAATAGCTTACAATTTCAAGTGTATCAGAGTATGTTACCATATGTTACCAGAGTAAGCGAATCGTATAACAATACTTAGATAAGTATGAAAGTGTATTGAGTAAAGGGGATTCAGATTTCAGATTCTAAATGATAAAAAGGTAGTCAGCAATGGCTACTCTCTTTAAAGAGCAGCACAGGAAGGCAATGTGCCATAAATTTCAGTTCAGTTTTAGAGAGCTCGTGAAGAATGTATCAGGCATATGAGGTAGTGCCCTCAAATGTCAGGGGACAGACAATCTACTGACCTCCTGATAGAGATTTCTACAAACCAGGCAACTTGTTATTTAGTTTCCAAATATTTCAGGATTATTTTTAGAAATATCTCTATTATTAATTTCTAATTTAGCACCACTGTGGTCTGCAAACAGACTGTATTTAATTAGAATATTTTTTAAATGTAGTGGACTTATTTTATTGCCCAGAATATGTAAGTACACAAATTAAAAACTTTGAGTTGAATTGAAGGGCTGATCAATTTGAATTGTGTCATGTTCCATCTCTCTGTAAATTAACTGATCCAAATAATGGAAACTTATATGAGAGTTAAAGGTTTCATCTTATGCCATAATCTTTATTAAGTTAAATTCTATCTTTTCAAAATTGTCTATGGAAATAACATTACATATTTTCGTCATTCCTCTAATCCCATTCATTATTCTCATCCACAAAGAAATCATATATCATATTTTTCCTAAATAGTGACCTCTGAGGAAAAGTAAAGCCTTCTTACAAACAGAACTCCTCTCTAACAACATCTCTTCTCATTTAAAGTATGTGATGCCATCATAGTCCCCTCTCTTTCTTTTAGGGGATTTTTTCTGAATGCCAATCATCAGGCAGGAGAAAAGTTTCTGGCAAGGAGGATACTTCAGACAGATTAGTAGAGTTTTATCCACCTTTACTGCTACCATGCTGGTCCTACTGCAACAGTCTCCTAATGATCTACCTATTTATGTTCTGGGCCCCACGATGTATCCTGCACTTAGTAATCAGTGTTCTTTTAACAACATAAATTATTACATCATGTGATTCTCTGCTTTAAAACCTCCAATGGTTTCCTCTGCACTCAGATTAAAATACAAACACATTTTCCTGATCATACAATCTGAAAAGCCAACTTAAGTCATTCTAGATACAAATACCCAATTTTACTATCACCACAGATTTTATCATAGTCTGAATGTATTTATTTAGGTATTTTTATATATGTTATGTACTTACACATTTTTTATGCTCTGCATAAATGTAGCATCATCTTTAGCCTTCTTACTTCTGTGTCATGAGCATTCACTGCTAGCACATAGTATGTGATTTATATATGCTGACTGACTGAATAAATGGTAGATAGACACTGTCAGGAGAGGGAGGACACTGGGAGATAGAACTTAATAAAAGGATTTGACTTACGACATTACATGATGGAGTTGTGTTCCTCCTTACTTGAAGTTATCACTGGGATTAAGTTTGCATTTTTCTATTTAAACATAAAATTTATTTTTAGTGAAGATTAGGTTACATTTTACATCAGGTTTGAAAATTAAATTAATCACTATTTTTCTAATATATATAAATAGATTATATTCGATCATTAGATTTTATATATATATATATATGAATCATTCCATTTTTAAAATGTTACCAGCATGTAAAAATACACTGCACCCAAGGTTTTTGTTTTGTTTTGTTTTTAAGATTTATTTATTTTACTTTAGAGAGAGAGAGAGGGAAGAAGGGCAGAGGGAGAAAGAGTGTCCCCAAGTGGACTCCTCACTGACCACAGAACCTGATGAGGGGCCCAATCCCAGGACCCCAGGATCATGACCCCAGCCAAAATGAAGAGTTGGATGCTTAACCAACTGAACCACCCAGGGGTCCCCACTGCACCCAAGTTTTGAAAATCATATTAAAAATAATCCTTTGGAACATAAATTGGAAATTGTCAGTTGACTCTATGGTATTCAATTCATAATGTCATTTATTATTGCCCAGCAAATTTCCATAATATTTGATAAGATATGACCTCTGAGCAATAAAGAACAAAGATTTATGTATAATTTCTGACAACAATTTTAAGCATCTTATTGTAACATTAATAGACATAATGGGAATTACTGATTATTTAGGTGGTTACCATGTATTATAAAAGTGAGTGTATTTAATCTTAAATTTTTAGTTTAATGTATGTAGAATGTCTAATCTGTCCTTTAATGAGGTTAGATGTGCAAAATGCAGTCCCCAGTGTCCCATAAAAGAAGTCCAAAAGCTATCTGTTATAAATAAAATAATACAGTTGCTTTCTATGTGTTTAACTAATAGAATCTTTAGGAAAATGTCATCTAGCAATATTCTGTATACTCGATTTTATCTACTTAAATTTTTTATTCCTAACATCTTTGTGAAAAATTTAATCACAAACATACACAACCACATATACATACATACAGACCTCTTTGATAGTCCCAACTGTATTTTATTTTTATTAATTAATGAATTAATTTTATTGTGATAAAATTGACATATTAGTTTCCAATGGTAAGTTTTTACATGTCTGTTCATCAGT
Organism: Callorhinus ursinus; assembly: GCF_003265705.2. Lineage (NCBI taxonomy): Eukaryota > Metazoa > Chordata > Mammalia > Carnivora > Otariidae > Callorhinus > Callorhinus ursinus. Next base: position 43,967,331 of record NW_027397069.1, read on the forward strand.
GTTTCATACAGCAGCTAGACCAATTTCAAGACTACCCAATGATTGAGATGGAGCTTTCAGTAGTACTTCATGGAATTCCCCTCAGAATTCACACTTTTTTTGCCTTGTTGGTTAAACAGTGCTTAACAGACTGTTTCTTTATAACCTGACAGAAGTTTCTGGCTCAGTAGGTGGTTAAAATGGATGAGTGCCTTCTTTCATGCACAGTCACACATTTATAGTACTTCTAAAACTTCCCAATATAATTGTGAGCCTGAATTTTAATTTTTTTAAACTAAAAAGCTTTATTTTGTTCATTTACAGCATTTTAATTTACTCTAATGGCTATCTACCTTTCTTTTGCTCCTCAGCAAAGTTGATTTTTTTTATACCTGAAAATCCTTATATCTCACATCTTCTTCTAAATGGATGGCATTTTGAACCATAAACTGTTATGCTATTAAGTGATACTTTAAAAATTGCCTTTCAAACTTCCAAATTTTTCCATAGGTTTCATTTTACTTTGTATGGTTTACTAAGTAAAATGTTTCCTAAAATCAGAGCTAAAGGGAAGTCAAGCTGAGATTATAATGCAAATTAAAAAAGACAACCTGAATTGGATGCAGTACCAGCATAAAGCAGTAAAATAATTGGATAGTAATCCCATTCAAAAACATTTATAATTATATATTTGGTATTTGTGAAAATGTATCTGACAATGTTCTAGCCCTCAAAAAGCTTATGATCTATATAGAAATGTAGGAATGTAAATGATTAACAAAAATATTAGTAATACTCACATGAGTTCAGTAACATAAAATCAAATAGGTATAGGACCAAAGAAATGGGATTAATTACAGTATCAACCTTGAAAAAACATCACAGAGGAAAAAGGATTTGAGTGAAGGGTAGACATAATCTTAGTTGATAAAGAAGTAGAAGAAACCCACTTGAACAAAGAAAATCACATGATTCAAGAAATGATGTCCAATTTAAATGATAATTAAAGTCCAATGTGTTGGTTAGTTTACATATTTTTGATATTTTGAATGTGATACCAAGGCAATTTGACTTGCTTTTTTTTTTTCTTCTCTTATAATTCTTTCCTTAGAGGAAAGCCATTTGAGAGATCATATGATTGGATTTAGGCTTTTTGTAGGTACATCTAGTTGCAGTGTGAAGGACTGATTAGAAGGAAAAGAGGTTGGTGAAGGGAAGACAATTAGAATGTTATTATTATGAGTGAGAGAAATCATGAGGCTGTCTTTTGAGTTAATTAAAAATTATGTGTTTATTAATAGAATTACATGTATATCATTGCTATTTAGAATAGAGACAAAATAATGTGTCCATAAGTCATAGAGTATGTAAAATGCAATAAAGAATGCCAACAGTGCTTTTATCCAGTTACAGAGACCTTATCTTTACTTACTGTATTAATAGTTGTTTTGATTATAAGAGACAGACATGTAAATCTAACTAAGAGGCAAATAAGAAATATTTGGTTCATATACATCAACTGCAGGAAGAACTGGGATGGGGTTAGCTTTGGAAATGGCTGGAATCAGGGACCTGAATACCATCAAGATTTTGTTCCATTTTTCATTTCTGCTTCTATTTGCTGTTTGGTCTTATCACTCAAATTTGTTTTTCCACAAAGCTAAAACTATAGGCATCGGGAGGACCGTTTAATGACATCACAGTTTTAAATCAGTGAGATAAGAGTATATCACCACATATTGCATTTTAAAAGATGTATAGAAAGTAAATAAATAGGGACGCCTGGGTGTCTCAGTCGGTTTAGCCTCTGCCTTCGGCTCAGTTCATGATCCCAAGGTCCTGGAATCAAGCCCCCAAATGGGCTCCCTCCTCAGGGAAGAGTCTGCTTCTCCCACTGCCCCTCCACCTGCTTGTGCTTTCTCTCTCCCTTTCTCTCAAGTAAATAAATAAAATCTTAAAAAAAAGAATGAATGTATGAATGAATGAATGAATGAAAGATGTGTAGAGTGATTGACTTGGCACAAGTTACAGTCACTAAGACCATGGAGATGGAATAATGTATAAGGACAGCAGTTCTCGTTTGGATCACAGATATAAAGGAATGAAGAGAGCATTACCATAAAGGACAGTGTATTAGTTGTTGTTGTTGTTGTTTTTTAAGATTTTATTTATTTATTTGACAGAGAGAGATAGTGAGAGAGGGAACATAAGCAGGGGGAGTTGGAGAGGGAGAAGCAGGCTTCCCACTGAGCAGGGAGCCCGATGCGAGGCTCGATCCCAGGACTCTGGGATCATGACCTGAGCCGAAGGCAGACGCTTAACCGACTGAGCCACCCAGGCACCCCCAGTGTATTAGTTTTATGTAAGAGACTTTCAAGGTTTTGGGAAGTTTGTTTCACACATACCTTAGTTTGCTGAAAAACATATTCTTGGCTTTGGCAAAATGGAGAACCGAGTTAGAGAAAACCTCTTCCACTAAAAATATGGAGAGATGCTTGGTAATAGAGAGCTAACAAATCATAACCATCAAAACACTCTTAATTCCTGGCTGAGCTTCCATGAAAGAAAAGAGAACTGCTCAGGTGCCAGGAGTGAAGAGAGACTTGAGAGCCCAGGTGGGGCTCACACATGTAGCTGCTAACCACTAATGCATAGAGGATCCATAATTTTGCCCATAAAAACATAGAAGATAAGACCTTGGAATCTTGAAGAGAGACCTGCATAAGGTCAGTTATACTCAAAGGAATATAATCTCAGTGAAAAGAGTAAAAAGAGTGCAAAACTCCATCCACAAACCATTGTCAAGAAGAAAGTTTATATCCGCTCTGGTACTTGTTGGGAATTTTTTTTTTCCTTGAACAATTAACACACTTGACAACCAGATCTTTCCCAGTACATAACGAGCAAAGAAAAATTCTTAAAAACAAGCAGAGGGAAGAAAACAGAAAATAAATTTTCTACAAGGATGAATAACAGACAACTAACAGACATCTGGAAGCAAAAATACATGTCAGAAGACAATGTAACTCTACATTTAAAATGCTGAAGGAACCAACCATGAGAGACTCTGGATTCTGGGAAACAAACTGAGGGTTCCAGAAGGGAGGGGGGGGGGGGATGGGGTAACAGTGTGATGGATATTAAGGAGGGCACCTGTGGTGATGAATGAATGTTCATCATTCATTCATGTGATGAAGGTTCAACTAACGAATCATTGAACACTACATCAAAAACTAATGATGTACTATATGGTAGCTAGCTGAACATAAAAAATAAAATGCTGAAGGAAAGTAACTGCTAAAATATTATTCAAGTATACATGACAAATATATTCTCATGGAATTGTGGAAAATTCCTTTCCTACCCTCCTTTCTGGGGAGTCTTACACTTCCTTGGCATCTATTGGGAACAGAAAGAGCAACAGATTTTATTATTACAACCACCTTCAAATACATTTTAAGTTTTAGGCATCGCTAAAAGAGAAAACTATCATTTTGTGTGATGCCAATAAACAATAGAGAATGGAAATTATATTACATCTATACATATCTTAAGAGAAAGAGAAGTAAAAGAAACAAAATCACCGACAGGGAATTTTGGAAAAGATTAACCAAGTACATTCAAAATAACTGCAAGCAAGAATCAAAAAATGCCTAAATTAGTAAACGAAATATTGAAGTAGCAATTCAATCAATTGACTCAACCTAAAGCAAGAATGTATAAAATAAGAAGACTGTGAAGATTGGTCAAAGAGAAGAGAAAACACAAATAAAATCATAAAATTTATAAAACCTTATTGATACTAATGCATGTAGAACAAGTTACGGTATTAACATATAAATAATAAATATTTATATATAGATGGGATAGATTTTATTAATAAATAATAAAACATGCAAAAGGATATATGCAATGAACCAACAAACCATTTTATGGCTATATACATATATAATAATAGTACAGATATACACTTGGTTATCACAAGTACTTATGTTAGCATAACAATTTCCTCTCTATAAGGAAGGAGGAGGAAGGAAATTGGTCTGAATTTATGATAAATATAATGATAACTTCATTCAGGTGGACAAATAATTTTTTCTCAGTATTTGATGATAGATAGTCCATTGTTTTGGTGATTTCTATTTTTGCTAATATGAAATCATCTGCTAGTCTAATTTTCTTTGTTGAAAATTTGATCAGTAGTATATAGTTTGACTGGGTCTTCGGATTTTTTTTATATGCATCATATTGTGCTTGTATGTGATTATATTTTACATACCTGGCTTAGGTAAATCTTCAACTTTATATTTAGGAAATTTAAATAAAGTTAAAGTGTATTAATAAGTTTATCAGCCTTACAATCAATCAAAAATTTATTTATTATTTACAGTATACTATGGTTAGTTACATAAAAGATACAAGTGTTTTAATACTTAATCCTTGTCATTTTCTCAGGAAACATGATGAGGTGAGTTGAGGTGACAGATACCTACCTATTTACACACACACACATGCACACACACACACAAACATATATACACACAAAGATAAATTTGTCTATGACACTTTAAAAACTAAAGATAAAATATATTAAGTAATCAATTCTTTATATTTTCTTCTACATCATTTACTATAGATACATTAACTTCTTTTTAGGGGATTAAACATTATTGTTTAAGTTGATTTACATTTCTACAGTCATATATTTATATTTCCATTGCAAGACATACTTTTTATTTTATTTTATTTTATTTAAAGATTTTACTTATTTATTTGACCGTGAGAGAGGGAACACAAGCAGGGGGAGTGGGAGAGGGAGAAGCAGGCCTCCCGCAGAGCAGGGAGCCGATGCGGGGCTCCATCCTAGGACCGTGGGATCATGACCTGAGCCAAAGGCAGACGCTTAACAACTGAGCCACCCAAGTGCCCCACAAGAAATACTTTTAAATTCATTTAACATACATTTATCAAATGGCATCTTTGTGTAATTTTCTAAGATTGTAACAGCAAGGAAAAGAAGAAGAATAATTATAATTATTTTTTGTAAAGGTAATAAATTAGGATAGTTTTTACCAAAGATATAGAAATACAAATGATTTTATCATATGCAAATACATCATAGAAATTTAATATGAAGTTAATCAATTTTTCTTTTAATCTTAGATGGCGTCAAGTTTTGCTAGATTTTAAATTAAATACAATCTAAATCCTCATCTTGAAGGAAGACCTTTAAAAAAGGACAAAAATTTCCTATATAGAGCCTTAGGCTTGTCAGGAAAAGATTTTTAACATTGTAACAAATCAAATAAGGAATAGAGATTTACTAGTCTCAGGGGACCCACTGCCTTTTTTTAGGTAACTTTTAAAGGTCTTTTTTGAGTGGAAGATGTAGAAGATTAAGAAATAAAGTAAAGAACTGATTCATGATTCACACTAATAAAATAGTAGAGTCAGAATACATGCACATATTACAAATGCACAAAAGCAGCTGAGCTAATTCCTCCAAGGTGAAATTTATATATTTCTTTGCTGAAGAAGTACAGCTAGGGAAGTGATAAATTGCAATGCTCCTTGGAATGCAAATAGAATCCTGGTTCCATATTCTATTGCCAGATCTTTTAAGAGGTATAGGGATTTGTGCAGGCCCTGGAGCATTTTTCTGTTAGTGGATTTCCCTATATGATGCTTTAGTATAAATCTCAGAAACAGATAGACAATGATATAGTTGGATGGCATGTAGAGATCTCTATAAGTAGCAGCTCAAATCCAAGCAGAATCTTGAGTTTTTCAGGATAGGTGTGAAAGGATAGTATCCCTTATACAACCTTCTCACCATACCCTCTATCTCACGGCACTCATCCTAATTGACAAGAAGCCACTGGAGAAATTACATAAATGTTTCTGTCTTACATAGTTTTCAGCCTTTTCACTGAATCACTGACATAAAAAAAAATGGTCAAATAGCTTCAAATATTTGAAGGGTTCACACAACTTTCACATAAAAATATTTAGTTTAACCTAATGTTTAATACATTTACACTAAGAACAAAAACTAGCATACAGAAAATTGTTGTCATTTGTTTGCTTCAAATGAGTAAAAATTATAATAATTAAATCTAAGGAAATGAAATAGATCATCAATTCTCAAAATCTTGATTATAGTAATATTTAATTTCTTTAAATACTTGGAAAAACTAAAGAAATTTTGTTTAATTTATAGGTAGCGATATCTACTATATTAGAAATCAAAACATATTTTAAAATATTCTTTATGAACTCACAAAAAATAAGCCCATTATATTAACAAAACTGAAAGATTAAAAAATATATTTTCCCCCAGAATAGTGATGAGTGGAATTGTTTTACATTTTTCCATTTTTAAAAAAATGTCTGGCTTGCTTGATAGAAGAGATCTAAATTCTTCTTTCTGCCTCTGTATTCGATCTGTGGATATGTCATTTTGTTTGAAGTATGGGAAGAAATACGGCCTTTTACAGAAAGGGTAGCAACCATATGGCCTTTTACAGAAAGGGTAGCAGCCACATTAGCTTTTCAGCCAATTGTGGATATTCTTTGTTAATATACCCACTGGACAAGTGGGGTAGTATTTTTCTTGTTAATACACAAACAATGGACAAGCAGCTTTTCCTTTCTTTTTTTTTTTTTGAGGATTAGTTGCTAAGTGCAATATGATATCACATCAATAAACTTTTTGTATTTTTTCATTAAAATCAGGTATTCAGTATGAAGTAAGTTTCAAGCATTTGTAAAGAGGCAACAGAAGACAGTAATCACTGAGTGATTGAAACAAATAAGTCAACCCTATGTTCACACAAGCTTAGTCTGAGGACACTTTCCAGGTCCCCAAAGGGAAGGGGAAATCAAAATGGAGTCTACCAGTCATGCTTAGTTAAGGAGAAAAATTTAAGAACTGGTGGAGACCATGGTAGCTAGAATTCATAAGGCAGAGTACCAAAGAAGAGAAAGCTACACAGGGAAAGAGTCCCAGAAATCTGACATGGGTTCCCTTCGTCTTTACTGAATACTGATGAGAAAATTTATGTTAGGATAATTCCTGAGCCTGGGAATGATTGACCAGAAACAGGCAGGCAGAAAAATCTCTGGAGTACACACAAGGCCCATAATAGTTTGTGTGCCCACCAGCCAGTGGAAAAACCTTCTTATGCATGGGGCATTGGTTAAAGTACTCAGTATGCATTGCCTCAGTAATGAGGGAAAATTGGCTCTGGAATGAAAGATGTTCTGATCCAATCTAACAAAAAGTAAAGGTAAGTCTTGAAAAGATTGAAAAGTTTCTAAGTAACTTAACTATATTCCACACAATCTCAAAAATACTTATAGAAATATAAAAATAATCAACATCTAAAAAGTTATGAATTATAATGACTGACATCCTATCAAAACTCAAAAGGTATGTAAAGCAATAAAGAAATCCTGAGGAGAGAAATCGATCAATAGAAATAGACCCCAACAATGGCGATGCAAATGGTAGAGACAGACCCCCACCATGTCGAAGCAAATGTTAAGGGTCTGTTTCTATTGATTGATTTCTCTCCGCAAGATTTCTTTCTTGCTTAGCATACCTTTTGAGTTTTGATAGTATATCAGACATTATAATTCATAACTTGTTAGATGCTGGTTATTTTTATATTCCTTTAAGTATTTTTGAGATGGTGTGGAATAGAGTTGGCTAACTAAATATAATAATAATAAAAAAGAAAAGAAACAGACCACAAAATATCACAAATGAAAACACAGTTTTAAACAATCCATGAGTTAAAAAAGAAATCAAAAAAGAAATTAGAAAGAATTGTGAAAATTAAAATGAAAACAGAACATTTTAAAATCTTGGGGATATAGCTGGTATAGTACATGGTGGGAAATTTATAGCATTAACTACCAATATTAAAAAAAGAAAAAAATTCTCACATCAATTGCCTGGTATCTATCATTAAGAAACAAAAAAAAAAAAGAAGAGAAAATTAAAACCAAAGTAAGGAGAAGAAAAAAATAGTAAATAAAAATATTAAAACAGCAAATAAAAGCAGAAATAATTAAAGCAGAAAACTGAAAAAAGAGAGAAAATCAATAAAATCAAAACTATTTTTCTAAGAAGATCAATAAAATGATAAATTGATAAAACTATCCAGTTTGATCCAGAAAAAGAAAAGATATAAATTACCAATATCAGGAATTAGGGGAAATGGCTGAATTCTACAGATACCAAATAGATAATAAAGAAATGTTATTAACAAGAATATTCTAGTTATTTCAACAACAGATTAAACAGACAAATCTCTTTAAATGTACAAATTACCAATGCTAAATTAAGGAAACAATTGTCAGAATAGCCTGAATTTCTAACTAAAAACCTTTGCCAAATGTAAACCCCAGGCCCAGTGGTTTTCTGATTAATTTTTTGAAACAATTAAGGAAAATTGTACTAATTCTACATAAAATCTTTCAGAAAATTGAAGAGAAAGTCATACTTCCCAATTAATTCTATAAGGCCAATATACCTTGATATAAAAAATAGCACAATAAATCACATGAAAACTAAAGATCAATATCCCTCATGAAGTTATGTGCAAAAATTCTTAACACCAATTGAATTATACTTTGAATGGCTGTCTTATGATAAATTTGTCAAATATGCATTGTTCATTTGGAAATTATTAGTTCACTGAGTGATACAAATCTTTTAAATTGACACATTTCATATATAATATTTAAAATTCCTACTTATTAATATCATTGCTAATCCCACCATAAAATTTAAGTAATGGGAATCTGGAAAGCTCTATTGGCATACATTAATTTCCCTCCCCTGCAAAAAGAATTTTAAGACAGTTCAAATTTTTACATAAAAATCATATTCTTTGAAAAAAATTGCTTATTCACTTTGTAATTAAGCTCACAAATACTTTTCCTAACAAAACAAACCCATTTAAAAGTGCAATAGAAGTGGTATGCATACTTCTCATTTTATTATACTAAACATTTAAAAAGATGACAGGAAATGGCCAATACTTGATAAAATTAAAATTTTTTACCTACACCTCAAGGACATCTTATTTTTAAGACAAGTACACAGTGGAACAGAACACAATGAGTATAACTAAGTATAGCTTATTTCCATTGCTTTTACTTGTGCTAAGTTGCCTGCAATTTTACCCATAGTTTTCAACACACTGAAAAAGGCAAATGACATCTTACCTATAATATAAACATATTTGACACCATGAATGCCCGGAAAGGGTTTTATGGATCATCAGGTTTCCATAAACCACCCTTTGAGAACCAATGGAGTGGATATTGATGTGGAAAAGTACACACATAATTGGCTAACTTTTAGAATATTTTAATTTTTTTTTAAGTCAAAACATGTTTTATTTATTCCAATAAGAAATACTGTAAGTGGGGCACCTGGCTGGCTCAGTTGATAGAGTGAGCAACTCTTGATCTCAGGGTTGTGCATTCAAACCTCACTTTGGGTGTAGAGATTATTTAAAAATAAAATCTTTGAAAAAAAAAAAAGAAATACTGTAAGACTTTGTGAAAGTATTATATAACAGCTTTCCCAAAAGATGGGAAGGGCTATTAACATTGGAATGTCAATGCTGGACTGAAGCTGTTAGGTAGAAGCTAGACTTGAGCAACAGAAGGAATGCCCAGAGGCAGAGTCCCCAAGTCCTTGAAGGGGATATAGATAGTACTTGAAGGGAATAATAGAGACATTTGCTAGAGGCAAGCACAGGTGATAAGTAGGTTACACATTAGAAGGCTGAGTATACAACATCCTGACCTTGGGGCTGACAGATAAAGTGCCACAGGCACAGAGCATGGGTTCTCCTCTTTCACCTCTGCCCCAGGGTAATCTCTACACTCCTTATAATACATTTGCATTGTGGTTGTAGCCTTCACCTCCCCATGGAGAAAGGCTGCCAAGACAGTTCCAGAACAAACCTTGTAGGGTCCAAAAACGTCCTCTCCCCACCTGTAGGAGGAGTTATCCAAATGACTGGAAGAGCCTCCACAAGAGACGATTCCATTGTACCTCAAAGCGCCCCAAGCCCAGAGAGACAAAAAAATATCCAATCCCAAAACAACCTAGAGCTGTTTCCACCTCTCAGAACCTGCCCTTCTCCCACTTGGAGTGTGTACTTTCGCTTTGATAAACTGTTTTGTGCTTATTAGTTTCCTTCTGGCTGTCTTTATTCCAGTGTGGATCCCCATGTAAATCTTCTCCTGGGGAATCCAGGGGTCAAGACTTTCACTGACACAAGGCAGATTCTCGCCCTGGTAACAGTTCAACATTCAGAAATAATAATTACCTGAGATAAAAAATAAATAAAACCTTTTATAGTGACCAAAAAAGCATGAACTTATTTTAAATTTTGCATATTAACCGAACAGGGTTACAGTGCACCATATGGAGTATGTAAATGAATGCATGTAAGTTTATCTCTAACAACTTTGTCTTATTTTTTTTTTTCAAAGACAGTTCTGGTTCTTTTTTTTTTTTAAGATTTTATTTATTCATTTGAGAGAGAGAGAGAGCATGAGTGGGGGGAGAGGCAAAGGGAGAGGCAGACTCCCCAGTGCGCCAGAGTCCAATGTGGGGCTCAATCCCAGGACCCAGAGATCATGACCTGAGCAGAAGGCATATACTTACCCATCTGAGCCACCCAGAAGCCCTAACAACTTTGTCTTAGAAGCAAATGTATAAATCATCAGTACTTGTATATGAAGGTAGAGCTATTATGTTCCTTTGAAGTAGTGTGTCTACATTTTTGTCATCCACCAAAATAAAAACTAGTATTTCTCCTGTTTAGATGGATGGTCTGTTTATTAAATGTAGTTTCATGCTATTTTACTAAAATAGAAACCTATAAAGTAAGTGTTAAAATAACTCTGCTTTTCAGTGGGAAATAAAGGTTCACAAAACTGTTTTACTGTTTATTATTTAATTATAAATCACACAATATTTTTTTGCTATGAAATATTTTCAACAAAATAACATTCCTTTACATAGTACTTTGAAATATATTTATATAGTCATAAGAAAGCCCATACATACATACATTTTATAATTCCAAGTTTCTTCAGGTTCACTAGCATATAGACATTAATTTGGAAACAATATAATGTTAAGACTTGGATAGAAACATTTATGTGGACTTGCATAAATCATATATTAGACTCCTAAATCTGCCTGAACTATTTTAGATAGATAGATATAGATAAATAGATAGATGATAGATAGATTGATGATAGATAGATAGATAGATAGATAGATAGATAGATAGATAGATAGAGATGTTCACTATATATAACATAATAATGAAAAATATAAAATAATGCCTATATTATATATATGTAAGACAAGATAAGATATATTCCATTTTCATGGGCCTAAAAGATCATGAGCCCCAGACACCATGCCTACTGAACCTAATGGATAAGTTGGCCCTAGTTCCTACTTCTCCATTATTCCAGCTTCCACCAAACCATCCTTTCAGCCAGGCAGTCCCTGCCATAGTTCTGACACCTATAGGATGGTCCTGGCTTCTGAAATCTTGTAATACAACATTCCAGCTTTAGAGAAGATAGAGACATTTTAAAAATAAGAGAAACAAGAAATGAAAACAAGAAATTTTTAAAACAGTATTTAAAATGAAGTTTACAAAGATCTTTTTGGAACATGTACCAAAGCTCTCCAGTTATATTAAGAATGATATACTAAATTTGAATGAGCAGACAAGCACATACATCCACAGAAGATCCACTAATAACCAGAAATTCTCATAGATGATAAATTTTACTATTGTAACTTTCTGATTTTTTTAAGATTTTATTTTTTTGTCAGAGAAAGAGCAAAAGCAGGGGGAGCAGCAGGGCAGAGGGAAGAGCAGGCTCCCCACTGAGCCGGCAGCCTGATGCAGGACTTGATCCCAGGACCCTGGGATCATGACCTGAGCTGAAAGCAAATGATTAACTGATTGAGCCACCCAGGCATCCCTTCTGATTATTTTAAATTTACCCACACCTAGACTTCTGTTACATATGAACTCTGTTTTCATAAGAAGTTTTATGTCAACCAATTAGAGCACTCCATTTGTATTTAAGAATTCTTAGTGATACAAAGAATCACAGTGTTTAATTGAGCTTTACAAGCGTTATAAACTCATATAAATGTTTACATAAGTTTATATATAGGTTGATTATTTTGAATGTTGGGTTATTATCAAGCTACTAAATCTCTTCCCTTTCCCCTGTAATTTCATCTTCAACAAGATTAATGGTTTTAGTAATTCAGATGTTTTTGAAGTGAGCTCCTAGAGGTAGTTTTATAAATACTCACCTCTCTTCTTTGGTTTACCAGTACCTTAGGTCTTTCATTAAACACTTGTATTTTTTTTTTAAGATCTTATTTATTTATTTGACAGAGAGATAGACAGCACAAGTACACAGAGATGCAGGCAGAGGGAGAGGGAGAAGCAGGCTCCCCACTGAGCAGGGAGCCCAATGTGGGGCTCAATCCCTGGACCCTGGGATCATGACCTGAGCTGAAGGCAGACCTTTAACTGACTGAGCCACCCAGGCGCCCCAAACACTTGTGTTTATTAAGATTCCAATTTTTAAAAATTTTAGAACTATTGAATGACAATTATTTTTTCATCATATTTTATTGAAAAATCATGTTATGCATTAATTTTGGTATATTTAATTAACTTCATTTTATTTTACTTTCTTTTTGTAAAAGTGTATAATCCAAAAATAACTTGAATCAGGTTGGATTAGCTCAATGATAATGTGTGTGTTTGTTATTGCTGCTCTTTCTTACAAGTGGTATCATCTATCTGGAATAAATATCTTACAAATGGTATCTTCCATCTGTAAAAAATATCTTGATGGAGTTTTTTTTTTAAGATTTTATTTATTTATTTGAGAGAGAGAGAATGAGAGAGAGAGAGAGAGCATGGGGGGGAGGGTCAGAGGGAGAGGCAGATTCCCCTGCTGAGCAGGGAGCCCGATGTGGGACTCCATCCCGGGACTCCAGGATCATGACCTGAGCCGAAGGTAGTCACTTAACCAACTGAGCCACCCAGGCTCCCCTTGATGGAGTTTTAAAGCCTTCATCAAAATGTAACTTTCTATTTGGGAAATTCATACTGACTCCCTTCTCCACACAAAATCTCTTTCTCCTTACCTTTACCTCACTCTTCTTCTTTTATCTCTTCCTCTCTCCTTCTCTCTCATTTTTGTTTTTGTTTTTTGTTTTTTTTTTTACTCTCAGTAATAGAACTGCTGCTCAAACTTGCCTGTCAGGTAAGGACTTTTATTCTTTGTTATCTATTATATAGACATAGTATCCTAGTGCATTTATTGTATCAGATTTTCAAAATATTCCATGTTTAATGTATATTAGTGTGAAATTTCTGCCATGCTTTCCATGTTTCATGAATTAAATAAGGAAAGAAAACAATAAAATGAATGAGGATGATCAAATTAGTTTCTTGTCCAAAAGTGAAGTTCCAGAACTTACATTCCAGAAATAAGAACACTAACTTCACTCACGCAAATTTGCTCATGGAAATGTTATATGAAGTTTTTCATTTGATTGAAAAACTAAGAGAAACTAAAATTCATATTTAATAGCAATTAATTATTATTAGCCAGCAAACCCATCATAAAATTAATAGCATAATTTCTTAGGGTTTTTCTGTTTGGGGTGATTCATGAAAGAAATTGTCAGTTTGAGGGTCACCTGAGTGGCTCAGTTGGTTAAGTGTCTGCATTCGGCTCAGGACATGATCCCAGGGTCCTGGGATTGAGCCCCACGGCTGGCTCCCTGCTCAGTGGAGAGTCTGCTTCTCCCTCTGCCCCTGCCCCTCACCCTCCACCTGCTTGTGCTTACTCTCTTCCTCTCTCTCAAATAAATAAAATCTTTGAAAAAAGTTTGAGAATAGAATTTTCTTCTAAGCATCTCTTTGCTACTTACTTACATGTCATACTAGTGAGCTGAATGAAGATATTTTATGAAATAATTGGTCTTCTGTTTAAGATGATTGAAGATAAGAAATTTCCCATCCATCCTGTTTATTTTTAAAACTTAATTATATACACAGTGATGGAATCTCTTTTGGACCTATAATACTTAGAGCATTTCCATTTATTTACAGTTAAGATACTATAAACTTAAGTAGGAGCTATGACTGCTCTAATTCTTAATAAAACACCTATGGTTCCGAGTGATAAAACTAGCAGAGGTCTTTCCATGCATTCACCAGTTGCTTTAAAATACCAAAAACAGTGTATCCATATATTATGTTGCCCTTTCACTAGAAGAAGGACTGGATGATTTTAAGAGTGCTACATAAATATATTTAGTACAGGATTATTATGAAACTCATCAGACACTGCATTTTCAAATTCTCTTGTTCACAGTACTTCTAAATTAATTTATTTTCTATTTATAGTGAGCATATATTGCTATGTGTGTGTGTAGTTTAATTTTTAGTAAAGGACAGGGGTTTAAACAATTGCATTTACTTTGAGTGGTTAATCAAGATCTGAAATCTTTAAAGATTTACATGTTTTATTTTTTTCTCCAGGCATTACACATCTCATTATGCACATTTTCTTTACTTTTCCATTAAGCACAGGAGCCTCCCAAAAAATTTTAAATGCTTTATTTTGTGTTTCATTAACAGGGAAGTGTTTAAAAAAAAAGTGATTCCCACTCAATTTACTGCAATGAATAATGAGCAATGAAAATATTTACTTAAGCAGCATTTATTCCATGTTCTTATTAATTTATATTTCAGAACATTCTTACATGAAACAGTGAAGTGGGCAAATATTGTCATAATTTTATTATCTTACCAAGTAAGTCAAGTTTTGTTGGTGTTGTGGAACTTTAAAGGCCTGATAGTTTTTTTCTTCATCCTTGAATATCAGCCACATTAGTGATTTGATTTTTCCCATTGCCCAGTGGCTAAAATGCATTTAATATATGCAAGAATGAAGAGCTTAAGATAATACTATTCGATAAAGTTGGTATCCAACATAGTTTTTAGATGCTAAGTGTTTTGGATGTCACCACTTCTGGAGAGTTTTGCCAGGCTGATAAACTAGTTAAATAAGACAATAATGAAAATTTAAGTCAGTATTAAGTTATATCTCTGTGCAAAAATATTAAAGGAAAGTTCAATTTCGAACTTTCAATTTCAATTTTTTCAATTGCTTTTGAAAGAAAAAGGATGGTAAGGGAGTTTGCCTATTTATAACTTTTTAGTTTTAATAGGACTTTGGAAAAAAAAAAAAACTTGAGTCAGATAGGTACTTTCTTATCCTTTCAAAATACCAAAATATTTTTACATGAGTTTTTATTATGTAGACTTTTTACTAGAACAGTTTTAGATTTTAGAAAAGTTGATAAGATGGTACAAAGAGTTCCCAAATATCCACACCCAATTATCTATATTATTCACAAGTTACGGACTATGGTACATGTGTCACAGTTAATGAACTAATATTCGTATATTATTATTAACTAAAATCCATATATTATAGTTTTTGCTCAATGTCTTTTTTGTGTGCCAAGATTGCTTCAGAATAATTACATTACATTTATTCATCATGTCTCCTTATGCTCCTCTTGGCTATGACAGTTTTTCAGACTTTCCTTGCTTTGATGACATTTATAGTTTGGAGGAGTATTGCAGAACTATTTTGTAGAATGTCTTTCCAATTAGGACTCCCTAATTTTTAGGATTGCATTAGATTGGGGTTATCAATTTTGTGGAGGAAGACAAAAGCTGTCAATCTCATCACATGATATCAAAGGTCTACACTATCCATAGGATTTATCACCATTGATGTTAATCTTCATCACCTAGCTGACAGTGTCAGTTTTCTCCACGGTAAAGTTATTCTTCTCAACCCCCACCCCTAATTTCTCTACAGTGTTCTTTGAAATGGAGTTGTTGTGAATAGTCTGCACTTAAGGGAGTGGGGAATTATAATTCTATTTGTTAAGGGCAGAGTATCTACACAAATTACTTGAAATTCTGCATGGGAAATTTGTCTGTCATCTCAGGATTATTAATGTATCCAACCATTTATATCAGTGTAGACTAATGGATGTTTATCTTAAATTGAATAACAGTACCATACTATTTTACTTACTTTATTGCCCAAATTGTTATAGATTTGACCACTGGGAACTCTCAGTTGGCTCCTGTGCTATTTGACAATTCCATCAATGTGTGGGGGTTTGGGTTTTTTTGTTTGTTTTTTGTAGCATTTCAAGATGTTCCAGCTTTTCTTGTACATATCCTCTTAGACCCAGAATCAGCAATTTCTCTAAGGAGCACTGGCTACCCTTATTGGAGAATGGTAGTTGAAATCAAGATTCCCAGGGCTAGTTGTGTTCTTATCACCAGGGTATCATTTCTTTTAGTCTCGCTCATTTGACAGAGCAAGGAAATATGTGTGTATGTGTATTATCATTTTTTTTCTCCCAGTCAGTGACTAGGCCTTTCATTGTTTCATTCTATAGCAGAGCAAAAATTTCAATTTCAATAAACTCTCAAATTAATTTTCTCTTTCATAAATTGTAATGTTGGTTTTGTATCTAAAAACACATCACCAGTGCTCACTTTGGCAGCACATATACTAAAAACACATCACCAAATCAAAAATCACATAGGTATTTTTGCCTAGGTTTTTTCTTGTAGTTTCATAGTATTGTTTTATATTTCATATTACAATGTATTTGGTTTATTTTTTGTGAAAGGTGTGAGATCTGTCATCTGTCTCTAGATTGATTTTTGGTGTATGATGTCTAGATATTTTTAGCACCATTTGTTGAAAAAAAACTCGTTTCTCCATTGAATTCCCTTTACTCTTTTGTCAAAGATCAGTTAACTACATTTGTGTGATTCCATTTATGGGATACTATCTATTCCATTAATTGATGTGTCCATTCTTTCTTTAATATCATAATATCTTGATTACAAAAGATTTACAGTAAGTCTAGAAGTAGGATAGCATCAGTTCTCAAGTGTTCTACTCCTTCAGTATTTTGTTGGTTATTTGGGAGCTCCTGCTTTTCCATACAAATTTTAGAATTAGTTTGTGTATCTATAAAACAGCTTGCTTGGATTTTCATTGGGATTATTTTAGATCTATAAATCAATTTAGCAATGATTGCCATCTTTAAAATATTGAGTCTTTCTATCTATGAACATGGAATGATACTTCATGTATTTAGATTCTCTTTGATATCTTTATCAGTGTAAAAAAAAATTTCCCCATAGGGGCACCTGGGTGGCTCAGTCGGTTAAGCGTCTGCCTTCGGCTCAGGTCATGATCCAAGGGTCCTGGGATCGATCCCCACATCGGGCTCCCTGCTCAGCGGGGAGCCTGCTTCTCCCTCTGCCTCTGCCTGCCTGCCTGCCTACTTGTGCTCTCTCTCACTGTCAAATAAATAAATAAAATCTTAAAAAAAAAAAAAATTTCCCCATAGAAATCCTGCAAATATTTTGTTAGACATATACCTACTTACTTTTTGGTATTACTGTAATAGATATACCATACTAATGCTAATCAAAAGATGCTGGAGTAACGTTGTTAATTTCAGGCAGAGGAGACATCAGAATAAAGAAATTTATCATGTATAAAGAGAAACATTACAAAGTAATAAAGGGACCAATACTTCATGAGGACATACTGATTACCATATATATATATATTTTTATTTATTGGAAGCTGGCTTTTCATCTGAAACTGATGCGGGCAGGCTGGGTCCGAGGACCCAGAGGGGGACCAATAGGACCAGCCAAGAGGGTCCTTGGCTTCATGCAGGATGGAAATCAAACATGAGCCAGCAGGAAGTGAGAGTTGAGTTTATTGAAGATCCAGAGAGAGCGGATACAGATGGAGTACCTGGGAGACTCAGAAAGGAAAGGAGCATGAGTCTCATCCTTGCTTGGGGTCGGAGGGTTTTTACTGTGGATCACGGTCTGGTGTACACGTCCTTTCAGGCATCCAGGAACTGGGTCAGAACAAAGATGAGGGTCCAGGTGTTATTCCTTAGAGCCAGGGGGTCTTGGCCTCAAGATACGTAGTTCTGCTGGTTTGGAATATCCATATGATAGCTTCGTCTGGTCATTCTTACCTGGTCCTTCCTTAGATGTTATCTATTCTATAGAAATCATTAGTTCCTTGTCTCTTACAGAGACAACACAGATTATTTGCATTCTGAGGCATGTGTAAAGTGGGATGGGGGTGCAGGTCCTAGCAAGAATGGAAGCAGGAAAAAAGAGCAAAAAGTACATTTTTATGGAGTCCTTCTGTTTCCCTGTCTCAAAACTATCACAAATGGCATTCTGGACATCAACATGGTATACAAAGAATTACCAAAAAATTGCTAATTTTAAGACCTGAATTAGATTATTATTCATATTAGATTACTATTCAAATAACTAATATATGTTATTAAATAATATTGTGTGGATCTAACTAACTTGAAAGATCTTTAGTTCAATGAACAAGAAACCCAGAATAGAATCCTTGTGACATTGCCCATTGAATAAATAAAAATTACATAAAATCACTTGCTTTTGTTAAGAGTTAGTTGTATAGTTAGGTAGTCATGGCCAGGGTCCCCATCAAGAAAATATGGAGTCAGGACAGCTAAGATAAAACAGCACTAACATCCTGCTTTGCAGTTTAGGACCACATTAGCATTCTCTTTTGCAGCCTTTGCAGAAATGACTGCAAAACGTCCTAAAATAAAACAATTAACCACAAAGCATTTGTCACTATCATGGGCATTGGCAGGTGTCAGCAAAAAAGACTATCAGCATGGAGACATTAGCCTAATAGGTAGACAGACTGTGACCAAAAGCCCTGATTGGCACCACTCAGCACACCCCGACGCTCAAGATAGTTCCACAAAAGGGCTCGTAAAAACTCCTAAACTTAGACACTCCAAGGGCAACCCTGTTGCGTCCCCTCCCTCTTCAGGAGGTTTGTACTATTGCTTAATAAACTTTGCTTTGCTGCCCACCACTCTTCGTCTGGTCTACCTCTTCATTCCTCGAAGCAGCATGACCAATAACCATGGGCACTAAAGGCAGAGAAAACCTGCAACACTTTTAAGTGTTATACATAGAACCATAGACATAGTAATTTTAGAAATGTGTGTACAGTATCTAATTCAATTGTGGTTTAAAAATATTTTTAAAATTTTTATATTCATCTATAGTATTAATTTTTGTGACAATTCAGTGAGATAATAAGAACAATTAGCACAGTACCTAATACTACAAGATGAAAAAACTGATTTGAAAGACATAAGAAAAGAATGGGAAAATGAATGAATGATGTTTGCTGGTTATCAGTCATTTTGCTGTTATCTATTTGGATCACTGTTTATGAAGGTTTTTATGGGAATGACCAGACTCATTGAGAAACACACCTAGTAGTTACTACATTTTCCTCCTCTAGTCTTAGATACAGGGAATGCTATCAGAATGGTGATAAAATATTAAATAAGTAGAAAACTATAGTGACAGGATATGTTAGGATAGGTTGCTTTCAAATCAGAAATGTTAAATAAAGCTTAATATCCAAGTTGACCACCACAACACAGTTACAGTGAAAGAGTAAAGAAAGCATTTTATTAAAAAAAAACAACAACTTTGGAACACAAACATGGTTATGAAAATACAGTAGCTGTGGTAGTACCCAAAATTATCTCCTAGAATTGTAATTAAATTGAGCTGTGGTGACATTTGTGATCCCAAATGAACATATAAGCATTCTACAACTTCCTACTATGTCTATTGTATATTTCACAATGTAAATTTTAGAAATATCAGGGGAAACCTTCTAAGTTTGGAAACTAGCAAGTACACATTGACCAGCTCCATCTGAAAGAAAGCAAAACACATTGTTCTCAAATTGAGTTACTAGCTTACATTTCCACAGAGTAATGTGAAGGGTTTGGATTGTTTCCTGCATACCCAATTCAGAATAACGCATTTAAAGCAAAAAAGGGATGCACACAATAAATGCTCCTTTGCCCCCCACACAAAGAGTACAGAGAGCCCTTTGTAAGAGACTCAGGTCATAATGAAAGAATGAAGAGCCCTACAAAATGTAGCTCAAATTGAGCTCTTTGCTTTCTTATAAATGAATCTGGAAAACTTCCCAGATTATTACTGCTTTTATAAAGGCAATATCTCTTTGAATGGTGTGGCTGAAACTAGAGTGAGAATGAAAGAGCTTAGTCTCATCATCAATGCAGAGACTGTGGACCTTGATTTCTTTCTAGTGTTGCTTAAGTATTTTCAAGATTTTTTGCACTTTTTTTGATCCACCTGCAAAACTCTTTGATATCTTACTCAACACAAGCACTTAAAGGGCTCATTATTCCAAATAGACCAGTAAAAAGAGTGAACTTTATACTTGTTATTCAAATCTAAAAATAATGGAATAGATTATATAAGAAGGGTTAAATAAGTCTTTAAAACATTGTATTTTATAAAACAAAGGAAAATTATCATTGGCTTTTAACCCTAAATTTGACTTCATCTTTTCCTTTTACTTGACTTTAGTAAGAAAATGATCGTCTGCTAATTTGTTTTTATAATTCATATCTCCTATATAAGTTTTAATTTATGCATAAGACATAAGCACAGAAATTTAGAAACAAGCAAATTTGTTTGCTATTTTAAGTTTGGAAGTCATGCATTAAAATAAATCCCTAAAACCTTAATGACATTCTTTGCTTTAATTTTTCATTTTTGGCTAGGTTATATTATAAATATTTTTGGATGATTCCCATTACATATATTGGTCAGCAGTTATAGTTTTCAAAAAGAGGGATTTTCTGAAAATCAGCCTCATAGGATTCCTGAATGAGAAAAATCATTTACTTTACCAAAAGTATTAGGCTGGTTTTTGTTTGTTAGTTTGTTTTTGCTTAAAAAAACGGTTATCTCTACCTGAACTTCCTTCTGTTGTAAGCATTAAAGGAAGTCATCTCCCTCCTGAAGTGGTTCAGACACCTGAAAATGAAATGTAGTTATTTCGTTCTACTAAGTGAGACACTAGAATTACACTGGCTCTGGGCAAGTCAGAGAACAGGAAGTTTGCCTTGAGGATACATACTAATTTAGGCTTGCCTCCTGTGGCCAGTGGTTCACTTCCTCCTGACAGAAAATCTATGTAAAGCTCTCAGGAATACAAACTCTTTGGATTAAGGTTAGAATCCAGACTTTTCATTGAAGATGAGAGATGTGATTAAACAAAAACTAAAAGGTACACCAGGTCTAGGTATATAAGATACATGGAAAGGGAAAGCATTAGAACCATGACACGTAATGATTCATTTGCTCTTTAAGTAAATTGTTTAGCATGTATCTGTAATAAAATGCTCTTATGAAAAATATCATCTTAGTTCACATCATAAATGTTCACATTTATTTTTATTTTTTTTTAAATTGGGGCACCTGGGTTGCTCAGTCGGTTAAGCGTTTACCTTCAGCTCAGGTCATGATCCTAGGGTCCTGCGACTGAGTCCCACATCGGGGTCCCTGCTCAGTGGGGAGTCTGCCTCACCCTCTCCCTGTCCCCTGCTTGTGCTCTCTCTCTATCTTGCTCTTTCTCTCTCTCTCGAGTAAATAAGTAAAATCTTTAACATTTTTTTAATTTAAAATGCCCTTTTCTATGATTTCCAGAAAGACATGTTACTGAAACTTACTAGTCTTTCAAACTTTGGAAGAAAACATTCATTATTCTCAGTGAAACGTCTAGGAAAATATGTTAAGTGACAATATACGGTGTTACACTCATGCAATGAAATATTAAAGACATATACTTGAACTGATCATCCACAGAAAATATAATGAAGTCCTAAAATATGTATACATTTATTTAAAAAATTAAAAAAATATTAGAAATATGGGGAAATAAATACCAAATACATATTTCTAGTTAGAATCTTTTATGAAATCCCAGTGTTTAATCTTGCTCATTTTGTTGATCACATTTTGATAGATGTAATAAATGTATGCATGTTGAACCTTTACTAATTTATTCTCTTTTAAAATTGGCCTATTTGGAAGAGTGATGTTCTACGTAATGATATCATTGTATCAGCTAATAGTGATTAATCAAAATTTTGACATTATTCCCAGAAATTCTATTTTAGTGTCAATTCTTCCAGTAACTATGAAAATATTCATATATTTATTGGAATAAGATACTTTGTAAATACTCTAATGTTCTAGTCAACAAAAACAGGAAATAAAAAATGAGTATTTTTCCAAAAAAATGAGTATTTTTCTATAAAATCAAACCAATTATTCATTAATTTTTAGGAAACACAATAGAACTAAAGGAAGGAAAATAGCTCACTGATATAGATGAAAACCTGTATTTTACAATGCAATTTTAAGCATTGTATTGTTGGTTTAGCAGATAATTTTACAAAAGAAGTAGAACTGTATTATGGAATTTCTTTTTGAATGTTTATAATACCAAGTTAAGAAAGATAGCTTGGAAGAACAGAAGAACAAGTAAATGAAGGTAAAGAAATACTGTACACTAAAAATTATATCAGCATATGGGAGAAGTCCCAAAAGAAGCTCAAATGATACACAGCTGGAAAACAATTTATAGTCTATCAGTACGTAAGAAAGAATGTTTCAATCCTACATCAACGTAAGCTGTGGAAAACAAGAGTACACTTAGTGAACAAAAATTAATCACTTTGCTATTCAACTATTATTCTTGTCTGTAATAGGATTCAATGATGTATTGTAAGTGGTCTGAGGATTAGGTTTGATTTAGATGTTTTCAAATTTCATTTGTATTGTTTTCTACAATACAACTGAAATTACCATTTCAATATTTGACCTTTTCTAATTTTCTCCTGAATACTTGTGTTTTAAATTTTCTCAAAATAAAATCTAAACCCACTTTTTTCAGTTGATTATCTGTTACCATATACTAACCTTAGGTGTTCACAACAGCTTCCAATCTGTTCTTTTGCTCCATAAAGTCTCTTCATTCCTGAAGACAGGAATTGTACTGTGTACTAATCTCCTTAAAATAAAAAAAAGGTTAGTTCAAATGTACTAATAAAGCCAAGAAGCATATTTTTTTTTACTCCATTAGTGATTACATATATCTCATAACATTAATAATATATCATCTGTATTGGTAGAAAAAAACACACATATAATTTCAGATATATGGTAAGTATAAATATGAAAAGAAGACAAAGCTGGGAAATTAATAAACAATACCTACAAGGTTCAGTCTATTTTTAATCAAATTGTGATCTCCTCACCTCGCTGATCATTTTTTTAGATTATCTATTTTAAGTTACTTATATATAAGGCCTCTGTACACATTTAAAATCTACATATGTATCTATCTGAGATGTTTAAAGATGATTATATGTATTTCCAGGTATAAGTTGGACATATTTAATTTCCATTGATTCAAATTTAAATAAATTGTCACTATTAAATAAATGGCAATAAGCAGTTAAAGTTCTGGAAATAGGAAAAAATTTTTCTCATGAGAAACACTTTGAAATGCTGGATAAAATTGAGTATTTTTGATGCATACTGAATCTTAAGAAACAAGTAAAAATACTAATGAAATACTAATGAACACTGAATGAGGAAGGAACTCAAAATCATAAAGTTCTGCAGCCCCATTAACCTATATGCTTCATTTTAAAACACAGGCCCAGGATACATAGTAAAAGGCAAAAAAAATCACTGTATAAAAGCACTTCAAATATAATGTGTAGACATAGAAATGTAGAGTAGATGAGTAAGATACATAAAAGGAAACTTGTAAATTGTAAGAAAGATCTAAAGAATGTACACAGAATTCCATACAGAAGGAAAAAACCAAAACAAACATGGCAGTGTGAAAGATAGACTGCACACTGAAAATAAGTATCATGAAAAAAAGCTTGAGATAATGAGAAAGATGCTACAATTAAGCAGAAATTGGCCAAGAACTCTCTAGAAATGTCAGAAGATGCAGCTGCTTGAATTAATATATTCAACAAGTTCGGGATGGAATAAATAAAAATAACCAAACATTTTGTAAAGAATCGGGACTGAATGTCAAAAGATCTCACAAATAACCACAGAGAAAAGACAGAGTATCTTTAAGTGTTAAACTTCAATAGATATCAGACTTCTCAACAGAAAAACACAAGTCCAAAGAAAATAGAATGGGGGAATATAACCATTGAACTAAGAAATATTTACCAACATAATTAACCAACATAATTATTAGTAACCAATGACAGATACTGAAAGAACTGCTGTAAGTATAGGATATCCTCCAGGAGTAAAATAATATAGTCTGGAAAAAAGCAGTGAAATATAAGAACAGTTCTGAGCAACTAAGCTGGTGAACATGGGTGTATGCCTAAGTAAACATCTATTAAAAAATATTATCTGCTTCTCTATTTATAAAAATTCTAAAGTTGTATGATTAAGCATGAGAATATTGTATTGAATATTTTTTTTATTTAGTTAAATCAAGTGCACATCTTTAAGTATTGATAGAATTATCCATAAAGAACACTGTGAACATTAAAAAAATGATATGGAATGTCTAATCACAAGGAGATAAGCAAAGGAATAAAGGTAAGTTTATAAATCCATAGAAAAGGATTTTGAGTCCAAAACAAATATGGTAAGAAAAAACAAAAAGAATAGAAAGAAATGTGGTAAGTAGAAAGTACAGAAAGATGGATGAAATAAATCACAATATATTAGCTATTGGAATAAATGTTAAGGGATTTAACTCAAGATTAAAAACAAAAACTCTATAAATGTTTAAAAAATAAAAGCAGAGTCTTTAAGAGAAATTCATAAATATAATGCTCATAGAGATTGAAAGTATTAGGAGAAGAGGAAGGTATACCTAGAAAATTTAGGTCAAAATGAAGCTTTAATATATAATATTATAAAATAAAACTGGCTTTAAACAAAGATATTATAGGTGAATAAATATATTTAATAATGATAAAATATTTTTTATAAATATATGGGCATCAATTGGAAAAAAAAAATCATGTCCAAAATCACTAATAGTATTTTTATTCTCATTCTAAAAGTAAAGTAGATAGCATAGATTGATAGCATAGATCAAACAAACAAAATAATAAGTATACAAACATTTGACAAATTGAAAAATTCTAGCTTACTTGTGTATATATATATATGTAAACATAGTGATAAAAATAAATTCTAAAAACTGAAAAATATTAAATTCAAAAAACAAAGACAAAACTAATTTACAGTTTAAAATTATACAATGGAAACTAGATCATTCTTACATAAAAATGATAATAAAATTACTAAATATCCAAACTTGTGTGGAAGAGTTAAAAAAATGATAATTACTGTGGATGGTTCTAGAGACCAATTCAAACAAGGGGAAATAAAAAATTGAAAATAAATAATTTGAGCACAAAATTCAAAATAAAGTAAAATATGGTAAACCCAAATAAGGACATGCACAGTATAAGAAAAGAAGTAGAAGAAAACAAAACAAAAATAGGGTCAATAAAGCCAAAAACATATTCTTTGAATAGACTAATCTGATAGAAACTAAACTCATCATTTAAGAGAAAAAACAGGGGAGGCCTGGGTGGCTCAGTCAGTTAAGCATCTGCCTTCAGCTCAGGTCATGATCCAGGGGTCCTAGGATTAACCCCCATGTCAGGCTCCCTGCTCAGCGGGGAGTCTGCTTCTCCTTCTCCCTCTGCCCCTCCCCCCTGCTTGGGCACTCTCTCTCTCTCTCTCTTTCTATCTCCCTCAAATAAATAAAATCTTTTAAAAAATAACAGTAATAAGAGAAAAAAACATTGCCCCAATAAATATTAGGAAAAAAAACGACATACATAGTAAGCAATAGGGAAAAAAGATATTGTAGAAAAGATGAATACTTTCCTGTGATGGTTTTAAATATAGGCAATTTTCTAGGAAAATATGACTTAAAAATACTGATAATATAGTTTATTGAAATCTGATATTTTCATATTAAAAAGAATACAGAAACATCAATCAGGAGAAACATGTCCTTCAGAATAGTTACTTGTGTTGGAAAGGGAAAGGGGGATTGGTAGGCTGTACATATCTGACTATAAGAGTACATAATTGTTCAGATATAACTGAAGGAGAGAGAGAGAGAGCATATGCATTTGTCTGTTACATCTCTTTTGAGGTTTCCACATATTTGATATATTTCACAATCTGAAAAAAAATACTTAAATATAATTGCACACATTCTTCAGATTGCTATATTCTTTGGGTATTATCTTGTGTACTGTTCTTTTAAAATAAAAGAAAGAAAAATATTATAAAATCAAATCAATCAGTGAAATTATTCCACAAGACTAAATATGATATTGAGAGCATAAATTCCTAGACATGAAGATCTTAATGTCAAAAGTCCAAAAAATTCAATTTCAAGAATTGATTTGAATACACCTCCCACGCAGTTCCAAGATATTCTCTGATGCATTAAAACCACCTTGATGCCACTTACGGAAACTAGTTAAATAATTTTGGTATATAATTTAAATGACATAATACTGTGCAGCTCTCTCTCCCCAAATGGGGGAAACACCTCCTCACATATTACTTTGTAATGATCTTCACAACATACCGAAAAGTTGAAAAGCAAAACAAAAGAAAAGGCAAGGTGCTGAATGTTGTTTTGTGTAGGTAATTTTATATGTGATTTCATATTAATTGAGAAATGAACTATTGAAAAATAGGTATGGAATCTGATTTATTTTTTTGTGTTTAATTGAAGACTGACTTCTGGATATTAAAAGAAATATGAGATATGTTGAAGAATGTAACCATCTGCTATTGAAAATCTAACTTTGCTTGGTAATTTCCTGGTGTCAATGTCCCTGGTGATATACTAAATTACAGGAGATCTGAAGTATGGAGATTTAACAACTCTCTAATTAAAACAGCAGCATTTGTGCAACAGATGAAGACTATTGCAGAATAAATTAATATCAATAAAAACCAAGAAACTAGCCTGGGTGTTTTGTGGGAAGCGCCAGAGCAGTCATGAGGGGTAGAATAATTTGCTTCTTGGCAACAGCAGCACAAAAAGTATACATTGAGTACCAGTGTCAATTAGAAGAAGTTAATGAGATGTAAAAAGCAACATAATAAAGCAGGTATCCTAGGACCCTCCAGCTTTTGATTTGACTGAGAGAAACTAAATTCTTTGTGGTGAAAAACACAGACAATGTGTTAAAGCTTAAACAAATGCACTATGAAAGGGAAATAAATTTAACAAATTACTTGTATGTGATCAGAATTCAAAAAGTAGGAAAATATATTTAATAAGAATATTTTCTGCTTAAATATTAAATATTAAAAATATTTTGGAATTTTTGGCATATGGTAAATTCATGCATGCTGAAAATTCTTCACAAAGATAGTTCCTGTATGAATGAATATACTATGGACTGAAAGATAATTTTATTTCTTCTCAGACTTTGTGAAATACAATAATTTATTAAATAATTTAGTTTCAAAAACATATTACATGATCTGAGTTTGTAAATTTTAAAATTTTGCTTGTAGTAAGGAGATATATTGCAAATTAAATATGAGTCTTGTACGATATTTTTAAAACTTTTAAATTTAAGATGCATTGAGTAACTTAATCTACTTAGTGATTTATCATGTTTCCTTGATAGCATTTTATGATTAATATTTTAAATGAATACATGTAAATAAAATGAGCAACTAATATATATAATCAGTAGCAAAGTTTTAAAGATTGCCATTGAAAACTGTCATAGAAAAGCTTTACAGCAAGGAGTTTACCATACTTTTTTTTCAAGATATAACTGAAAGCATGTTAAGAGTTTGTAAAGAAGGTTAGATAAAACATAGATCTATTGTTCTCTCATTCTTTTGCTTAAAAGTAAAGTCCTTTAAAATAACGCACAAGGGCCTTCCCCTCTTGGTAGCAGAGTAGGTTAAAACACAGAGAGTTCTCATGGCAGTAAAGAATTTAAGTCAATCTTCAGAATAAAAATAGAAATCCAGTGTAAAGTCCCCAGAATTTGAGAGTGATTTTTTCCTTAAAGGGATCTGCTAATTAAAGGTTAAAAAGTCAGTCAAGTTATGGAATGAATAAGTCACAAGAATAAAAGGGCACAACATAAAGAATATAGTCAATGATACTATAATAATGTTGTATAGTGACAGATAGTGGCTACACTTGTCATGAGCATAGTATAATGTTTAAACTTGTGGAATTACTATGTTGTACACCTGAAACATTGTGTGTCAAGTACCCTCACATTAAAAAAAAAAAAAAAGAATTAAAAAGAAAGAGACTAAGCAAATCTTTCCATACCCTATGGAACCAGGAGGACAAAAGTTGGAATCTCAGGCCTGTGAAAGTGGACCATAATCCACTATACCCTAATGGTAGAAAAAAACTAGAATAGTTTTGTCAATTATTCAAGTACAACCTCAAATGATCTCAATCCCTCACATTGGATTAGGTTAATAATGACTACTAATATTCCTAGTTTGCTGTCACATGTAAATCCTCTCTAGAGGAAGATAAATCATTTTATTGATGATAAATCATTTTATTCTGTGTTAAGATAGAAAAGTATAGCCTGGAATGAATTTATTAGAAAAGGAGAGAGATGAAAATTAATGATGTCCACATATATGTCAAGAAGTTAAAGAACATTTTATTCTAAAGAAAGTAAAAGAAACTAAAGAATAAAGGTCAGGAAACAAAATGATAAAATTAAAAAACAACTAAACAAACACATAATATGAACATCAATAGTGATAACTGGGGCACCTGGGTGGCTCAGTCAGTTAAGTGTCTGCCTTTGGCTCAGGTCATGATCCCAGAGTCCTGGGATCTAGTCCCTCATCGGGGCTCCCTGCTCTGCAGGGAGACTGCTTCTCCCTCTCCCTCTCCCTCTGCCCTTTCCCCTGCTTGTGCTCTCTCTCTCACTCTCTCTCAAATAAAGAAATAAAATCTTTTAAAAAATAGTGATAATTGGGCGCCTGGGTGGCTCAGTTGGTTAAGCGACTGCCTTCGGCTCAGGTCATGATCCCGGAGTCCTGGGATCGAGCCCCGCATCGGGCTCCCGGCTCAGTGGGGAGCCTGCTTCTCCCTCTGACCCTCTCCCCTCTCATGCTGTTTCTCTCTCTCTCTCTCTCTCTCTCGCTCTCTAATAAATAAATAAATAAATAAAATCTTTAAAAAAATAGTGATAATTGATGTTTCTTCATAAAATAGTAATGAAACTGATAAATTCATAACCCCTGGCTAGAGTAATCTAGATAAATTATAAGATGTACTATAAAAATTGTGGTACCAAACTTTCAATTCTGTGTCCCCCATCCCACCAAAATAGCTCTATTTCTGTTAGTAATATATATTTTACTACAATTATATGGTATCAACTATACGTTAAAAGAATAAAGGAATATGATCCTTACTATGTTGTCAAAAAAAATATTAGGGACCAAAGTATGTTACCCATTCTATTTTTCTTTCTTAAGACAGATATAAAACTCCTTTGAGTCTGTGATTTAAAACAACTGAATTAAATTAAAGAATTATAACTATGATAGACTTGAAAGCCTGGTTAACAATTAATCACTGGAATATGATTATTACAGTGGAATACAATTTACCAAGTAAGATATTGATAGCTAACAGTTGGTCATATACCAGCATACACTTGGTTTGTCAAAATCTCTGATATTATTAAAACCTAAGTCACAAAAATATTATCAATAAAGCTGAATTTAAAATATTAAAATTTTAATATAATGTGAATTTTTGTTCTAGGAAGTGTACTTTTTAATACTGGTGAGCTCATCCTAGTTAAAACAGATAACACAAATGTATGTACTCATTTAATCAATGATTACATGACTTTCTGTAACAGTATTTCTCACTAATACTATTTTTTTAATTATATAACTTTGAATGAGGCAGCGAGTTCCTTAAGAAGAGAGAATTGTTTGTTTTTATCTGATACATAATAACTCAGGTTACTGTACATATAAATAGGTATACTGCTTGTATTTATTGGTACAGATGTGTAAATAATTGTCAAGAATTTAGCTAACTTACTGCATGGTATTGCTGCCTTGGCATCTATTTTGTTTGGCCAAGTGGCCTGCAAGGACCTTAGTCACTAGCTCCTCAGGCAATGACATGCCCTGATAACAGCCCACAGAATCACAAGAGAATGGGATAAGACTTTCCCGATATCTCTTAGAATCAGTAGTCTCACCTGTGTCCCGGACCTCTATGGCTTATAGGCCCCCTACACAACACCTGTGTCAAGCTGACCAAAACCTTTCTCCTTTTGTTTTGAATTGACCAATCTGGCCCTAGCCTTGGAACCCCCAAATCCCCCCTCATGAATCCTAATAAAATTATGTGCCACAGGTTCTGCCTCTCTTATCTTTACTCTGTCTTCACTTCCCCATGCCCACTGGAGGTATGCAGTGTACTTCCTCCAGGACCTGTTAACAAATTTCTTTATTTCAATTTCTCTAGTGGTCTGTTGAAACAGGCTCACCAACTGGCACCCTATGCTCCACTTAGCAAATGTTAATTTAACAAAGTCATAACTATGACTGAATGAATAAAAATGATAAAATTTCACTTATCTAGATTCAGCACCCCTAAATTATGCTTTGGCAGAACTAATCCAATATAAGAAAGATGAATACTATTAATTTTTAATAATCATTTTTAATCAAATTAGGTCAATCAATAGTCAATTACCACATAATTGATTAGAATCTTCTAATATGCCAGAGAATCGTTTCTATATAAATCTTGCTCTTTAGCTAACAAGTGTTGCAAAGTTATATAACTTTTACAAATTGGTTAATGTGAATTAGTTGAAAAGGTATATATAACAGATATAAAATAGAATAACATATAACCCATGGGAATTAAGGACAGCTAGAAGACCCACAAAATTTTACTAGGATTAGAATGGTTGTAAAAGAAGATGACACTAAAAACTTTATTTATTTTTTAAGAATAGCAGGATGCTTCTTTTTTTTTAGATTTATTGATTTATTTGACAGAGAGAGAGAGAGAGATCGCAAGCGAGCACAACCATGGAGAGCAGCAGAGGAAGAGGGAGAAGGAGGCTGCCCACTGAGCAAGGAGCCCGACGCAGGACTTGATCCCAGAACCCTGGGATCATGACCTAAGCAGAAGGCAGATGCTCAACTGACTGAGGCACCCAGGTGCCCGACACTAGAAACTCTATTAAAAAAAAAAAAAGTGTTTTATTTTTCTTTTTTGTATTCATATTTATATGGAGGTACATACTATTTTTGCATTCAGTACCTGATTTTCACCCAATAAATTAATGGCAAGCAATCTGATATAATGAACAAGAAAGAAGGCTTTTAAATAGATTATGTCAGACAGCACAAGTACGTATATAACCTTGGAAAGATGACTTAATTTCTTTGTGACTCCATGAATTTTACTCTTTTGTCTATTACTTTAGTATTGACAGAAAAAGGCAAAATCTTACATTAGCACATGTTTTTAGTTCTATCAGTTATGGGAATAATTTCTTTGAGAAAGTTGAGGTTAGTGGTTATAATAATTTGTTTGCCTTAATTTTTTTTAAGATTCATCATACTACATATTATCTATCCTTATTTCCAGCACATTATGATTCTACTTTGGAATTGAGGTTTCCAGAATGCTGACTCACTACTGTTAAAATTCATTCTTTGGAATTATATTCTTTGGAATTTTCATTTTTTTTGCCTTTCCTCTACCATAGCACCTATGCCATACAAAGTCCAGAATTGAGATTTAGTTCCAAGGAATTCAGAGAGTAAAGGAAGAAATGAATTTAATGGTGTTGAAAATTTCAAGTATATTATCAAATTTTAAATTTTAAAAAGTTTAACATAACTTATTCTTACCAATATTATTTCACCAATTTTAAAAGACTAAAGATAAAATAAATAAAAACTATCATTTTGTTGTCTTATAACAAATTACCCAATAATTTTATTTTTCTCCCTAAGCAAATAATACATTTTGTAACTAAGTTTTTCTAAACTATTTACAAGTTTTTAACATCTTGTAATTTTGTGCTTAATCTTTTTGAAGACATTGAATTTGTAATGAGAAAATCTGCTTCTTCGAGTTTAAAACTCTAAACATTCTTGACTTTAACATTTAAAAAAATGATTTCCTCTGAAATTCCAATTTGGTTTACCCTTTTAAAAAGCAACTTTCTTTTGGAGATAAAATGCTCATAATTTTTTGTGTTCTATATCATATAAATATAATTTTAATTGCTACTTTCCTGAAAGCAGAGTAAGTTATTTTAAATAATTTCATAAAATTTTAGAATGGTTATACTTACAGAAAAGTTATGAAGACAATACAGAGTTTTTTCATGCACTACTTTCCCCTATTTCATGCACTACTTTCCCCTACATGCATCTTCTTTCCCCTATTATAAACATATTGCTTTAATTTGGTATATTTATCACAATGAACTCTTACTGACACATTATTATTAACTAAAGTCCATACTTCATTCATATTTCCTTAGTTTTTATGTAATATATTTTCTTCTGTTTCAGAATCCCCTCAGGGACACCACATTACAATTAGATGTCATGTTTCCTTACGTTCCTTTTGGCTACGACGGTTTCTCAGACTAATATCGGGTGATGATCTTGACAATTGTCAGGAGTACCGGTCAGTATTCTATAGAATATCCCTCACTTGGGATTTTTTTCTGGTATTTTTCTCATTGATTAAATTGGCGTACAGATTTTTGGAAAGAAGACCACAGAGGGAACGTACCATTTTCATCATGTCATATATCAAGTGTACATACAATCAACATGATTTATCACATTTATCAGGTTTCCTCACTGGAAACAACATTTTTTCACCCTTTCTATATTACACTGGTTGCAGAGCAGACACTACGTCCAAACCACACAGGAGAGTGGTAGTTATACTCCATGTACAGGATGATTATATCTACTTAAATTATTTGGAATTCTTCTGCAAAAGAGATTTGTCTCTTCTTCCCCATTATTTATTCAATCATCTTTTTATATCAATATGGACTCATGGATATTATTTTCTGTTAGATTATAATTCAGTACCTCTTTATTTGTTTTCTCAAAATAACCCAACTTTGTGAACACTTTCAGTTGG
The DNA here is from genome assembly GCF_003265705.2 of Callorhinus ursinus. Classification (NCBI taxonomy): domain Eukaryota; kingdom Metazoa; phylum Chordata; class Mammalia; order Carnivora; family Otariidae; genus Callorhinus; species Callorhinus ursinus. The sequence goes on from NW_027397069.1 coordinate 44,000,646, forward strand.
CTCCTTTGGCATACCACCCCCCATCACTGAGAGTTTAATTTGTTTGTTTTAGCACTTCCTTTCTTCCCAGATGCTTGAGACTCCTCTTGCACATATTCTCCTCCAGACTTATAATCATTTATTTCTCTAGGGAACACTAGTTCCTTTTATTGAAGAATGATATTAGAAACTGAGATCTGTTCACAAATATAATTTTATTTTTTAATTAAATTACCTTTTAAAGGAGTTAATTTCTTTTGCCTCTGGGGATTGTGTTCTTTTACTCTCTCTTTGACTTTTTTGAGTATTTGTTAATATTCAGCTGTTAATATTTTTTGACATTATACAAGATTTTTCCATTTGAAAAATTTGAATCCATAAAACCACATTGATTAAATATTTCATAGATATTGCAATATGTATGCAGTTGAAGAATCATGCCTTAATTCAATGAGCTTAAATGACAATGAGAAGCTGAAGGGAAATTCTTCCTTTTATTTCCAATAGTGTTTTACAAGGAGACCTTATTTTCCTACACACATTTGTATTATCACAAGACAGAACAGGTCTTTATGTCCCCAACGTTTCTCCCTTGAATATATACAGAACTCTGCTAGATGCTATGAGTCTTGTTCTTAAATTATTATGATTAATGTGTACTATTAATCAAACATTACAAGAGACTCCTAGTTTAAGTAGTGTTTTGTTAGTACTTGCTGGTTCAGCTTCCTCCAATTTCCAATTAAACTGAAAAAAAAGTCTTGCTAAAATATAAGCAGTGTGAAAATTCATAAATAAATGTGAAAAACAGGAAAGACAGTTTTTATAATGTTAAAATACAAGATTAATCTCCAGTAAGTATTAAGACATAGGGGAAGAGGGGTGCCTGGGTGGCTCAGTCAGTTAAGCGTCTGCCTTCGGCTCAGGTCATGATCCCGGAGTCCCAGGATTGAGTCCGGCATCAGGCTCCCTGCTCTGCCAGAAGCCTGCTTCTCCCTCTCCCACTCCCCCTGCTTGTGTTCCCTCTCTCACTGTGTTTCTCTCTGTCAAATAAATAAATAAAATCTTAAAAAAAAAAGACATAGGAGAATTGAAAATAAAACATTTTTTTAAATTTTATATTCAAAAGATTATCTTTAAAACACCCATGTCTGTAAAATAGCTTCCCCATTCTCTCCTTCCTCACTAAGACAAAAATAATGGTATAGCCATGGGAATTTTTGAGTGAACTACACTCTTAATCTTCCTTACTAAGCCTATTTTTTTTATTCTGCATATATCCATTAAGCAACTCATTGTATAATTTTTGACTTATCTCAAAGTGTGTCTTCTCAAGGATACCTAGCCAGAACTATATTCACTGAAAGAATAATTTAGTTATTTTGTATTATTTTATTCTAAGTATTTCGTTAAAATATTTATCATAATCCAAAATTATCAAGCTCATTTAATCTTTATTCCCCTACTAGAATGTACATTCACTTAAGAAAAAGAATAGTCTCTATCTATCTTACTGTAATAACTATTTAGGCATTAATAGTAACATTAATAAGGTACTAACTCATTTAATTTTACAGACTTAACCCCTGGTAGGACCTCTTAGACTACAAATTTCTATTACTTTCTGCTCTTCTAGAAATGTTTAACCTTTGTTCTAAGGAATACTGATCCCAGGAGATACTTTGTTGAAAGAGGTGGATTTCTCACTTTAAATGAATTTGAATTTTTACTTATGCTATCCCATTTAGACATTCAAAATTGATATTAGCACAGTAAAGTTTAAGACTTTATTTAATAAGTCAACTTCTTTAAATTTGTGTATTCTACGATTTCTCAAATGTGTTCAAATATAGTGTTTTTCTTATTTTAAATATTTATTGTCCTTCCTTTTAAAGTAGTCTACCCCAGAATCTAAAGTAATGAGTGTCTTTACTTAAAATGAAAGATATTATTCTCCTATGGTTGATTTCTTTTTCAAAAGAGAATTTTTGCATATTTTTTATAATCTATTTTATGGCTTTCAGGTACTTCTGTTTGATAACCCCCCCTTTTATTTTTGTAATCCACTGAACAGGGCCATCCTTTTCAAATCTATATACCTAGCAAAATTCACAAGTATATTTAACTTAACTTTTTGATAAACCTATTGAACAGGAAACTAGAAACAAAGAACAGAACAAATGGCATACTAATAGGGAGTTTCCTCCAGGTTCTCATTGATTTATTAATCATGAGAAAACTATTCTCTCAAGCCAAAACACAGTTTTTTCTATAATTGTTCCTTGGTCTTCAATCTATTGACCCATCACAGGAAGGAAATGTCCTTTTTTTTCCTTGACATGTTCTTCATGAATCATAGTAATATTTAAATTTAGTGATATTTTCTTTTCCTAAACATCCACTCACCAATTTTTAAAAAATAAGACATTAATGATTTTTCCCTTCACTAATATCAGATTAAAGGCAGGACTTATACCACATCCTTACCAGTGCAAATTAAAGGAGTCCATCTCAATTTAGCACCATCACTCACTCAGAAACTGTGCCTCAACATACCTTATTCTCTTTGATTTTAGTGTTATAGGACTTCTCTCACTTTTTTATTTGCTTAAATCCAAATTGTTTTTCAAATTTCTTAAGTATTACCTCCTTGCTGGAGATTTCCCAACATTATCTCAATTAGTAAGTAAACACTACCCTTTGCAGAATTACATCTGTGCCTATCTTTATTTGAACTGATAATATTTGAATTATTTTTACATGTTTTTTTCTCAGTAAGTTATGAATTACTTATGGGCTAATGCTGAGAAGATAGTTTTATGAGAACTGACTTTATGTCCGTTATCTTACTAAGCACTTTATCTAGTTTACATTACTTAATACAATTATGATAAATGATATTTTACCTCCTTACAGATGAGGCACAGGATTGTTAGGGTAATTAATTTGTCCAAGGTTAAAGAGATGGTGATTTGGCCCTTCTATTTAACCATACAACATTGATTCCAGAGGTTATATTCTTCATCAGTGGCTACATTTTTTATATGTAAGTGAAGAAAAGAATTAGATTTACTGAATAAAGTGATGACAGGCTAAGAATGGATAAGTATACTTTTGCATAAAAAGTATTTTCAAAAAAAGTATTTTCAGAAACTTTTGTAGGCTCTCTCATTTTTAGGCTGAAGGAGTGAAGAAAATATTAGAGGCTGGTATAAACACATATATAGGTAGTAAGCAATATTTATAAGATTTTAAAATAGTTGCAATTGACCCAAAGACTATGTTCTTCGTGTGTTACTTATTAAATGTTTATCAGATGTGAAACATGGGGCTATATATTTTGAGAATCCCACCTGTTTAAAAGACATCAGATTTATCACTAGTTCTGTCTACTAATGCTATATGCTTTTAATTACTCTATGAATAAGATGATTTGCATATATATTAACAGTGAAACATTGAATTCACAAGGTCCTCATCAAATAATGGCTAAGTTTTTTTGTTTTTTTGTTTTTTCAACAACGAAGCCAGTTTATTCATTTAAATATATTTAATCATTGCTTAGTCTGGCTAGATAGAATATAAGTATTGGTGGGATACTGGTGAATAAATAGGTATGATGGGACCTAGCCAGCTGGAGCCTGTATTTTAATAAAACATGAAGATATTAAACACATAAAAATAATAATTGTAAGGCTAAAAATAGTATCACAGGGTGCTAAGCTTTCTTTACTGATGAAATGATGAAATGTATGAATTGCTGATTCAGAATATTAATAATTGCTGATTATTATGGTAACATCAATAATAAAAAAATCTAACTTGAAAAATTAAGTTTTAATTTTCATATAAACTATCTGTCCATTGCAAGCTAGCTTCACATTATCTTTACTTTCATACCCAGTTGGAGTAACCACTGCTCAGAGTATGGCTCTTCTCTTGGCAGATAATAAGAGAGAATAGGAGAGGTTAGTGAATTAAAGACTGTCCATTACTAGTCACATTTCATTGGCCAAAGGAAATTTCATGGCAAAATCTAAATTCAAGCAGATTGAAAAGTAAAATTTTCAGAGGTACCCAGATAATAATGCCTTGAAGGGTAATAATGCCTACCACAAAGATTTTTAATTTTGCCATGAAAATGACAGGACATGTGAAGATATAGAGAAGCTAAGTGAGAACAAACGTTTGAGCTCAGATCAAAGATCTGTTTCTCCTGGCTGAAATTTTGAAAATTTGCAATTTTCCATCACCACTTAAAGGAAGCAGTTTGCAAAAATGAAACAATAAAACAGAGAAATAAACTTGTTTTCTTTAGAATATTTCTTTTTCTTTTACTCTGTTTAGTCCAAAAACCCCAACAATATCAGTCATGCTATTAAACATTGGATAGTTTCTGGGTCACCAGAAAAGTGTTCTTGGCAACATGTGAGGAATTTATAGAGAATTAACTGTAGAAGAGAAATTACAGGAGATAAAGAAGGAAGTAATCTCAGAGATTATCTGTCAGAAACTAATGCATTCTATTATTTCACATTTCAAACATTTTGAATGATCTTGATCTATTTTGTTTCTATTAAATTTTTGAGAGTAAAAATTTTGTTTCATTTTAGGATACAAAGAGTACTATTTTAAATATCTGCAAGAAAATAAAGAATGAGCAAACTCATTCTTAATGGGTTGACCCAGGCTCCATGTAAGGGTACTCCATTATCACAGAATCCAAAGGTGAATAAAAATTAACAAAACCAAAAACACTGAATTCTGAGGTAGACTATAGGCTTCATGGAATGAAGAGTTCCATTTACCTGATTTAGCATTAGGCTAGAAGAAGCAATTTTAAATGCAAACATACCCAGAAAATTACATGTCATGACTTTCCCCCTCTTACTGTGATTTATATTACTTCCCAAGTAAGTTTTATCTCCGTAATTAGGGACCTACTACAATTTGAAAGGGACAGTACTACCATTCTTCCGTTATGTTACTGGGCTATATCTTAGTCAATTTGGGCTGCTATAGCAGAATACCATAGACTGAGTAGCTTATAAACAACAGAAATTTATTTCTTACTGTTCTGGAATCTGGGAAGTCCAAGATCAAATTTCAGTGTCTGAGGAGAATCCATTTCTTGTTCAAAGATAGCTACCATCTCTGTGTCCTCACATAGCCAAAGGAGTGAGAGAACAATCTGGGGTCTCTTCTGTAGACACTAATCTCATTCATGAGGGCTCTACCCTCATGATCTAATCACTTCTCAAAGTCCTCATCTCTTTGGTTTCAATATATGAATTTTGAAGGACACAAACAATCCATAGCATTCTACTCCAAGACACTCCAAATCCATGTTCTTGCAGACAAAATAATCATCACATCCCAGTAGTTCTCCAGATCATAACTTGTTCAGCATCAGCTTTAAAGTCCAGAGTTGCATCTAACTATCATCTAAATCAGATATGGATGCGACTAAAAGTAAGATTCATCCTGAGGCAAACTGCTCTCCAGCTATGACCTGTGAAACCAAATGGGGTATGTGCTTCCAAAACAAAATGATAGGATAAGCTCATAATAGACATTCCTATTGCAACAGGGAGAAATAGCAAAAAAGAAAGGAATACAGGAAAGGTCCCAAGCAAGTCCAAAACCTAGTGGGGCAATCCACACTAGACCTTAGAGATTGAGAACAATCCTCTTTGGTTTGGGCACCGTCATGACTTTGGGTAGCCCTGTCCCCATGGCTTTGGTTGGTGACTATCTGACCTGGTGAAAGCAAGGCAGTGGTTCCCCCATCTGAAACTGAAGAGCCAGACCTGATTCTCCAAATCACCTGCAGTCATTCTTTCCTTGTCTTAAAGAATAGCATTTGTAGCCAAATAGTTATGGTGCCTTCCCATAAAATTCCAGAAGTCCCACAGCCTTCCTTCATTTCTTCCCATCTCCTTCGTGTTTAGTGAAAACTGGCAGTTTCTTCCTGAGGCGACTAAATCCAGAGTTCACACCCATATTAACTTCCCCATCAAAGAGCCACTGGGCCACACCCTCTCATTTCTCACAATATGACCAGGTTGAGAATTTTCCAAATCTCTAAATTCTGCTTCCTTTATTCTTAACAATTCCATACCTAAGTTGTATCTCTTTTCTGTCATTAAGTATTAAGCAGTCAGAAGGAGCCAAGCCATACCTGCTGAACGTCCAATCTCCGCACTCACTAGCTTGAGCCAACCTCGCCTGGGAGAACATAGTGCAACGGGTTGCTCCTGCGCCTGCGCACTGCTTCCCCCCACCCCATCACCAGACGCACCGCCTGCTGCAAAGCGGTGGCTGCAGCCCGGAGCCCACAGCAAGCGTACAGCCCACCTCTGCAGGTGCCTCCTGTGTTTTCTCTATGTCTGTCCGCATTCCGTTCATGATTACTTCGTTTGTTTCTAAGAAGACTAAGAGTTTCTCTACAGCTCTTTTCTTTCTGAACTCTCACCAGAATCACCTTTAAAGGTCCGTTCCAGTAATGTAGGCTTTTTTCTAGCGTGCACCTCTAAACCCTTCTGGTCTCTATTATTGCCCAATTCCAAAGCTGCTTCCACAGTTTTAAGTATTTGTTACAGCAACCACACTTTATCAGCGCCAATTTCTGTCTTGCCCAGTTGGCCTGAGGCAATTGGGTTGAATAAATTTGATGATCCGATTGACTTTATCTGGAAATTCAGGAGCTCCAGAAGTTGTACAAAATGGAAGGCAGAATGAAAAAGAGACAAGGAAGTTAAAAGCATGGATTATTTCAGGCAGATTGACCTTCCCTTGGGGGAAGCCAGGGGGTCTTATCATACCTCATAGGGCTGATGGAAAATTCCAGACTGATTGATTCAAAATCCCACTTCCAAGAGAGGCTAAAAGGACAATTAGGTTAGGTATTAAGTCTTGTCAGGGCGTAGCAAAAAGGACTCCATTTGGGGCTTGTTTCTTTGTAACAGCTGCTATAACATAATACTATAGACTGGGTAACTTAAAAACAAAATTTATTTCTCACAGTTCTGGAGGCTGGGAGGTCTAGAGCCAAGGCACTGGCAGATTCCTTGTTTGGTGAGAACCCAAAGAATGCCCACTTGATGATCCTACGTGAGGAGGCAGTGAGCAGCCATCTGTTCTCCTCTCTTGTCCCTTAGAACAGTGGTTTTTCTATCCACTACTTCTGTATATGCAGAGCTGAAGCATTCTAGATGCCTCAGCCATCATTTTTGGGAAGATTTTGTAATCATGAACCCTAGACATTGCTTTGGAAGGCAATGCTCACTCATTTTCTACCCAGCACCTAGGGAAAAATTAAGTTGTATATTAAGAACTTACTATGCTTTCAAGGGCCTGCATGGCTATATTTATTCAGTCATTTCCTGACATTCTCTTCCTTGAATTTCATTCTGTCATGATATCAAACTGTTTGTCCTCTGTGTTTAAGTTATCATCACTTATTGTATAATTCTTCTTAGCCTTTTATCATCTTAATTTCTCAATCTCATCTTGATGTGCTCTCCCAGTAGTTTTGTTTGAACAGCTAGGTAGAACTAGTATCCTTTGCTATTCTGCCATTATTCCCTGAGTATACCTTATCACAGCACTAATATATTTTATAAACTTATTTATTTACCTGTTTACTGTCTTTTTAGATTAGAAGAACTTTAGAAAAAACATTTTTTTCTCAATTATCTTTCTGTTTTTGATAAGAAGAAGAATGCCTAGACATAACTGTCAACCAGTAAAAACTTTTGAGCTGTTGCTTAATAAAAGCCCTTGTTATATTAGAGGTAAAATATCATTTGGGTGCAATAAATTCTGAAGCCAAGGTTAGTCGTTCATATATGGAAACTCTAATCTAACCCAAACACACTTTTACCAAATTCTGTTATACTTACAAGATGCTAAAATTGAGGGTAGAGAGAATACATATTACAATAAGAAGATCTGAAGTTTGCATCCTATCTTATAATTTTATGACTTTGAGAAAATCATTTTTCCCTTAACTTGTGTTCTGTAAAATTGGAGTAATAGTTATAGCATCAAACTTGCATACCAGAGCTCATAATGAGGTGTGAAAATATATGAGTCTCACTTAACATAATATATTGAACATATGTTTACATATATAAGCATACTTAAAATTTAGAAGAATGTATGTATATACAGAACACTAAGAAAGGAAATATTATATAAATTTAATATTACACTCACTAAGATTACTCTTAATTCTAACACATCTAACGCTACTAAAATTCCTCCTAGTAATGCTATCAGTTTACTAAGCATTTTGTATATGTCCGTGACAAATATTTTACTGCTTTCTAATCAAGCACTCACAGAACACCTTTTAGGTAGCCATTAGCAACGTCATTTGTTTACAAAAATAAAACTGCCTTCTTTAAGGTTTGAAAATCTCACATGAATTTGAATCACAATATTTAACTAGAATATTGCCTTGACCTCACCTGTCTGAGTTTTCTAGGAGAAAAAAAAAAAACTTCAGCAATTTATATATAAGGTCAGCTGAATTAATATCCCCATGTGACAAATTAGTTGAGATACTTTTGTCCATATTTTTTTTTCTGCCTCTATAAAGGTTTCATGTAAGAGTGGTTGTAGTCTGACATTTGATAAAAGCTATTCTCTGACTTTGTAATCCCACTCTTCCTCAAATAACTCAAAATCAGTGGGCCAGATGTTTCTGATACCCGTAAAGATCCTATTGAAACCCAATTTTATTGTGTGACTGCCCATTCTTAGCCTCCCTAAAAAACTCATTTTTTAATTCCTCTCTTCAATAAGTATTTACTGAACATCTGCTGTATGTCAGGGGTGGATTTAGGTATTTAAGAAAGATTTATAGGGGCGCCTGGGTGGCTCAGTTGTAAAGTGTCCGCCTTCGGCTCAGGTCATGATCCCAGGGTCCTGGAATCAAGCCCCACATCTGGCTTCCTGCTCAGCCGGAAGCCTGCTTCTCCCTCTCCCACTCCCCCTGCTTGTGTTCCTGCTCTCGCTGTCTCTCTCTCTGTCAAATAAATAAATAAAAGCTTAAAAAAAGAGAGAGATTTATAAATTAAATAGGTAGATCACTGTCCTTTGTATTTTGCATTCTGGGACATCTCTTTTGAATGACACATTTGGTATGTTTTAGCTGTCCTTACTATCAAAGTAATTCAGATGCTCTAATTCTATTGTCATTGCATTTCCTGGACTCCTCACAAGGTGGCGCTAATATGCCCTTGTTGCTAGGAGCATCTCAAAGCCATAGAGGTAACTCCAAAATGGTTCCAATGGTTGATTTCCACGGCTCAGTGATCCCTTCCAAAGGAGAAGTCCTTTCCTTAAATATTTAGCATTTTCAGACGTAGACCCCATCACAATAAGGAAAGATGTATATAGTTACATCTTTTTTTTTTAGATTTTATTTATTTATTTATTTGACAGAGAGAGAGACACACATCGAGAGACACAAAATTTATTACCTCACACAGTTTCTGTGGTTCAAAAATTTCGGAGCAACCTAGCTAAGTGATTGTGGTTCAGTGTCTCTCATAGGGGTGGCTGAAGTCATCTGAAGACTTGACTAAGGAAGAGAATACACTTCCAAGTTGGCATAGTCACATGTCTGCTGGCAGGAGGCCTCTCCTTGCCCTGTGGATGCTATATTGTTGCTTGAGTGTTGTCTTGGCATAGTAGCTGACTTCTCCCAAAGCAAATGATCTAAGGTGCAAAGACTTTTATGATCTAGTCTTGGAAGTCACACACCACTTTTCCTCAATTCTTATGGGTTATACATATCAGCCTTACTCAGTGTGAGAGTGCTAAATGGGGCTGTGGGGGACAGGAGATTAAGATCATTGATAGCTATTTTGTAGGCTGGTTGCCTCAAGGCTGGTGTCATTTTTTACACTACTGACAACATTAACAACAAAATCTTTGTGAATATACCATTACTGATATTGTCAACAAGTTGTATTGATCAAACAGAATAATCTATTAGTCCTTTCATTTAACTCTTGTCTCAGATAAAACTTCTGAGCAACCTTGAATCATCTCAGCCCTATACCCTACCCCAGCTACTGCTGCAGTGGTCAATTCTGCATAGGTTTTTTTTTTTCAAAGATTTATGTCTGTTCAATTTTACAGGGCCTCCCCTTTGGTCTATACCATAAAATATTACTTTATAGCACCACAAACCTTTCACTTGGGCTTCCTTTAAAAATATTATGCCTAAGGGAAACTGAAGAGCACTATGGATGAGCAACGTAGAATTTGCAGGGATAAATGTACATAGAACTACCCTTAAAATGTGGGGATCCGAGTTATACGAATTAATTCCTTCCCCTTTTGATCCCCAGGTAAATATTTATGAAATTAATTTCTTTGAATTTTAGAAACTTCTATGAGCTCAATTTGGTCAATACAGGCCAACATAGGGGGAGACACTGTAGTTTATGCTTTCAGGAATGAGGAATGAATTCTTGCTGCTGCTGGCGGTGTTGGTTTCCAGTAGTTCACAGATGAGTCTCTCTTTAGGAACTGTCCTCAACAACAACAAGAACAACAAAAAGCTGTGTCTTTTAAAAGTATGTCCCTCATTTGGGCAGATTGCATCATTTGAATGAGGCACACATCCTCTCCTTGACATGGGAAAATTATTATAAAAAGCCATTACAGCTCCAGAGCTCCTTGTGGGATGAGCTGAGGTCCCTGTTGCAACTGCATTGCAATTCAGATTCTCTTTCTGTCCAATCCTCCTTTGTTAAGCAATTCTCAATGAAACTCCTGAAAATTTTGGGGGCTCCTGGGTGGCTCAGTGGTTAAGCGTCTGCCTTCGGCTCAGGTCATGATCCTGAAGTCCCGGGTTCGAGTCCCACATCGGGCTCCCTACTCAGCAGGGAGTCTGCTTCTCCCTCTCCCACTCCCCCTGCTTGTGTTCCTTTCCTTGCTGTGTCTCTCTCTCTGTCAAATAAATAAAATCTTAAAAAAAAAAAAACCTCCTGCAAATTTTAGAATTTCAACATCTGCTCTCCAGAGGACACAACCTGATGTTTTAACCAGGATTAGTCTGAGGATGCAGATTCTTAAATGGAAACTGGATCACCCACAGGGCAGCCGGCAATGAGAATATCACCGCTAATGTAGTTAGAACACTGATGGCTCCTAGCATGCAATTGTGTTGAAATTAAAACTTTAACTGGAGATGAACTGGAATGGATGTCAGTGGAAGGGAATGTGTTCAAAAGTGAAATATTTCAGGATTTTAAGAGGTATGAGAAAAATAGTATTTCCAAGTATTACAATAAGTTTTTAGGCCCAAGATGGAGTTGTTCCTTTTCTGGGTGTCATGTCAGCAAACTAAAATTTAGATAATTTTTGTGTCCCTGTAAATATTCTGCTTGACCAGCAATGCCATAAATCCAGCCAGCCAATCCCATATCACGAGACCAACTCTGGGCTTTCTCACTCCAAACGAGTTGACTATGTGGCCCCAGCTAAATAAATATTTTCTGTTTATCTCTTCTTTGTTTTTTATTCTTTATCCTAAAAAGCTTTCTGCTTTACATTCTTGTTGAAGGAGGTAATCCAGAGCATGTGACTGCTGATGAATCTCAGAGCTAGACCCAGGCAGTTGGAGGTTCCTCACCCCCTCTCCCATCTTTAGAACGTGTTTTCTGCCCACCATTCCCACACTAGGAGCTGTTTTAAGTACATAGACGTGAGAGAGGAAGCTGTTGAGACCATCTAGACTGAATAAGCGACTAAATCCAGTTAAGGCATGTATATAAATTGTTAAGCTTCAGGCAGGTCAGTAGAGAGATCTACGCGTCTTCTGGCTGCCCAATACAAGCCTCATATGTAAGTTCCCTTGCTAATTAAACCTGCCACCTGCCAGTATGGAGTGGCCCGCCTCTTTCTTGGGTTTCTCCTTGACCTCCATATGAAGGGGCCAGTTTTTTAAGAAAACAGCCCCTATTTAGCAGTTCTCTGAAAGAATATTCCCTGCTTCATGAAGTGTTAAAGTTGTTTGTATCACCTAAATTGTTTCTTTAACAGTTTTTGGTGATGAGGAATGAGATCCAAAACTGACTACCAATGTCCTATGGGACAATGAGATGCACAGTGAGGCACCTGCTGAATCCTTTGAGCTCACTGTTCCTGTTGCCATTACTGAGGGCTGTAGGTAAGTCACTCTCGGATTTGGGCTCCTCTCCCTTGCGTGCAGCTCTCTGAGCCAAACAAACTTTATTTAAAAAAAAAAAGTGTATGTGTGTGTGTGTGAGTGCGTGCATATTCCCAGGAAAGTTCTAGGTCCTGCAAAGTTTCTGGAATTTACTGAAGTCCCCAGAATGTTAGAAAGTTTCTAGGGTGGTTATGTTGGGAGTCTGCAATGGCTGGCAGCTCTTCGGAGGCTCACAGAGCCTTGAGGTCAGGCCATAGCATAAATCACTCAGAGACTTGGGAAAATAAAGGAAGACGAAAAGATCAGATGATTTAGACCATCAAAATCATAATATAAGTAGTCACAGGTTACACTATTAAAAACCACCGGGATGTCTGCTCCTAGAAAGAAATCTTCTTTTGAAAGGACTAATAGGTCCATTATTAGTGGGAATTAATGGGAACCTCAGAAGCCAAAGCCACAAAATTGGTGGACATGGGTCAAGCACTTAAAAGCTGTTAGAGCACTTTCTACTTACATCTAAAACTCCCATGCTAGGATAGTCACGGAAGTGGCCATACTGACACTAGGTCACTTGCCAAACTCAAGCAAATTTCTGTGCAAGAAGGTACACTGTAAAACACCACAAAAGCCCCAGCATAGTGCCACATCCCTCTTAGGTATTAATTTGGCTCTAAAAGACCCAAGGCTTAGCTAAAGAAATGGGATGCTCAAGGTTGAAAGAATGAAGCATGCCACATTCCAGCACACCTGCTCATTTTATGTCTAAGAACTGTGGAAGCGGTAGATATGTATGTAACTGATTGTTTTTATAGTATTTTGTTTTGTTTTGTTTTTATAGTACTATCAGTAATATTTATACCATGTTCCAAATTAACATCACCTCCAAATTCAATGAAATTACTGTTCATAAATCTTCTGGGAATAAAATTGTTGAAATTAGTTAGAATGCTTATCAACTAAATACATTTTCTGTTTAAATAATTTAAACTTTTTTTCCAGAAAATTTTGACTTATTTTTTCAGTACACATTTAAGTGAATTTGTAGGAACTTATTTTTATGTTTACTGAAATTTAATATACTGTAATACTTGGCATATACAATGAAACCTCTTTCATAATTCATTAAAATAACTCACTAACATTTTATAATCTTGAATAAAATTTACAATCTGAGTCTGTATAACCACAGGAAAGCAAGAAGTAAAATGTTCTGTGGTTTTACCTCACTATGATACATGGCATGGCAGGAATTCCTATTTCCAGTTTTTATAGTAACCCAAAACAGGACCATCCTTGTAGTATCAATGATGGAAATCAGTAGAAATAAAAATCTGCCACACTTGTCATGTGGAGGAAGCTCATGAGTATAATTTCCATTTCTTTTCATTACATGCTTTGTTTAATATTTTCTTTCTTTGACATTTTCTTTCTGTTCATTTTTTCCCTCTTGCCACTCTGGATTTGTTTATCACTTCCTACTTTATCTCTTTGGACTCCAGCTTTTCAGTGTTCTTTTCTGCAAGCACTTAAAAGGTATTTAACCTATATTTAACCTTGTTTTGCCTTTCATAAAAGTACTCTTTGCAGTTAATCTTTACTGTAATAATTCATGGTAATTTTAATAAATTCAATTTAACAAATATTTACTATGTTTCTACTTCATGTAATGTATTATATGAGCTGATGTGTTTATAAAGATATATAAAACTGTCTTTGGGAGAAGTAGATAAGTACACAGGCAATCATGGTATTGTGATAATTATAAGTGAGAATGTGAATGCAAATGGAGGAAAGAAGGGAAGCACAATTGCAGTTTAAGTTGGATGGATGTCTTTTGAAAGACTTGGCAGAGAAGATAACAGAAGCAATGCCTTTGGGTTATCAAGATGAAAAGGGTTATCAAGATGTAAACAAGATGAAAAGAAGTGAAAAAGGAATCACCAAAAGAAAAAGCAAAGTTAGTATTCTAAGAAGAAAGAACAATCGTACAATACAAGATGGCATAAGCGTTAATACCCATTTTACTGACCGCAATTATTTTAATATTGGTTAGATTTTAACAGGTAGAGGGATCTAGTAAAAATTAATGTTGAGGTAGAAATCAGTGGGAAACGCATAAATGGCACTGTATAAAATCCTCAAGATTGGAGTAAGTGGTATCAGTTTAAAAACTGCATTAATTCATTAAAATTATGGGAAGGGCACAGGATAAGACTGTGAATGTAGCCATAGAAACAAACAAACAAAATGGGTGTGGTAAATTTATGAAATGGGAAAATTTTGCAAAACAAAGTAGTTCAGGAAACTTTAGTTTTTTAATCTCAGTTACTGGATATATGATGGTAAGACCTGTAATCTACAAAAAACTTTAAAAATGATAATGATGATGTTAATATTAAAAATGAGAGACACCTGGGTGGCTTAGTCAGTTGAGCATTCTATTATTGATCTCTGCTCAAGTCTTGATCTCAGGGTTGTGAGCTCAAGCCCCACATTGGGCTTCACAATGGGCATGGAGCGTATTTAAAAAAAACAAAACAAAACAAAAAAACAAATAAAAATTATAATACTGCAACAGAGCCATGATTGTATTATTCTCTTTACATGTGCTAGAATCAGTGCTATGGATTTCACATACATTCTTTCATTTAAAGTTTATAAGAACTCTATAAGAAAGGTTCTATAAATGTTCTTTATTTACATCTGAGGCTCAGAGATATTAAATTATTTTTCCAAGGTTACACAGTTTAGAAAATTTAGAATCATACCTTTAAATGACTGGACTCATACGAACAGTGGACTTGGTGTAAGATTTGTTAATATGTTTTTGCCTGAAAACAGTCAACTCCATTCTAGGTTATACTGAGATTCAGATGATTATGGTTCATTCAAATGCAGATACACATTTTTCATTTAGAGCCTGAGATAAAGAATGGGGAAGCATCAACTCTGGAAAATTTCTTCTTTTCATTCTTTGATAACCCCCCCCCTTATATCCATTATTTTAGTTCTTGTTTTGGAATTCTGATAGCATGAATAATAAATCTCTTGGACCTGTTTTTTACTGCTATTTTTTAAGAAATCATATATTCAGTGTGTTTGAAACATTTTCTACATTTGTATAGTTTCTTCCATTTGCCTTATAAATAACAAGTTTTATTTTTAGGGTCAAAACAGTCAATCAAACAGTCAAAACAAGATTTTTTTCCTTTTATTTTTAATTTCAAAATCATATTTAAAAAAAAAGTTTCCGGAAACTGCTTCATTTTCTGATTTTTCTTTCTTAATAAACTGTTACAGTTTTTTGAGTACAATATGCTCTCAAACCTCTCTGAATATACATAAAATGTTTAAAGTATTTTTCCTATTCCTCTAAATGTTTCTGTTCTCTATATGTAGAGTAGTACTATTTTAAATTTATGAAAAATTTCAAGAAAACCCCATGAATAATAACATATTATAATGAATGTTCATGTTTTTTTTCTCCCAGGTCCAATAATCAAATCATAGACAGTGTTGTTTAATTTAAACTCTCAATCATTACCCCTTCTAGATTATTTTAAATAAATCCCAGACAAAATATTACATAATCAATAGAAATACTTCATTATTTATGTTTAAAAATATATATAGTCTTAAAGTATCAAGACACCATTATCATATGTAAAGAAATAGTTCTTTAATGTCATGAAATATCTATTAAGTGTTCAAATCTCTGTCATTGTCTCTTTATTTTAGTTTATTTGTTGGATTCAAGTAAGTAACAAAGTATATATTTCCAGGGTTTCATATCTGAATTCTCTTATTCATAACCATTTCCTTTCTCTCTCTCTCTCTTTTTTTTTCTTTGTAACTTATCTGTTAAATAATATAGTCATGACATTCCCACTTTCTGGATTTTGCATGCTTGTGGTTTTATTTAAAATGTTCCTCTGGCCTTTTACTTTTTATTTACTGGCAATTAGATCTTGAGACTTTATCAGATTCAGGTGAGACTTATGCATTTTGAAGAGAAAGTATGCAATGTCTAATTTTCTCTGTTTATCTGATGTAAGTGATGTTGGACAGGCTGAGACCCTGAGAGAGATGGCCTCATGCCCTTCATCAACAGGGTTCTTGGCTTTGCATGAGAAAGAATTCAAGAGCAAGCCATTTAGAGAAAGGGACAAAGATTTATTAAGTATATAAGTAAGAAAGGGGCTACTTCACAGACAAAGTAGCCATCTCTCCTTCCCAGATGAGGAAGAGGACCCCACTTTGCCTCTAAACAAAGCATTTCATAAGTTTTTTTAAAAAAATTATATAACCTTATAGGGAGGGGCTTACTTTTTAACTTTGGGTTTACATTTCACATTGGACAGTTGGTTTTTCCATTGTTTTAGGGTTGTGAAATTACCCACAAGGAGCAATTTTTAGAATGTCCAGCCTATGTGGCTTTTTTAATGCTGGAGGGAGTGGGATCTTGTGGTTTTCCATGAGTCAGATCTTGTGACTCTTTATGACCTGCTAACTTTTAGGTTAATGGTCAGTCTTAAACCAAAATGGCTGTACTTTGCTCAACTTGTATCCTGAGCCTTCCTTTCCTTTTGCCTCATTAAGTAGTCATTATTTATTGTTGCATGTAACAATTATTTCATTAGGGATTGTGAAGTGAAAATATTCTAATATCATTCCTCTTGGACTTACTAGCTAGACTCTTTTTTTTAAGATTTATTTTATTTACATATTTGAGAGACACATAGAGAGAGCAGGCACGGGGAGGGGCACAGGGAGAGGGAGAGAGTCTTTTAAGCAGACTCTTTGCTGAACGTGGAGCCAGACATAGCACTTGATTTTACTACCCTGAGATCATGACCTGAGCCGAAATCAAGAGTTGGTCACTTAACCAAATGAGCCACCCAGGCGCCCCAAGACTATTTCTATAGCGAGAAAATTCTCATCAGCTCTTGTCTGACCTTGAAGTAAATTTCTTGTAATGAAGGAAGATAAGTGTCTGAATCTCCACCACCACTGCCTTTCTTTATTTGTATTCAAAATATCTAGTAACATCACTAGCATTGCCTGAAAGTGACCAAAAAGGCTTTATTTTGTTTGTTTTTGAATCATTGCAAGCACAGACTTAATAGGTTATGGTTCAATCTATTGCATTTACTATTATTATGGAAAAGAATCTCGTTTTTGGCCTGTGTGTTTCTTCAAATTTCTTAATTCCTTTAGATATGATAGTAGTTTTTATGACTTTTTTTTGCCCTACTGAACGGTTATACTCCAGATTCATCTTCTAAATGTTCTGTCTCAGTGTATTTATCAACCACTTCTATTAGGATTCCTGAATTTTTTTAAATAGAAAGTGGTATTTGGACACCATAATTAAGACACTAAATGTTATCATGGCTACTAGGTTATTATGCCTTTTCAGTAAAGAACAAATATTCTTATTAAAACACATCATGAGTTCATTCTGATATTTCCTAGTCAAATTTAGGATCGAGGAGGTTTTACTTACCATTTTTTAAATTGACATTTTTATTTAAAAAAAACTGATAAAAGCACACAAAACAAATGCATAGGTTAATGGGGAGACACTTTTATTTAAATGGTAGATGTAGCTTTTTATTGACATGAAACAAAGTATGTGGGGTAATAAATTTTCAGTAGATAATAAATTCACTTGAATTGGAATTGCCATGATATATGTATGTTGAGACATCTCATTGACTGCAGAATTATATAATCATCAGAATAAAGATGGTTATAAATAGACATAAGTGCAGTTTAAAATCTATCTTGAGTTTGTAGAATAAGAGGGAAAAGGGTTAAGGAAAGATTTTGAAAAAGGAAGTAGAGTCAACCATATAGATTAAAGCTAACAAAAAGGGTGGTATAAATCAAAAGCTTGTAGCGAAAAGGAAACAGGAAGAAAAGTTTTTAAATTCTTGCATAAAAAATAGTTTCAGATATCATAAACATGACAATAAAAAGAGAATTGAAGAATTCCCAGGAAATAGCCACTAGGTGGTCATCCATTACACTACTCAGAAGAGTTGTATTGGAGTGTTTGGATTAGAAATTACATGTTTATGTCTGGGAAAATGAATGAGGATAAGAAGAAATAAATTGTAAAAATAGTAAATAGACTTTAAAATTAAAAAGCAAATTTCAGCCACCGATCTGCCCAATTTGTCAATCATACTAGTTTTGAAGTGATGTCCTTAGAGGCCCTTGCTAGTCACATACAAGGCCAGGCTGTCTCAATTTTTATAAAATTTTATACTAGAGTTCCAGTGAAGATACTATTTAAATAAGTTATTCTCTGTTTTTAAAACCAAAAATATAAATGGCATTGCTCTCAAATCATCTTACTGATTCTTTTTTTAACTTCTTTTAAAGAAGTATATGGTTTAAAGAAAGATATGTAAATGTTTTAAGAAATAACACATATTGTCATTTTTTATTTTTTTCAAAGAAAAAATTTCTTTTTCTTCTCATAGTCCTCATGTATTATTAAATTCTATGATGTAAATCACCTGAAATTGTCTAAAATTTAGAAAATAAACAATGGAGAAAATCATTACATATTTTTGATAGACAATCAAATTATAAATATCACTTTCTCTTAAAAACTAAAGCCCTTTTAACTTTCTCACTTATTAGATGACAATTTTGCTACAGGTTCCTAAGTACTAAAATGGTATATTGTTGGAATATTCTCATCTGTAGAAAGGGTATTTGCTAAATTTACTTGTTTTTCAGTCAGTGGAAACAGCTGGCAAAATTCTCCATCATTATCAACTCTGTCATATATTTTTTCTTTTAATTAAAACAGAGAATATGAATCTGTTTTGAAAAGAAAAAAGTACAATGAATTAATAAAAATGAAACTTTCGTGGTTTAGTTGATAAGAATTAATTTCCTAATATGCTATTTTTAGTAGTATTTTTTAGGTAAGTACAATTACACTATAGCTATATTTTAAGTGTACCAGTTATTTGAAGAGTAAAACTTCCTGAAAATCTTCCATTGGTAAATTGACTCAATTTTCTACCAATATCAACTTTACCTATCAAATATTCTTTGAAAAGTTAGGTGATAGCTTTGTAGATTATTCTGATGAGAATTATTCCCTTTTCTTTGTGCTAGAGGTAGCAGTTCTCCAAACTCTTTTTCCTCCATGTGTTTGCTAGCTCTGTAGTATTTTTAAAATAGTGTTTTGTTAAACAAATATAACACTGGTGTGTCCACTCTCTTCCCTCAACAGATGGTCGACAGCAGATGGTACAGATGATTGTTCATATATTTTCGTAGAACTGAATCAAGAAAAAAATAGTCCAGGTGTGTTCATTTGTTGACACTACATCCAAATTTAAGTAATTAAATATGTTCAAAAGAATCTTTTTGAATTTAACCCCACTTATATTAACCTAAGAAAGATATTTACTTATAGTCCTCTCTTGATTGATTCAGCCTGTTTCCTTGTTATTTTCACTCTTAGAAATTCATGGCTTTTCCTTGGTAATTTGAAATATTTTAGCTTTTTAAAAAGTTGGCTAATAATGCATTAACAGAAATAAAAACACATGAACAAAACAAAAATGGCACGTTGGAATTCACAATGAAACTTCCATTTTCTTCCCGGTCTTCCTTGCATGTATCAAGAAAAATTAATCTGTGCTAATAAACATATATACACATTCATAAATATGTATATATATATACACATATATGTGTGTATTATAAGTAACCTGAATATCTTTTCATATGCACACCAAAACATTTGCATCATTGCTTTATTTCATTGTCCAGATAATTTTAATATTCACTGCTTTTTTATTAACATTCATACATGAGAATTCTTTTGTGTAGTTCTTTTGTGTGCTCTATTCTGTAGGGATGTAATAAAGGATAGTATTAAGGTATTGGAAATTTATTGAATTCTCTAATGCCCTACCATAAGAAAGTAAAATATTATCAGCTGGTAGTCTTCTTGAAATTTGGTAGACTTCACTTATGTAAGTGCCTATGTTTTTTTCCCTTCACTTTAGCAATTTTAGCAGATATGTTTTTGTGTGTGTGTAGTGTTTATTCATGCACTGACTGTAACTTACCAACTTTCTTTTGAATGGCAGATAGTAAGTTCATTTAATTGTTTCAGTTTCCTTTGATTTCACTGTCTTACATTTTAATGAGGAAACATATTTTAATTAAGTAATATATAAATCACATAAAATAATACAATCATAACCAATGTCACTACCCAAGTGAAACTGATACTGAATTTTGCTTTCTAAATTAAAAAAAACCCAAAATATTATAAAGTATCTTATACCCTCCTCCTTTTCCCAGAAATAAACAAAATCCTAAAGTCTGTTTTTTATAAATTATACTGACAAATTTTTTAAAAATTACATATATTAAAAATCATACATATTTTCATAAGTAGATCTAGTTTCTTTATTAAATAGATCCATTTCATTTCATTTCATTTATATTTCTTGTGTAATGTTAAAAATATCTAATCTTATTTATATTTTATTAATTTCTAACTTCATCTTTATATATTACTTTTATTATTTTATTTATTTTTTAGCACTTTGAATTTAAATTTAATTAATTAACATGTAATATATTATTGGTTTCAATGGTACAGGCCTGTGATTCATGTCTTATTTAATACCAAGTGCTCATTACATCACTTGTCCTCCTTAATATCCATCACCCAATTACCCCATCCCTCCACCCCTCCAGCAACCCTCAGTTTGTTTCCTATGATTAAGATTCTCTTGTTTCATCTTGTTTCATTTTTTCCTCTCTTCGCCTACGATCCTCTCTTTGTTTCTTAAATTTCACATTTCAGTGAGATCATATGATAATTGTCTTGCTCTGATTGACTTATTTATCTTAGCATAATACCCTCTAGTTCCATCCACATCATTGCAAATGGCAAGACTTCATTTTTTTGATGGCTGTGTAATAAATTACATTTTATGTATATATATATATATAGACCACATCTTTTCTTCCATTCATCTGTAGATGGACATCTAGACTCTTAGTTTAGACATCTGGACATCCATAGTTTAGATATTGTGGACATTTCTTCTGTAACATTGGGGTGCAAGTGACCCTTCAGATTCCTACATTTGTATCTTTAGGGTAAATACCCAGTAGTGCAATTCCTGAGTCACAGGGTAGCTCTATTTTCAACTTTTTGAGGAAATGCCATACTCTTTTCCAGAGTGGCTGCGCCAGCTTGCATTCCGACTAACGGTGTAAGAGGGTTCCCCTTTCTCCATATCCTCGCCAACATCTGTCGTTTCCTGACTTCTTAATTTTAGCCATTCTGACTGGTGTGAGGTGGTATCACATTGTGGTTTTGATTTGCATTTCCCTGATGCTGAGTGATGTTGAGCACTTTTTCATATGTCTGTTGGACATTTCTATGTCCTCTTTGGAACAATGTCTGTTCAAGTCTTGTGCTCATTTCTAGACTGGGTTATTTTTTCTTTGGATGTTGAGTTTGATAAGTTCTTTATCTGATATGTCATTTGCAAATACCTTCTCCCATTCTGTACATTGTTTTTTGGTTTTGTCAACTGTTTCCTTTGCTATGCAAAAGCTTTTATCTTGATGAAGTCCCAATAATCCATTTTTGCCTTTGTTTCCCTTGGCTTTGAGATGTGTCCAGCAAGAAGTTGCTGTGGCCTAGGTCAAAGAGGTTGCTACCTACGTTCTCCTCTAGGATTTTGATGGTTTCCTGTCGCATATTTAGATCTTTCATCCATTTTTAGTCTATTTTTGTGTATGGTGTAAGGAAAGGAAATGGTCCGGTTTCATTTTTCTGCATGTACCTGTCCAATTTTCCCAGCACCATTTGGTGAAGAGACTGTCTTTTTTCCACTGGATATATATATTATTTCCTGCTTTGTCGAAGATGAGTTGACTATAGAGTTGAGGGTCCATTTCCGGCCAGTTCTCTATTCTGTTCCATTGATCTATATGTCTGTTTTTGTGCCAGTACCATACTGTCTTGATGATCACAGCTTTATAATAGAGCTTGAAGTCTGGAATTGCGATGCCACCAGTTTTGGTTTTCTTTTTCAACATTCCTTTGGCTGGGCAGGGTCTTTTCTGGTTCCATACAAATTTTAGGATTATTTGCTCCAGCTCTGTGGAAAAAGTTGATGGTATTTTGATAGGGATTGCACTGAATGTGTAGATTGCTCTGGGTAGCATAGATATTTTAACAATATTTGTTTTTCCAATCCATGAGCATGGAACATTTTTCCGTTTCTTTGTGTCTTCCTCAATTTCTTTCATGAGTGTTCTATGGTCAGAACTGAGTACAGATCCTTTGCCTCTTTGGTTAGGTTTATTCCTAGGTATCTTATGGTTTTGGGTACAGTTGTAAATGGGATCGATTCCTTAATTTCTCTTTCTTCTGTCTCATTATTAGTGTATAGAAATTCAACTGATTTCTGTGCATTGATTTTCTATCCTGCCACTTTACTGAATTCCTGTATGAGTTCTAGCAGTTTTGGGGTGGAATCTTTTGGGTTTTCTCCATAGAGTATCATGTCATTTGCGAAGAGTGAGAGTTTGACTTCTTTGCTGATTTGGATGCATTTTATTTCTTTTTGTTGTCTGATTGCTGTGGCTAGGACTTCTAGTACTATGTTGAACAGCAGTGGTAAGAGTGGACATCCCTGCTGTGTTCCTGACCTTAGGGGAAAAGCTCTCAGTTTTTCCCCATTGAGAATGATATTCGCTGTGGGTTTTCCATAGATGGCTTTTATGAGACTGAGGTATGTACCCTCTATCACTATACTCTGAAGAGTTTTAATCAAGAAAGGATGTTATACTTTGCCAAATGCTTTTTCTGTACCTATTGAGAGGATCATACGGTTCTTATCCTTTCTTTTATTAATGTAGTATATCACATTGATTGATTTGCGGTTGTTGAACCTAACTTGCAGCCCAGGAATAAACCCCAGTTGGTCGTGGTGAATAATCCTTTTAATGTACTGTTGGATCCCATTGGCTAGTATCTTGGTGAGAATTTTTGCATCTATGTTCATCAGGAATATTGGTCTGTAATTCTCCTTTTTGGCAGGGTGTTTATCTGGTTTTGGGAGCAAGGTAATGTTGGCCTCATAGAAAGAATTTGGAAGTTTTCCTTCCATTTCTATTTTTTTAAAAAAATCTTCAGAAGAATAGATATGAATTCTTTAAATGTTTAATAGAATTCCCCTAGAAAGTCATCTGGCCCTGGACTCTTGTTTGTTGGCAAATTTTTGATTACTGCTTCAATTTCCTTGTTGGTTATGGGTCTGTTCAGGTTTTCTATTTTTCCTTTTTCAATTTTGGTAGTTTATACATCTCTAGGAATGCATTCATTTCTTCCAGATTGCCTAATTTTTGGCATATAGTTGCTCATGATATGTTCTTTATAATTGTATTTCTTCAGTGTTGGTTGTGTTCTCTCCTCTTTCATTCATGATTTTATGTATTTGGGTCCTTTCTCTTTTCTTTTTGATAGGTCTGGCCAGGGGTTTTTCAATCTTATTAATTCTTTTAAAGAACCAGCTCCTAGTTTCATTGAACTATTCTACTGTTCTTTTGGTTTCTATTTCATTGATTTCTGCTCTAATCTTTATTATTTCTCTTCTCCTACTGGGTTTAGGCTTTATTTGCTGTTCTTTCTCCAACTCCCATAGATGTAAGATTAAGTTGTATATTTGGACCTTTCTTGTTTCTTTAGAAAGGCTTGTATTGCTGTATATATTTCCCTCTTAGGACTGCTTTTGCTGCATCCCAAAGGTTTCGAACAGTTGTATTTTCATTTTCATTGGTTTCCATGAATTTTTTTTTTAAATTCTGCTTTAATTTCCTGGTTGACCCATTCATTCTTTAGTAGTATGCTCTTTAGCCTCCATGTATTTGAGTTCTCTCCAAATTTCCTCTTGTGATTGAGTTCCAGTTTCAAAGCATTGTGGCCCAAAAATATGCAGGGAATGATCCCAATCTTTTGGTACCAGTTGAGACCTTATTTGTGACCCAGTATGTGATCTCTTCTAGAGAATGTTCCATGTGCACTCAAAAAGACTGTGTATTCTGTTGCTGTGGGATGGAATGTTCTGAATATATCTGTGAAGTCCATCTGGTCCAGTGCGTCTTTCAAAGCCCTTGTTTCCTTGTTGATCTTCTGCTTAGATGATCTGTCCATTGCAGTGAAGGAGATATTAATGTCCCCTACTATTATTATATAATTATTGATGTGTTTCTTTGATTTTGTTATTAATTGGCTTATATATTTGGCTGCTCTAATGTTAAGGGCATAAATATTTACAATTGTATGTCTTCTTGTTGGATAGACCCTTTAATTATGATATAGTGTCCTTCCTCATCTCTTATTACAGTCTTTGGTTTAAAATCTAATTTTCTGATATAAGGATTACTACCCCAGCTTTCTCTTCATGTCCATTAGCATGATAAGTGGTTTCCCACCCCCCCACTTTAAATCTGGAGGTGTCTTTGGGTCTAAAATGAGTCTTTTGCAGACAGCATATTGATGGCTCTTGTTTTCTTATCCAATCTGATACCCTGTGTCTTTTGATTGGGACATTTAGCCCATTTACATTCAGAGTAACTATTGAAAGATATGAATTTAGTTCCATTGTATTACCTCTAAAGTGACTCCTTTATATCATCTCTGTTTCTTTCTGGTCTGTGTTACTTTTGGCCTCTCTCTTTGCTTAGAGGATCCCTTTTACTATTTCTTGTGGGGCTGGTTTGGTGATCACAAACTCTTTTAGTGTCTGTTTGTCCTGGAAGCTTTTTATCACTCTTGTTTTGAATGACATCCTAGCTGGATAAAGTATTCTTGGCTGTATATTTTTCTTATTTTGCACCCTGAATATATAATGCCGGTCCTTTCTGGCCTGCCAGGTCTCTGTGGATAGGTCTGCTGCCAATCTAATGTTTCTATCCTTATAGGTTACCAACCTCTTGTCCTGAGTTGCTTTCAGGATTTTCTTTTTGTCTCTCAGATTTTTAAGTTTATATGTCAGGGTATTGACCTATTTTTTATTGATATTGAGGGGGGTTCTCTGTCCCTCCTGGATTTTGATGCCTGTTTCCGTCCCCAAATTAGGGAAGTTCTCTGCTATAATTTGCTCCAGTATACCTTCTGCTCCTTTCTCTCTTTCCTCTTCTGGGATCCCAATTATTCTAATATTGTTTCACTTTATGGTATCACTTTCTCTCGAATTCTCCCCTTATTATCCAGTAGTTGTTTACCTCTCTTTTTCTCGGATTCTTTATTCTCCATCATTTGGCCTTGTGTATCACTAATTTTCTCCTCTCTCTCATTTATTCTAGCAGTTAAAGCCTCCGATTTTTTTATTGCATCTCATTAATAGCCTTTTTGATTTTGATTTGGTTAGATTTTAGTTCTTTAATTTCTCCAGAAAGGAATTCTCTAGTGTCGTCTAGGGTTTTTTCAAGCCCAGCTAGTATCTTTATAATCGTTATTCTGAACTCTAGTTCTGACATCTTACTTACGTCCATACTGATTAGGCTCCTGGCAGTCAGTACTGCCTCTTGTTCTCTTTTTTGAGGTGAGTTTTTCCAACTTGTCATTCTGTCCAGAGAAGAACAGATGAAGGAGAGAACAAAATACTAAAATAGCAACAACAACCCCAGATAAATATACACTAAACAAATCATACAAGACCTGAAACTGGGGAAAAGAAAGAAAAAAAAAAAAGAGAGAGAGGGAGGGAGAGAGAAAATATATTCAGACAGGTAAACAGAATAGAGCAATACACTATCTCCTGACTGTATTTTGGTCAGTATGTTAGAAGGAACTACATCTCAATATTGTAGAGAAAGAAAAGTTATATATACAAAAATCAAATTAAATACATTGAATGGATAGACTGTAACTGTAAAAATGAAAATTAAAAGACTTTAACAAAATAAAAAACAAAAATCCAAAAAAAGAACAAAACAAATAAAAAGGAAGAAGATAAAGAAAAAAAAGAAAAACAACAACAACAAAAAAGAGAATATGATCAGACAGGTGAATAGAACGAGCCATAGACTAGATTTTGGGTGTATTCTGGTTTATTAGAAGAAACTGCATCCCAAAATTATAAAGAAAGAAAAACTTGTATATATGCAAAAAGATTATATACAATGAAAGGATAGAGTGTAACTGTAAAATGAAAATTAAAAAAGATTTAGAAAAAGAGTTAATAAAATAAGAAATTGGTTGAAAAAGGAAAGAAAAAAAATTAAAGTTGAAAGACTAAAGAATCATGGGAAAAAAGCCATGAATTCTATGTGCTCTATTCTCCTAATGCTGGAGTTTTGCAGTTCTCATTGATTGGTAAACTTGGTCTTGGCTGGATGTTCTTGCTGATCTTCTGTGGGAGGGTCCTGTTGAATTGATTCTCAAGTGATGTCAATGATCTCAAATATCAAATGATTTTCATTTACTCCAGGTGGAATTGTACTACCCTTGCCAGGGGCTGGGCTAAGTAATCTGTTCCAGTTTGCTCTCTGTGGCTTTTGTTCCCTGAAGGCTTTCCAAGCAGCTTTAGAGGACGAGAATGAAAATGGTGGCCTCCCAACCTCCACCCTGGAGCCAAAAGCTCGGGGCCCCACTCTCTCAGAGAAACGCAGTCAATCCCTCCTGTCTCACCAGGCCTGTGACCAAGTGTTTCTATCTCAGGCACACTGCCCAGTTTTGAGTCTCCAAATCCTGCAGACTCCTGCAGCGCACTCCCAAGGCACTCCTCCCGGGGAGGAAAGAGGGTCTCACTAGTTCTGCCACTTGTTGGCCCCTTGCTCAGAGAGCAGTGGCCCAGCTATGCCATGGTTCATAGTTTATGGCCTCCTCGAGGTAAGAGTCCACTGCTGAGCTCGCTCTTTGCATCTGGCTTCCCCACTCTGAGGCCTGGGAGCTCTGCAGCACTCAGGCACCCCTGGTCTTCCTGTGACCCTGAAGATCCTGAGACTACACTGTCCCAGCTAGGGTTCCGCCCCCACTTAGCCAGCCTGAGTGATATCCCTCATGAGAGTAGACTTCTTTTTTTCTTTTTAATTTTATTTTATTATGGAGAGCAGACTTCTAAATGTTCTGATTTGTGCTCTGCTGCTGTATCACTTGCTGGTAACTGGCTGACGGAGGCTCCCTCCCCTGCTGTCTGTCTTCCCAAATATCACCTCAGATTCACTTCTCTGCATCTCCTACCTTGCAGAATGTGGTCACTTTTCTATTTGTAGGGTTGCAGCTATTCTTTTCTTAGATCTCTGGTTGAGTTCTCAGGTGATCAGAATGATTTGATAGCTATCTAGCTGAATTCCTGGGACCAGATGAAATCCAGGTCTCCTACTTCTCCGCCATCTTGGACTCTCTCCTCCTACTTTTATTATTTTATTATAGTCTTCATTTTGTTACTCTTACACTAATTTGGTATTTGAAACATTTTATTTACTTATTTTATATACCATTACTTTGAGAATAATTCATCAAAGTATGGTTTTATTTTATATTGTGACCCATGAGTTTTTTTATTGTATTAGTTTTAATAACATTTTGCAATTTTGTAATTTTGGTTTTGATTTTTTCTGACATAATATTTATCTTTAACATTAAAATTTATTTTTTATTATGTTTCCAGAATTAGTTTTTTCCTCCTATTTTATGATTCAGATTCTTTTTACTACATTGAGATTAAGGATTGGTCTTTCTCTATTTTCTGTGGAAATTAACTGAGTTTTACTTCATGGTCTAATTCATGACCATGTTTAGTTAATACTTTTTTCAATTAAGTTAATGCGTTTAAAAATTGTTTCATATTTTGTTTCCAGAAAATAAAATGATTTTTCTATTTACTTATCTTTCACCTGTATCTCTTTCTCTAGAGCTATCTATATATAGCTAGTTATTGAAAGACTGCAGCTCTGTGGAATGCAAATAGAAAACATTACTATTTTTCCCCTGATATCCTTTCAAAACCATTTTATGAGTCTGGTTTTTCATAATTCCTTAAATCAAAGTTCAGATAGTTCCCATAATTTTTAGTCACCCTCAGATAACATAATAGTCCCTACAGTTTGGAAAAAATTTCTACTTCATTCTAATGATAAAGATCTCTAACTTCATGTAAAAAACAATTTACTCTCTCCTAGCTTGGCAATGCTTCAAGCTACAAAACTTTCAGTGAAGGAATAGGGCATACTTGATTTGTTTTATTTCCCTCTTCATGTTTTTCCCCTACCCATCCCCAGTTGGACTTCCCTCTAGTTCCAGTAGGGATCCAGCTATAAGAGAGAAGAGTGATACTGGTCAGGAAATATCTGCTTGACTAATACTGTCTTTATCTGTCTTTGGTAGTTAAGGGTTTAAGAGATGCTCTAATTGATTTTCCCGGGATACTCCTCCATAATTTCCTCAGAGATTTCTTCCTGCAGATGTCTGATTGAAATAGCTTCTTCGATAAAGCCAAAGTTGTCCTTTTTCTAATCCTATAGCTGTTATCTCAGCTATAGTACCTACCGATATGTCTATAGGCTTTACAGACTGGTATCACTTCTGGCAAGAAACACTCGGTTCATGGTGCTTTAAGATAATTCTCAAGCCAGAGGCATCCTGAGTAGCCCAAATCTGATTTGAAGGAAATATTTAACTATTACATTGAACCTACAGAAACTAAATACAGTGTTATCATAAAGCAAATATCCTCCACTCCCTTTTTAATACCTATAAATCTTCACACTCATTCTTCTTTTGTCCCTAAATGAAAACTGAGCTATTTTTAGAGCTCTTAGAAAATATTACATTATCTGGTCATACCCAGTTACAAAAACAGTTTCACTTTGGTAATTAATAAGTCTTTAATCCTAGAAAATATCAACACATAGTGATTTTAAACCATAGGTTCTCCAGACAGTTTGCATGTGCTCAAGTCCCAGTGTGAATGCTTAATAAACTCTGTGATTTTGAAAAATATCTGTAACGTATATATGCTTTTTTTCTCATCATAAAATAAGACGAATAATAGCAACCACATCATAGGGTTTTGTGCATGCACTGTCATATAAATGACCATGCATAAAACTTGGAATATCTAAAACATCTCTTTCATTTTGAGCTAATCCAAGTCTAAAGACTTAATTGGGAAGGTGTGGGGGTACCTCAGGAGCTTTTATTTTTTCCATTTCCACAAATTCCATTTTACCCTCCACTTCCAGTAGTTAGCTACTATTTTTTACTAAGTTCTTGGATCATGGTAAAAGAAAAATAAGAGAGCAGAGATATCATAACTGCCTTGATTTTGCATTAGCAGTTTCTGGGATTGACATGTGTTTATTTGCCCTCATTGTGACTACATAACTGTAACTCTTTTGATATTTCTTCACTGACTGATTAAGACAATGTTCTTAAAGTGGTGAAAATGAGATCTCATTTATGATGGGAGTGTATATTGGTTAAATTATTTTGGATAGAATTTAATTATACCAAAAAGTCAAAATGCATGTACTCTATGACCTTTAAATTTCATTTCTAAGTGTCTACTCTTGAGAAACTCTCACACATGTGTACAAGGAGAGTGATATGGGAATGTTTAATGTTTATTGAAGCACTCCCTGTAATAATAAAAAAGAAGGAACATCCTAACTTGCTCTCAATTGATATTTAAACTAGTTTATTCTCACATGTTACCTGAACTCTCAATAGAGAGTCAAAATTTCTCCATTAATTTCCATACCTTTTCTTTCTATAGCATTTCATTTGAAAGCATTGGTGTATTTAAGTTGTAATGTCTTTCCCACATTTGCCTTACTTACCCAGTATATGACTATAATTCTTAAGAATGATTGGAATTCCAACTCCCCAGTCTTGAAGGCCATAATACTTAATAACGCTTATCTCAAGTGACTATTAAAACAGAAAATTTTGGATTAGCTTGGACAATAAAAAATTAAAGCATATCATCCTTCCCCATATGTTCACTACAGTAAAAACATTCAATATCTTTTTTTTAAAGATTTGTTTATTTGAGAGCGAGAGAGAGCACAAGTGGGAGGGGCAGAGGGAGAAGGAGAGGATATCAAGCAGACTCCACACTGAACATGGAGCCTGATTCGGGGCTTGATCCCATGACCATGAGATCATGACCTCAGCCAAAACCAAGAGTCAGACGCTTAACTGACTGCACCACCAAGACGTGCCCAATACACTCAATATCTTTTTAATGCTTTTAACATAAACTATGAGGTTCAACATGCTTTGGCTCCAGCCTGGATTCTTCATTTTTATATAACATACTCCTCATATTATCCTTCTATGGCTTTCTGAGCTTTTCATGTCATAGTCTAAAAATGCCTTTACATGCCAAAGTCAGCACCCTCATATTTTTCCTCATTCATCTCTCTTTTTCTTTCTCGTTCCCCCATACATCCTTTCTCAGAACACACACAGACACACACACATATACTCATACACCGTGTACATACATACCACTTTAATATAGTCTGTACTGATACAAATTTTATGTCAGTGTTTAACATTACTTCCTTGGGGAAGTCTCCCTTGATGACATATGTGGTCATAAGTTCTCATTGCAAACTACAATCTGTTTTCATAGTTATCATTACAACTAGAATTAGATAATTATGTTTCAATTACTTTTGTTTTATATCCATCTCTCCCACTAGACTGTGCACATATTGTTAAATAAATGGTTGAATGCATGCATGAATGATTGAATGGATGGAATCAGGCCAACCTAAATTAGAATTTCCTATTAATGTCAATAAGCCACACGTTTCTTATCTGATAAAACTGGAGTAATAATACGTATTTTACAGAAGGTGAGGATTAAAGTATGTAAAGTGCAGTAAAGTATGTAATGTATACATAGTAAACTGATAAATCACTGTCTCACTGTCAACTATTAGTTATAATGCTCTTTTCTCTATTTAGAAGACTCTTTAAATACAAAAAAAATCATAAATTTATAAGAAAAGGCTATATGGGAGATTAGATAATCTAAAAACTCTCTTACTACAAACATTTAGAAATACTTCAGGAAATCCTATTAAATGACTAGATAATTTTCAAAGAAACAAAGGGAAATTTCCATCGGTTAAAATCTACTGAAAAAAATAGAACACTATTGAGAGTATAAATACTCTCATAATGCTGGTTGATAATTTTAGGAATTAAGAAGCTTAAGTTTTGATGCTTCATTGGGGACAGGAATTGAGACTTTGAACATGAGAAGAGGTTGAATTGAGATATATATCTATATTTAGCATCCATGATAGGCTTCATGCTCAGCAAGAAACTGACTAGAACGATAAAATAACACAGAGAGGTAATAAGGAGAATGGAAAGAATCTGCTAGCAAGGGGTAGATTGGGGGGCAAGAACTATTATCTCAGAGGGATGAGAAGAAGCATTTTATTTTTCCTCAGAGTGTGATCCAAAATCATGAGCTCACTATCCAAAATCATAAAACACAAGAGGAAAAAAAAAAACGACAAGATACTCTGAGTTAGAGTTAGCACACATATCAAATAAATCAATGTATAGTATACAAAAACAATTTCTTTAATAACACTAACAAAATAGACCAACTTAGCCAAGTTTATAAATGAAATAGAAGCAAGATGCTCATAAACAAATGGAAGAAGTAAAATGCATGTTTGTAAATTTTGGAATATAGGATTATTAAATACTAGAGAATACATACACTAAACCTCAGAACTGTCAATATGTTGTTATATAGCATGGCTAGGGTAAATTAAAGTTATAGATGGAGTTAATTAAT
Source organism: Callorhinus ursinus (assembly GCF_003265705.2). Classification (NCBI taxonomy): domain Eukaryota; kingdom Metazoa; phylum Chordata; class Mammalia; order Carnivora; family Otariidae; genus Callorhinus; species Callorhinus ursinus. The sequence continues at coordinate 44,032,665 of NW_027397069.1, forward strand.
TTGTTACAGGATCAGAAATAAGTAACTAACATAATTGCAATTTGCCTTTACCCTAAAGTAATCTTTGCCCAGTTACTTGTGGGGTACCTCAGTAGCCTTACACAAAACATTTACAAGCAAGATCTCAACCCCACCCTATTTCCTCTAGGGACACAGATATGATATCACCCTGCTGATCTCTTCCTCTGGAGAGAATCATTTGAACACTACCTGAGAACATACAAATACAAAGGAGCTTACTAGATGGGGGTAGACCATTACCCCACACATAGTACAAAGCTCCCCATCTCAGTTAAATTCCTAAACATTATTTGGTAAAACCAGCACTATTCCATCCCTGACATTATTAAGTAATAATCACTGACCCTCTCACCTCTCACAATGTTAATACTAGCTCAGCATCTTTTAGTCATCCTTGAGTTCTAGAGGCAACATACTCCTTAACAAATTTTACTGAAGTCCATTTGTTGTTACTTGCAAATCAGCACAGCTTGCATCGGGCTCCCTCCGGCAAAAGGTCCTAAAATCTGTCTAAATTGCAATACAACAGGCACTTCTATTAATGCCGAAGAAGAGAATTCTTCTCTTTAGAGGCTTTAGCCTATTGGAGTCTCAGGATGACCTCCTCAGGCCAGCTTATGTTAATAAAAACAGAAATGTATTAGTATGATCATGTTGGCGTCCTGATGTTGGACCTCTAGCCTTCAGAACTGTGGGAAATAAATTTCTGTTTATAAGCCACCTAGTCTGTGATATTTTGTTATAGCAACCTTAATGGACTAAGACACTTGGTTGCCTGGGCAGCCATTTAGGATCAACTAAACAAATATCAAAGGAGTTCACGAACTTTATAGATGGTATCACTATTATTAAATATCAACAAGCTCAGTGGGGAGTTTTGCTGCTTTTTTATCCCTTAAGCAGGACCTCCCTAATAAAGAATGGGATGCCAGGATTACCATAATTAACCAAACATCATGTAGGCATCTTGGCAAGAGATGCCCTGGCCAGAAATAAGCAATAAATGCACATTTACACAGATTGTTTTGAGGGGTCATCTGCAGGCCAATGGCAGCAACAATGATTCCTTATTTAAGGGTGAGTCCTTGTCTTGCCTCATAATTACCCACATTATAAATCAAGGTCATGCATGTCCCTACATCTACTAAAACAATTACATGAGGCCTCAGCAAAACACTATTTATTCCCTTCATACCAGTCTAGATGTCATTGGTAATGCCAAGGCTCTGGTTTTACTTTGCAGAATGCCCAATGCTGAACTGTAAGATAAGCTTTCACTGTAATTTTCACCTTCCTTACTGGTCTCAATCTTCAGGCATTATAGTGCAATAATGGCTTGCTTAAATAAGTTAAAATTCGGTGAAATGAAACGTGACCCATTTCATTTATCAATCAACCATTAGAGGTTGATTGTAATAAAGAGCTTGGCCATTTTTTGATCTTTGGCTGCTGGTAGCTTTTAATCCTCACCTCGCTCCTCCTCCTTTTCATTCTGTCTCACATTTGGGGAAACTGGAAAGAAAGTTTGGGTACTCCCTTCTCTTGTGCTGGCAAGAATTTAAAATTTAAGCTGTGCGTGGGAACATTCAGCAAGGCTTCACCCCATACCACTGTAAAAAAACACAAGTCCGTCTTCTTTGCCTACTCTCAAACAATTTTGGACCAGTTCTGGAGGACAGCCCTGCTCTCTGCATTAAATTTATTATATAACAAACTTTCACACCCTCTTGGTGTGTGTGCGCATCATTACCTCACACTGCAAACTAACACCTTTGTGATTACACACCTATGTGGTCATAAAACATAGGCTATATAAATGTTTATTAAAAATCAGTTTTGCAAAGAAAAAAATTAAAAAGATAATTGGGTAATAGATCTGTTCAGAAATTTTAGGAGAAAAAGCTTGAAGAGCTAATAAAAATAAACTTCCCAGGTAACCATGGATGTGTTAATGAATATTATGAGGGTATAATTTTCCTACATCATATTAGAAAATATGAACACTAAATGTAATATTAAGTTTTGGCTAGAAAGGAGATCAAGGGAGAATCTCAAATACTGTTGGTTTTATCATAGCTCGTTACTAATTTGCAATTTATCAATATCTGGTTAGTTTGAAAGGGCATATGTTATATGACCAAGATGATTCTAAACACCAGTTTTGCATGGAATAGTCCAAGTATTCACCTGTTTTCCTGGCATAAGAGTGAATAACTCCCCTTTTTGTTCTAAAAACGATCCCGGTTTGGGCAATTAATTATTTAGTCATCCTATTTATGATCCTACATTTACACTGCTATGTATATCCTAGAGAAGTACATATACATGTGTGCAAACATAAATTTACAAGAGTGTTACTATGGTATTACTTACTACAGAAAAATATAAATATCATTTATTCTCTTTTTCTTAAAAATATAAACTTGATTTTGTTTGGGAGTTATTGTGCTCTGCCAAAAAAGAAAATAAATTACCAAACCTTGATTACTTTTAGGAGCATCCATATGACATGGTACTGGTTAATAATATGCATGTGGAAATCTCTAAGTGGAATTTTCAGGAAAACTCTTTTGAGAGCTTTGACACACACTTTATGCACTTTTCTTCTTTTATCTTCCTCATTTCAAAATGATCATAATGTCTGTAGTGGCAATCTTCATAATTCAATTAAGAGGGGAAGCCCAAGAGAATCACATAGCCTTCCGTATTGATATCCATGAACTATGGATTCAGTGATAGGAACAAGCTAACTCCCTGTGGATAAACATTACTTGTAAAAAGTAAACTCCTTTTTGTTAGGTTAATGTTACTCCCCGCCTCTCCATTGAATGCAATTTAAATATCCAAATATTGAATAGAACAGAAAGTCTGGTATAGTCATAGAATGAATCATTATACAGTGGCTAAAATGATTAAACTAGAGTTGAATATAACAACATGGACACATTTTTTTAAAGTTGTGGAATGAGAGTTAAGGAGGAGTTAAGATGGCAGAGTAGTAGGGGGACCCTGAACTTGGCTCATCCCTCAAAAACAGCTAGATCAACATCCAACTATTTTGAACAACTAGGAATATGATCTGAGGATTAAGAAAACAATCTGCACATCTGGAGGGAGAGAACATGGCAGATACGAGGTTCAGAGCTGTGAACTGGGGGAGAGGAAAGCCATGGGGCCTCAAAGGGGAGGAAACCCTTTTTGTGGAACAAAGGAAGAGGAAGAGAACGGAAAAGAGCGCAGTGGGTCGGGATCATACAATAAGCCCCGGTGAGGAGATTCCCTGGGTCGCACTGGGAGAGATCAATCCCCTTCCTGGAGTACATTTGGAAGAGCATATTTTGCCTCTCCAAGGACAAAAGGCCAGCTGGGAGCCACTGAGCGGTGTTCAACAGCAGGAACAGAGGTGCACCCATAGGGCAGATAACCTTGTAGCAGCTTTTTGCTGTGAGGCACAATAGACTTAAACTGCTTTTTCTAGGAAAGAACTGAGCAGAGAGCAGAGACACAGGCAGACTCCAGATAAACTGGCTGCCGCTTTTTGCTGTGTCACAATAAACTCTAGCCTCCATGCATGCACTGTGTGACTACTTTTCTGGGGCAGGAGGCAAATGGGTCTGCACCTTGCCAGGCCCTTTAAAATTTGGAGTTTTGAATTCCAGCCACCTGCTAGAGATAACATACACAAGATCTGTGGTGCCAGGTGCAGCAACCTCTGGGGGACAGACAGGTTCAGGGCAGGGATCTGAGAAAAGCTCAGGACACAGGAGATTGTTTGCTTTTTTGTTGGGGCGTCCTGAACAGTGGTGTCCAGGAGTTCCCTTTCCTGGGGATGAGAGGTCAGGGTGACATCATCTTCCTCCTCCACCCCCCTCCCCTCCCTCTCCCCCGGCCCCTCCTCCCTGCCACTCACTCTCCCCCACTCCCCCCAGCACAATCAGACTTCAGAGAGAAACACAGCACCTCCAGTGGAGACTGGAGTCTCTTACACTAAACCCTGCTCTTCCTGTGCCTGGCAGGGGCAACTTTTTAAGGACAAGCCCGTTTATGAGCCAGCCCAACAGGCCTCTCAGAAGACCAACACAGGTCCCCCACATGTACCAAATCTACTGACTAAAATGTGCTCTAAAACATCAGCTTCTGGTGGAAATAGGACCAGACTTGCTTTTCTAAAAAAATTTAAAACATTTTTAAATTTTTTTAAAGATTTTTTATTTATTCATTTGAGAGAGAGAGCAAGCAAGAGCATGAGTAGGGGGGAGGGGCAGAGGGAGAAGCAGACTCCCCGCTGAGCAGGGAGCCCAATTCAGGACTGGATCCCAGGACCCTGGGATCATGACCCGACCTGAAGGCAGATGCTTAGTGAACTGAGCCACCCAGGAGCCCCAAAGTTTTAAATTTTTATATCTTATTTTTAATTTTTTAATCTTTTATTATATATATATATATATATATATATATATATTCTTTTTTTTTCTCCCTCTTTTTTTTGGTATCAGGCTTATAATTTTTTGTTCATTTGTTGGTTTGTTTGTTTCCTTCTCTTATTTTTTGGATCACACTCCTTTTTTTTTCTTCTTCTTTCTTTACTCTTTTTTCTTCTTTTTCTCTTGTTCTTTGGAATCAGGCTTATAGTTTTTTGTTTGCTTATTTGTATTTTTGTTCCTTTTCCTTTTGTCTTGGGTCAGGCTTTTTATTTTTTTCTTTTCCAGGCTTAACAAACAGATCAAAACACACCTAGTTAAAGGTTCAAACACTTCCCACTACACAGAAGGAGGAACTCTGTAGAGGATGGACCAGTGGAAAAGAGCAACCAAAACACAACAGCATACACCAGAAACACTTCCTGAAGTTTTCATTGTTGTTGTTAGTGTTGTTTTTGTTTTTTTCCTTTCTTCTTTTCTTTTCTGGACAAAATGACAAGATGGAAAAATTCACCCCAAAAGAAAGAACAGGAGATAATATTCACAGCCAGGGGTTTAATCAATGCAGATGTAAGTAAGATGCCTGAACTAGAATTTAAAACAACAATTATAAGGATACTAACTGGGCTTGAAGAAAGCATAGAAGATACTAGAGAATCCCTTTCTGTAGAGGTAAAAGAACTAAAATCTAGTCAGGCAGAAATTAAAATTGCTATAACTGTGATAGAGTTCCAAATGAAGACCATCAAAATGAAGATGAACAATGCAGAAGAGCAAATCAATGATATAGAACATAAAATTATGGGAAATAAGCTGAAAAGAAGAGGGAAAGAAAACTATTAGATCATGGAGTTAGACTTAGGGAACTCAGCAAATCTATAAAGCAAAATAATATCCTTATTATAGGAGTCCCAGAAGAAGAGTGGGAAAAACAGGCAGAAGGTTTATTTGAACAAATTATAGTTGAAAACTTCCCCAATCTGGAGAAGGAAACAGGCATTTAAGTCCAAGAAGCTCAGAGAACTCCCCTTATAATCAACAAAAATAGGTCAACACCACAACATATTATATTGAAACTTGCAAATTACAAAGATAAAGTCCTGAAAGTAGTTCAGGACAAGAGGTCCTTAACCTACAAAAGTAGACACATAAAGCTGGCAGCAGACCTGTCCACAGAGACCTGGCAGGCCAGAAAGGACTGGCATGATATATTCAATGTGTTAAATGGGAAAAATATGCAGCCAAGAATACTTTATCCAGCAAAGCTGTCATTCAGAGTAGAAGGGATAAAGAGTTTCCAAGACAAACAGAAATTAAAGGAATTTGTGACCACTAAACCAGACTTGCAAGAAACATTAAAGGGGACCCTTATGTTTCTTTATGTAAAGAAAGACCGAAAGTAACAAAGACCAGAAAGGAACAGACAATCTAAAGAACATTGACTTTGGAAATAATATAATGACACTAAATTCATATCTTTCAGTAATCACTCTGAATATAAATGGACTCAATGCTCCAATCAAAAGACATTGGGTATCGGGATGGATTAAAAAAAAAAAAATCCATCAATATGCTGCTTACAAGAGAGTCATTTTAGACACAAAGACACCTCCAGATTGAAAGTGAGGGGGTGGAGAGCCATTTATCATGGTAATGGATATCAAAAGAAAGCTGGGATAGCAATCCTTATACGAGACAAATAGATTTTAAACCAAAGACTGTATGTAATAAGAGATGAAGAAGGACACTGTATCATAATAAGGGGTCTACCCAACAAGAAGTTCTAACAATTGTAAATATTTATGCCTCTAACCTGGGAGCAGCCAAATAAATCAATTGATACCAAACAAACTCATTGATAATAATACAATAATAATAGTAGGGGACGTTAACACCCTACTCACAGCAATGGACAGATCATCTAAGCAGAAGATCAGGGCTTTGAATGACACATTGGAACAGATGGACATTATTTTGGACAGATCTACCTTGATGGTAATGAAGCTCAAGCCTCAGGGCTTCTTACTTGCAAGGATCCCTTCAATATTTATACTATATAATTTATATACTCACCTGATACACACACACACTAACATGTTCTATATTTATATAAATATGTATTTTTATAAATTTTTATGTATTTTATATAAATATATAAATTTAGAGCATGTGAATATATATATATAGCATATATACAAGTGTATATATGTGTATGTAGCATGTGAGTATGTAAGTTATATAGTATATACTATATAATATAGAAGTGAATGTGATGTCTAATTATTTAGATTTATACACTATCATGTGAAATTTTAAAGGAATTTGAATTATTCTTTCATATATCTTATTACCTTATTAAATTTAATTATTCTGCAGAGATAACAACCCTATATAATTAAAACATAATTGAAGAAACTGTTCTAGTTGAGACTCAAAGCATACACTGAAAGAAAGAAGATTTCACAAATGTTGATATGTCAAACCTTTCACATATGAAATAGAAACTAACAACTTTTATGGTCAATTTATAAAGACATGGAATGGAATCATGATAGCCACTAGAGTAGAGATAATGAAAATCACAACAAAAGGTAAAGAACATGAGAATCAGAACATCTCCAAACTAGAAATGAAAAAGCAGAAGGAATATGCAAGTAATAGTAAAGTAATGCATGGTTTATAGGATCTGAACAGTCCATATGAGAATACAAATAATAGCTTCATTTTGAGGAATTATTTAACTTTGGTAGATGAAGTGAACTTCCATAATTTTTATTTAAATACAGTTTATGTTGTCATAATGTAAAATTCATAATCCAATTTGAAGAAGATACAGCAAAATAGTGAGTGTCAGGAATTAAGAATTATTTCAGAGTTGTCACTACACAAGGATAGTTAAAATGCCTTGAAATTTACAGCTCATATAATAAAAACACTTGAAGCTTCCCTATGTTTGACAAATCTGAAAATGTACACCACATTACCACTAAAATATTGAGATAAATTTCTTCAAGCCATCAATACTAATAAGCAATATTAGTCAACTATGCTAAAGAAAAAGATGAATTTTCTTTCTGTTCTCTCTTCAGAATATTATTTTAAAAATGTATTATCATCTGAAGGCAAAATTTAAAAAATAACCAAAATATAGATAAATATATTTATTTGAGAAAATTAATTAGTATCCTTTGTTTTCTTCTAGATTAGATGTTTGTGGTATACATAATACTTCCATAATTTATAGTTTGTGGTAATTTATTTTATCATTTTAAATATTCACTTTAATAACAACGTTCATAATTTTATAAACTATTATATATAATTTTTTAGTCCCACAAAATTGGGAAATGGCCCAGTGTGGTGATAAATATGTAATAGATTATCACCTTTCATTCATTCATATAACATGTGTCAAAATATGTGACATAAACATATAATATGTATCAAAATGTGGACAGAAACATGTAACCTGTATTTATAAAGTAATGATAGTGCACTTTCCCTGCATCTGTAAGCAGTAAGATATTATAGAGCCCACAGATGACTTCAAAGTGACTCAGTTCTCAAAAGCCCACATCAAAGAGATTCATACTTGACTCTTGTTATAAAATTCCCATCAGTCGGCAACTGCTATGATTAAAAAACAAAGACAAAAAAACAACAACAAAAAATCAACCCCCCCCCAAAAAAAACCAAAACCCTGGAAAATGTTCAGCACATTTATGAGATCTTGAAACCTGAGAAGGTTCAGGGATTTGAAACTGCTGGTGGAAGCACAAACGCGACATGATTGCTTCTCAAGGTAGAGTTGGGTTGGTTTTGACAAATATGACTGACCATAAGAAAACACCACTGATGACAAGATTGCCAGATTAGCAAAGGATATTAATACCACTCTAATCAAGGGGACATGGGGGCTCTCCTTTCCTCACTGAAGGCACCTGATTCTGTCTTTAACAGCATCACCAAACCTCATTGTCAGATCAGGTACAGCTGCCCTCTCTGCTTGCCAGGGGTATTGCATCTTCATCATGGGAGTCAAGTTGGAGGCAAGAGGAGGAAGGTTTAAGAGAAAAAAGGGCATGGGGAGTGATGAAGAGCATGTCTCTCTTGAATTCCAAATCACAGAGAAGACTTAACTCCATCTTGTGTTGGATGAAGAGGTGAACTTAAAATCAAATATGAAATCTAATCTTTAGAATACAAAGCACATCATTTTATGTTATTTATTTTTTAAACCTATCGTTTTAATAACAGAAAATATATAGAATTACCCTGAGTTATCATTTTTAATTCCATTATTCTGTGGAAGCCAGTAGATGATTTCTCCATAGATTATAGTGTGTATTATCTACTGAAGAAAAAAAAAATCTGTGTTTAATTCAATATATTAACAGCAACAATAAATACCTAATACAAATGTGAAAATATTTTAGGAATCATATACTTGGTTGTAGACTCAGATTTCTAGTCATGGGATACTTAACTTATAAAAACAGTAAACATGCTTCAAAATGTTATTTCAGTAAATGATTATGTATTCAATATTCTGGTAGAAACACAGAAATTATTATGCCATCTTAGGGGAGGGAGATACTTCTTTAAGTTATGGTTAATAGAAGAATGTCTGTGGATATCACCCTTGAAAGACTAGTAGATTTTGAATTTCTAGAGAGATGTAAAAGAATGTAATCTTTAACACAGAGATTTTAAATGACAGATATAGTTGGTGTGGGAGATTAGTGTCATGAAATATGCCTAAATTTACTCAACACAAATTCATGATAGTATTTATTTCTTTGTAGTGTAAGTGATAGAATTAAAAATCTGTATGCTTATCTCACATAATTAATGCATTTTACATGCTTACGTTTTTTTATTGCACCATAGAAAGAGAATAAATGTAAAGTTTTATACATTTTATTTTTGTGTCCTTTTTGTTGCTATCTAATTCATAAAGCAGCAATATATTTTCTAGAAGCATCTTTTTTTTTAAGTAAATTACTATAGACCACATAGCTTGGCTATTAAACTTTAAAAGAGGGCATGGAATTAAATGACAACTACACAGAGATGATCCAAAGATGAAAATAATATCAACAAGGTCATATCTGCCAAAAGAATTTAAATCATTCAATTGGTTAAAATGTTCCCTTCATTTCTCCCTGTTACATAGAAACCAATCTGACCCCGAGGCAACTCAAAAGATTAATTGTACCTTTTCTACTTATTCCCTTTATGGGATATTAGAAGTTCACTTAAAAAAATCCCTGGGAACAAACAGCAAGACTTCTCAATTATTTTCGAAACATATGCATAAGGAACTTCTCTAGGGTAGAAATAAACTGAATGAAACTCATCCTCCATGAAAACAATCCTTAGCTGGAAACAGAGGGAGATTTCCTATGACAAAAACACTTTGTAACAAACACACAAAAAAAGAAAGACAGTTAGGATCTTAACATAGTAGCTTGTGTTGATTTAAAAGTGTTTGGTAGGCATCTTGGACATATTAGAATTTGGTTCAGATATAAAATTATTTCAAAATGAAAAATAAATTTTGTCTCTTCACCCTTGAGATTTTAAAGAAACCTTATGAAAAGATAGAACAGTATCAAAATACATTTTATTCTGTCCTTGAGCCAACTGAAAGCTTTGTATTTTCAAAGGTTGCTTTGATACTTCAGAATATATGTTTGAAAAATGTTAAAGATCTTGTTTCTATAATTTGGTTTTATTAATACATAGTAAAGAAGGAGAAACTTTAGGTTAAAATGCTAAAATGGTTTATATGACACCAATGCATTTGTATAGAAAATAGAATAAAATTACCAGACTAATGTTTATGCTACAGGATAGATATATATCAATGGATATCTTCTGTTTTGTGGAGTTAGGTTAATGTATATATATTTCATAAAAGTATGTCATAGTTTTTTTTTTAATTTTTTATTGTTATGTTAATCACCATACATTACATCATTAGTTTTTGATGTAGTGTTCCATGATTCATTGTTTGTGCATAACACCCAGTGCTCCACGCAGAATGTGCCCTCTTTAATACCCATCACCAGGCTAACCCATGCCCCCACCCCCCTCCGCTCTAGAACCCTCAGTTTATTTTTCAGAGTCCATCGTCTCTCATGGTTTGTCTCCCCCACCAACTTACTCCCCATCATTCTTCCCCTCCTGCTATCTTCTTCTTATTTTTTTTTCTTAACATATATTGCATTATTTGTTTCAGAGGTACAGATCTGTGATTCAACAGTCTTGAACAATTCACAGTGCTCACCATAGCACATACTTTCCCCAATGTCTACCACCCAGCCACCCAGCCCTCCCACACCCCCACGACTCCAGCAACCCTCAGTTTGTTTCCTGAGATTAACAATTCCTCAAATCAGTGAAGTCATATGATACATGTCTTTCTCTGATTAACTTATTTCGCTCAGCATAATACCCTCCAGTTCTATCCACGTCGTTGCAAATGGCAAGATCTCATTCCTTTTTATGGCTGCATAATATTCCATTGTGTATATATACCACCTCTTCTTTATCCATTCTTCTGTCGATGGACATCTTCACTCTTTCCACAGTTCGGCTATTGTGGACATTGCTGCTATAAACATTGGGGTGCATGTAACCCTTCGGATCCCTAAATTTGTATCTTTGGGGTAAATACTCAGTAGTGCAATTGCTGGATCGTATGGTAGCTCTATTTTCAAATGTTTGAGGAACCTCCATACTGTTTTCCAGAGTGGCTGCACCAGCTTGCATTCCCACCAACAGTGGAGGAGGGTTCCCCTTTCTCCGCATCCCCGCCAACATCTGTCGATTCCTGACTTGATAATTTTAGCCATTCGGACTGGTGTGAGGTGGTATCTCATTGAGGTTTTGATTTGGATTTCCCTGATGCCGAGTGATGTTGAGCACTTTTTCATGTGTCTGTTGGCCATTTGGATGTCTTCTTTGGAGAAATGTCTGTTCATGTCTTCTGCCCATTTCTTGATTGGATCATTTGTTCTTTGGGTGTTGAGTTTGATAAGTTCTTTATACATTTTGGATACTAGCCCTTTATCCGAAATGTTATTTGCAAATATTTTCTCCCATTGTGTCAGTTGTCTTTTGCTTTTGTGGACTGCTTCTGTTGCTGTGCAAAAGCTTTTTATCTTGATGAAATCCCAATAGTTCATTTTTGCCCTTGCTTCCCTTGCCTTTCGCGATGTTTCTAGGAAGAAGTTGCTGCGGCTGAGGTCAAAGAGGTTGCTACCTGTGTTCTCCTTTAGGATTTTGATGGACTCCTGTCTCACGTTTAGGTCTTTCAACCATTTGGAGTCTATTTTTGTGTGTGGTGTAAGAAAACGGTCCAGTTTCATTCTTCTGCATGTGGCTGTCCAATTTTCCCAACACCATTTGTGGAAGAGACTGTCTTTCTTCCATTGGACATTCTTTCCTGCTTTGTCAAAGATTAGTTGACCATAGAGTTGAGGGTCCATTTCTGGGCTCTCTATTCTGTTCCATTGATCTATGTGTCTGTTTTTGTGCCAGTACCATACTGTCTTGATGATGACAGCTTTGTCATAGAGCTGGAAGTCCGGAATTGTGATGCCGCCAGCTTTGCTTTCCTTTTTCAACATTCCTCTGGCTATTCGGGGTCTCTTCTGGTTCCATACAAATTTTAGGATTATTTGTTCCATTTCTTTGAAAAAAGTGGATGGTATTTTGATGGGGATTGCATTGAATGTGTAGATTGCTCTAGGTAGCATTGACATCTTCACAATGTTTGTCCTTCCAATCCATGAGCATGGAACGTTTTTCCATTTCTTTGTGTCTTCCTCAATTTCTTTCATGGGTATTTTATAGTTTTCTGAGTACAGATCCTTTGCCTCTTTGGTTAAATTTATTCCTAGGTATCTTATGGTTTTGGGTGCAGTTGTAAATGGGATCGACTCCTTGATTTGTCTCTCTTCTGTCTTGTTGTTGGTGTATAGGAATGCCACTGATTTCTGTGCATTGATTTTATATCCTGCTACTTTAGTGAATTCCTGTACGAGTTCTAGCAGTTTTGGGGTGGAGTCTTTTGGGTTTTCCACATACAGTATCATATCATCTGCAAAGAGTGAGAGTTTGACTTCCTCTTTGCCAATTTGGATGCCTTTGATTTATTTTTGTTGTCTGATGGCTGTGGCTAGGACTTCCAAAACTATGTTGAATAGCAGTGGTGATAGTGGACATCCCTGCCACATTCCTGATGTTAGGGGAAAAGCTCTCAGCTTTTCCCCATTGAGAATGATATTTGCTGTAGGTTTTTCATAGATGGCTTTTATGATATTGAGGTATGTACCCTCTATCTCTATACTCTGGAGAGTTTTGATCAAGAAAGGATGCTGTACTTTGTCAAATGCTTTTTCTGCATCTATTGAGAGGATCATATGATTCTTGTTCTTTCTTTTGTTAATGTATTGTATCACTTTGATTGATTTGCGGATGTTGAACCAACCTTGCAGCCCAGGGATAAATCCCACTTGGTCATGGTGAATAATCCTTTTAATGTACTGTTGGATCCTATTGGCTAGTATTTTGGTGAGAATTTTTGCATCCATGTTCATCAGGGATATCGGTCTGTAATTCTCCTTTTTAATGGGGTCTTTGTCTTGGTTTTGGGATCAGGGTAATGGTGGCTTCATAAAACGAGTTTGGAAGTTTTCCTTCCATTTCTATTTTTTGGAAGAGTTTCAGAAGAATAGGTATTAATTCTTCTTTAAATGTTTGTTAGAATTCCCCTGGGAAGCCATCTGGCCCTGGGCTCTTGTTTGTTGGGAGATTTTTGATGACTGCTTCAAATTCCTTTCTGGTTATGGGTCTGTTCAGGTTTTCTATTTCTTCCTGGTTCAGTTTTGGTAGTTGATACATCTCTAGGAAAGCATCCATTTCTTCCAGATTATCTAATTTGTTGGCATATAGTTGCTCATAATATGTTCTTATACTTGTTTGTATTTCTTTGGTGTTGGTTGGGATCTCTCCTCTTTGATGATTTTGTTGATTTGGGTCATTTCTCTTTTCTTTTTGATAAGTCTAGCCAAGGGTTTATCAATCTTGTTAATTCTTTCAAAGAACCAGCTCCTAGTTTCGTTGATCTGTTCTACTGTTCTTTTGGTTTCTATTTCATTGATTTCTGCTCTGATCTTTATTATTTCTCTTCTCTGCTGGGTTAGGCTTTATTTGCTGTTTTTTTTCTCTAGCTCCTTTAGGTGTAGGGTTAGGTTGTGTATTTGAGACCTTTCTTGTTTCTTGAGAAAGGCTTGTATTGCTATATACTTTCCTCTCAGGACTGCCTTTGCTGCATTCCAATGATTTTGAACAGTTGTGTTTTCATTTTCATTGGTATCCATGAATTTTTTTAATTCTCCTTTAATTTCCTGGTTGACCCATTCATTCTTTAGTAGGATGCTCCTTAGCCTCCATGTATTTGAGTTCTTTCTGACTTTCCCCTTGTGATTGAGTTCTAGTTTCAAAGCATTGTGGTCTGAAAATATGCAGGGAATAATCCCAATCTTTTGGTATTGGTTGAGACCTGATTTGTGAACTAGGATGTGATCAATTCTGGAGAATGTTCCATGGGCACTAGAGAAGAATGTGTATTCTGTTGCTGTGGGATGAAATGTTCTGAATATGTCTGTGAAGTCCATTTGGTCCAGTGTTTCATTTAAAGTCTTTATTTCCTTGTTGATCTTTTGTTTAGATGATCTGTCCATTTCAGTCAGGGGGGGTGTTAAAGTCCCCTACTATTATTGTATTATTGTCAATGTGTTTCTTTGCTTTTGTTATTAATTGCCTTATATAATTGGCTGCTCCCATGTTAGGGGCATAGATATTTACAATTGTTAGATCTTCTTGTTGGATAGACCCTTTAAGTAGGATATAGTGTCCTTCTTTATCTCTTATTACAGTCTTTGTTTTAAAATCTAATTTGTCTGATATAAGAATTGCCACCCCAGCTTTCTTTTGGTGTCCATTAACATGGTAAATGGTTTTCCACCCCCTCATTTTCAATTTGGGGGTGTCTTTGGGTCTAAAATGAGTCTCTTGCAGACAGCATATAGATGGGTCTTGTTTTTTAATCCAATCTGATAGCCTGTGTGTTTTGATTGGGGCATTTAGCCCATTTACATTCAGGGTAACTATTGAAAGATATGAATTTATTGCCTGTAAGGTGACTGTTACTGTATATTGTCTGTGTTCCTTTCTGCTCTATGCTGCTTTTAGGCTCTCTCTTTGCTTAGAGGACCCCTTTCAATATTTCTTGTAGGGCTGGTTTTGTTTTTGCAAATTTCTTTAGTTTTTGTTTGTCCTGGAAGCTTTTTATCTCTCCTTCTATTTTCAACGACAGCCTAGTTGGATATAGTATTCTTGGCTGCATATTTTTCTCGTTTAGTGCTCTGAAGATATCATGCCAGTCCTTTCTGGCCTGCCAGGTCTCTGTGGATAGGTCTGTTGCCAGTCTAATGTTTCTACCATCGTAGGTTACATATCTCTTCTCCTGAGCTGCTTTCAGGATTTTCTCTTTGTCTCTGAGACTCATAAGTTTTACTATTAGATGTCGGGGTGTTGACCTATTTTTATTGATTTTGAGAGGGGTTCTCTGTGCCTCCTGGATTTTAATGCCTGTTTCCTTCCCCACATTAGGGAAGTTCTCTGCTATAATTGTTCCAATATACCTTCTGCCCCTCTCTCTCTCTTTCTTCTTCTTCTGGGATCCCAATTATTCTAATGTTTCATCTTATCATATTGCTTATCTCTCGATCTGCCCTCGTGATCCTGTAGTTGTTTATCTCTCTTTTTCTCAGCCTCTTTATTTTCCATCATTTGGTCTTCTATATCACTGATTCTCTCTTCTGCCTCATTTATCCTAGCAGTTAGTGCCCCCATTTTTGATTGCACCTCATTAATAGCCTTTTTGATTTCGACTTGGTTAGATTTTAGTTCTTTTATTTCTCCAGAAAGAGTTTCTCTAATAACTTCCACTCATTTTTCAAGCCCAGCTAGTATCTTTAAAGTCATGATTCTCAACTCTAGGTCCAATATCGTACTAATGTCCGTATTGAGTAGGTCTCCGGCAGATGGTACTACCTCTTGTTCTTTTTGCTGAGGTGATTTTTTCGTCTTGTCATTTTGTCCAGAGGATAATAGATGAATGAGAGAACAAAATGCTAACAGGTTAACAACGTCCCCAACAAATATACTCTATACAAATCATAAAAGACCTGAAACCAGGGGAAAAGAAAGGGAAAGAAAGAAAGAAGAAAGAGAAAAAAAAAGAAAGAAAAAGAAAAAGATAAAAACAAACAAAAACAGAACAAAACAAAAAAAAACAGAATATGATCAAATATGATCAAGCTAGTGCATAGATCAGTGGCACACACTAGATTTTGGGTGTATTTTGGTCTGTTAGCAGAACGTACCTCCTAAAATTTTAAAGGAAGAAAGACATATATGTACAAAATAAGGTTTGATATAATGAAGGGATGGAAAATGACTGTAAAATGAAAATTATAAAACATTTTGTAAAAGGAATTGATAAGAAGTTGTTTGAAAAAAGAAAGAAGAAGGTTTAAAAAAAAGAAAGAAAGAAAAAAGGGAGAGAATGTGATCAGGCAGGAGACTAGAACAAAGCCATACATTAGTGATTTAGGGTATATTTTGATCTGTTAGAAGAAACTGTATCTCAAAATTTTAAAGAGAGAACAACTTATATATATATGCCCAAAATAAGAGTAACTACTATTAAGGGATAAAATATGACTCTAAAAATGAAAAATAAAAAATGTTTTTTTAAAAAGGGATTGATAAGATGTTGGCTGAAAAAGGGAAAAAGAAAAATTCAAAAAAAAAGTTAAAAAAATTAACTTTGAAAAACTAATGAATCATGGTAAAAAAGCCATTAATTCTATGTGGAGTGTTCCCCTAGCGCTGGAGTTCTCCTGTTCTCCTTGATCGGTAAACTTGGTCTTGGCTTGCTGGGTGTTCCTGCTGATCTTCTGGGGGTGGGGCCTGTTGCCGTGGTTTCCAAATGTCTTTGCTGGAGGCGGAATTGCCCCGCCCTTGTCGGTCCGGGCTAAGCAATCTGCTCGGGTTTGCTCTCAGGAGCTTTTGTTCCCTGCAAGCTCTCAGTACAGCTTTGGAGGACCAGAGTGAAAATGGTGGCCTCCCAATATCAGCCCAGAGGACCTGAGAACTCGGGGCCCCGCTCCTGAGTGCACCTCCAGAGAAAAGCAGTCACTCCCGTCTCCCCGGTCTCCGGCCGCACTCCGTGCTCACCCGGCCTCTGTCCAAGTGTTTCTATCTCTGGCTCACGACCCTGTGTGGAGTCTCCAAACCCAGCAGATCCCTGTGGTGTGCTTCCGCACCGCCTCTCTCCGGGGGAGTAAGGGGAGTCTCACCAGCTCTGCTGCTTGTTGGGTCCCTGCTGGAGGAGCCGTGCCCCGACTGGGCCGCGGTTCACAGTTTATGGCAACCCCGAGCTGAGAGCCCACGCCTTGATTCTGTCTCTGCAGCCGGCTTCCCCGCTCCGATACCCGGGACTTCTGCTGCACTCAGGCACACCCGGTCTTTCTGTGACCCCGAGGGTCCTGAGACCACACTGTCCCGCGAGGTTTCCACCCCCAGTTTAGCCACTGGAGCGAAGTCCCTCAGCGGAGCCAACTTTTAAAAGTTCCGATTTTGTGCTCCGCGGCTCTAGCACTTGCCAGAAGCAGCCGACGGAGGCCCCCTCCCCCACCATCTATCCTCCCAAATATCACCTCGGATTCACTTCTCCGCACCTCCTACCTTCCAGTAAGAGGTCGCTTTTCTGTTCAGAGTGTTGTTGCTATTCTTTTCTTTGATTTCCTGTTGAGTTTGTAGGTGTTCAGATGGTTTGATCCCTATCAGCTGAATTCCTGAGACCAGACAAAATCCAGGTCTCCTACTCCTCCGCCATCTTACTCCGCCTGTCATAGTTTTGTTTTAAGGATATAATTTGTTGTGTAAAAACCGTGTATTTTATGCATATAGTTAATGTAATTTCCCTGACAGAACTTTGAGGTGACAGACTTTGAATACAACATAGGGTGAGATGGGATAACATTTGCAATTAAGAGATAACAGGTAATAAGTTTACATCAACTTTGACCAAAGATTATAAATTGCTGAAGTGTACAAGAATTTCATGCTTAACAGAAATGAGAGTATATTTCAAAGTAAAACTTTTTCAAAAGCAACAATGTATTGAAAGGTACACAATAATGTGATAATTATGGAAACTTTTATATATAAATTTTATAAATATGTGTTGGCTTTTGCAATTGTTGCTGAATGTTTTAGTGTTGTTTAAATTGCATATTTTTTCAAGTTTTCCATGAGAAAATTCTAGAACTTGAAAAGGTATTCAGCACAAAATTGTTGAGAAGACTGACCTATGTGTTTGAAAATTATTTTAGGTAACTTTTAATGAAAGTACATGATACTGTACTATAATATTACAGAAAAGTATATAAATCATACGTAGATTTTTCCAAAGTGAACATATCATTGTAACCAATGCTGAGTTCAAGAAATAGAACACTGCAGATATTACAGATATAGCCTTCCAGTCACTATCCTTTCTCCAAAGGTAAATAATATAGTGACCTTTATTTATTATTTATTTATTTTAGATGCTATTCTTCTTTTTTTTTAGTGTTTTAAGTTTTTATTTAAATTCTAGTTAGTTAACATAGAGTGTAATATTATTTTCAGTGGTAGAATTTAGTGATTCATCACTTATATATAACACCCAGTATTCATCACAAGTGTCCTCCTCAATACCCATCACCCATTTAGCCCAACCCCATCCATACCTCTCCTTCAGCAACCCTCAGTTTATTCTCTATAGTTAAGAGTCTAGTATGGTTTGTCTCCCTTTCTCTTTTTTTTTTTTCCCCTATGTTCATCTGTTTTGCTTCTTTTTTTTTTTTTAAGATTTTATTTATTAGAGAGAGAGAGAGAGTAGTGTATTTTCAAATGAAGAGAGAGCAAGCACGAACTGGGCTAGGGCAGAGGGAGAGGGAGAGAATCTCAAGCAGACTCCATGCTAAGCAGAGCCTGACTTAGGGCTCAATTCCACAGCCCTGAGTCATGACCTGAACAGAAATCAAGAGTCTGACACTTAACCAACAGAGCCAACCAGGAGCCCCTGTTTTGTTTCTTAAATTCCACATATGAGTGAAATCGTATGGCATTTAATTTCTCTGACTTATTTTTCTTAGCATAATACACTCTAGCTTTATCCACATTGTCGCAAATGGCAAGATTTCCTTATTATGGCTTAGTAATATTCCATTGTATATATATATACCACCTCTTCTTTAGCCATTCATCTGTTGATGGACATTTGGGCTCTTTTCATAATTTGGCTATTGTCGATAATGCTGCTATAAACATCAGGGTGCATGTGCCCATTTAAATCAGTATTTTTGTATCCTTTGGGTAAATATCTAGTAGTGCAATTGCTGAGTCATAGGTAGTTCTATTTTTAACTTTTTGAGGAAGCTCCATACTGTTTTCCAGAGTGGCTGCACCAGTTTACATTCCCACCAATAGTGTAAGAGAGTTCCCCTTTCTCCATGTCCTCACCAACATCTGTTGTTTCCTGTGTTGTTAATTTTAGCAATTCTGACAGGTGTGAGGTGTTATCTCATTGTAGTTTTGATTTGTATTTCCCTGATGATGAGTGATGGTGAACATCTTTTCATGTGTCTATTAGACATCCATATGTCTTCTTTGGAAAAATGTCTCTTCATGTCTTCTGCCCATTTCTTTTTTTTCTTTTTTAAAATATTTTATTTATTTATTTGACAGAAAGAGAGATCACAAGTAGGCAGGCAGACAGGCAGAGGGAGAGGGAGAAGCAGGCTTCCTGCTGAGCACGAAGCCTGATGGGGGGCTCGATCCCAGGATGCTGGGACCATGACCTGAGCCAAAAGCAGACGCCCAACCAACTGAGCCACCCAGGTGCCCCTTTCTGCCCATTTCTTAACTGGATTATTTGTTTTTTGCGTGTTGAGTTTGAATAATTCTTTATAGATTTTGGATATTAACCCTTTATTGAATATGTCATTTGCAAATATCTTCTCCTATTTAGTAGGTTGTTTAGTTTTGTTGATTGTTTCCTTTGCTGTGCAGAAGCTTTTTATCTTGATAAAGTCCCAATAATTCATTTTTGCTTTTGTTTCCCTTGCCTCCAGAGACATGTTTGGTAAGAAGTTGCTATGGTTGATGTCAAAGAGGTTGCTGTCTGTGTTCTTCTCTAGGATTTTGATGGTTTCCTCTCTCACATTTAGCTCTTTCATCCATTTTGAATTAATTTTTTGTGTATGGTGTTTCATTCTTCTGCAAGTTGCTGTCAAGTTTTCCCAACACCCTTTGTTGAAGAGACTTTTTTCCATTGGATATTCCTTCCTGCTTTGTTGAAGATGAGTTGACCATATAGTTGTGGGTCCATTTCTGGGTTTTCTATTCTGTTCCATTGATCTATATGTCTGTTTTTGTGCTATAGTGACTTTTACAATTGTACATTGTACAATGTACAAAACAATATAAACTGTTTTGGATTTCATCAAAATGAAATTATGCAGTTCTTATGTTGTTCCTAGTATCTGTCTTCTTTAGCTCAGTTTTCTGTGGAGTCATCATATTATCATGTGTAGTAATTATTATTCCCATTACTTATATAACATTCTATAGAATGAATATATGACAACTTATTTCTCCACTCTACTGTGAACAGACGTAGGTTATTTCTAGGATGAGTCTGATATAAATAGTGCTATAATAAACATTTTGGTATATGTCTTTTTGTGAATATATATATGAATTTCTGCTTGACATATTTGGAAGAATGAAAATTTTGGATCATAGAATATAAATATTTTGTGTCTTAGTAGGTATTGCCAAGAAGCTCTCCAAATTGGTTATACCAGGGGTGTCTGGCTGGCTCAGTCAGTAAAGCACACAACTCTTGATCTCAGGGTTGTGACTTCAAGCCCTATGTTGTGCACAGAGATTACTAGAAAAAAAGAAATAAAACATACCTCCACACAAATTGGTTAACCAGTTTACATCCCATATGAATGAATTTGTTTGATGATTAGTGGTTGATGGACTAGAATCTTTTCATGTGTTTTTAAAACTATTTCAGTATATTTACCCTAAAGTGTTGACTCAAGTTTTGCCCATGTTTATTGGAATCATCTATCCTTTGTCATTGATTTGTAAAGGCTATTTTTTTTTTTAATGCAGGACACAAATCCTCCTTTATAAAAGAAACACATATCCAGTATCATCTCTGGCTCAGAGGCTTAACTTTTCGGTCTCCATCGGTGTCTTTTAATGAGCAAACACTCTTCATTTTAATGTGACTCAAATTTCAAATCTTTTAGTTAATGTTTATTTGTGTCTTATTTGCAATCATAAAATTATTTTGTTATGTTTAGAAATTGAAAATTTTTTCACATTAAACTTAAAATCCATCTGGAATTAATTTTTTCATGTGGTGTGAGGTAGATTTCAAGATCCACTTATTTTTCAAATGGATATTCAATTGACCCAGAACCCTTTACTTAAAAGATTATTCTTTTACCCACTGCCTTATGAATGTTTGTTTATAAACTCTGTATCCCATTGGTCAATGATTATTTGTGCCAACTTCATACAGGCTTGCTGAATATACAGTTCTTTATGCCTGTTATACATCCTCTAGTTTTTATTTTTTTAATTTCTGAAGTTTGCATTGGCTATACTTTTTCTATTTATCTATCTGTATTGTCAGATTACACAAAAATCTGCCTTACTCACACATGGAAATTCACAAATACACACAGAGAGGATATTTGTTTAGATCTTAATTTCCTTGTTAATGACTTCTGGATTATTGTTTTATTCCTAGGTATGTGATGTTTTTGACAATATTACAAATGGTTTCAGTTTACATGTGCTCTTTGCTGTTGTATATAAATGCATTTGATGTTTTTTCCACTTTTAACATTTTATTGAAGCATAATTTACATATAATAAACTGCACATACTTAAAATATAAAATCTGATGTGTGTTAACACTTACAAATATCCATAAAAAATCACCAGAATCCCAGAATAAACATTTTTTATCACCCACATAACCTCCTTTATATTCTTTTGTAAATCATTTCTCCCATTCCTTCACCATGAACCCAAATACTGAAATGAATTCTGTCACTTTAGATTAATTTTCATGTTCTAGATTTATATATAAATGAAATCAAGTGCTTTATATTTTCTGACTTCTTTTACTCAGCTAATTTATTTGGGAACTCATCCATTTTTGTTACATGTATTAGTAAATCATTACTCTTAATTGCTGAATATCATTTATCAGTATGTCATTTAATTTATTATATGTATATACCATGAATTTTTCATCCATTCACCTGTTGATTGACATATGGGTCATGTGAGATTTGGCTAATACAAATAAACCTGCTATGATCATTTGTATTCAAGTAAACTTATGTTTTTTTTCCCCTATGGAATAGGATCAATAAGAGCAATAATGAGATCAATACGAATAAAGCAGTAGCTAGAGTATAAGTATTTCATTTTGTACTAAGCATATGATTTTTTTAAAGCCGACTGATGATAAATTACAATGACTGATTATAGAATGTGACAGCAATTTTCACTCATAGGATAAACACAACTTGGTCACAGTGATTTTTTTCTTTTAGAATATTGTTGGGTTCTATATGGAAAAATATTTTTATCCATGTTCATGATGCATATTGCTGTGTATTTTTTTTTCTTTTCCAATGTATTTTTCTGGTTTTGTTATGAGTATGATGCTGGCTTAATAAAATGAGCTAGAAAGAGTTCTCTTCTCTTCAATTTTCTTGGAATAATTGTGGTAGTATTGGTATCAGTTCTCCCATAAATGTTGATAGAATTGACCAGTTAAGCCATTTGAGCTTGCAGTTTAATAGTGAGAAAGTTAACTACAAATTTGAATCTATAGGGATACTATTTCTGAGGCTGGATATTGGTTGTTTCTTTTCTCGCTTTTTATTTTGATCAATCTGGGCCTAGATGTTTGTCAATTTTATTAATCTTCTTTAAGAACTAATTTTTAGTTTTATAGATTCTCTTTCTTTTTTTCAGATTTCTATTTTTGTTCTACTTCTTGAATGGATTAATTTTGCATTTTATTTGCAGTCTTAAGGTTGGCTGAGGTCACTGGTTTGGAACCTTTCTTCTATTCTAAAAAAAGTATGCTATAAATTTCCTTCTAAATTCAACTTTTTGGTAGCTTACACATTTTGATATGTTGTATTTTATTTTCATCTAATTTCAAATGCTAATTTTCCTTTTGATTTATACCTTGTCACATAGATCACATAGGAGTGGGTTATAGTGGATTTTTAAATTTCTCCTTCCAAATCATTAGTTCTTGCTTCATGTGTTTCTGATTTTGTTATTATGTTCATACACATTTAAGAATGTTACATCATGGGGCACCTGGGTGGCTCAGTCAGTTAAATGGCTGCCTTCTGCTCAGGTCATGGTCCCAGGGTCCTTGGATCGATCCCCACATCGGGCTCCCTGCTCAGTGGAGAGCCTGCTTCTCCCTCTCCCTCTCCCTGCCGCTCCCCCTGCTTATGTGTGCACTCTCTTTCTCTCTCTCTCTGGCAAATAAATAAATAAAATCTTTAAAAAAAATTTTTTAAAAAGAATGTTACATCATGGGACACCTGGGTTGCTAAGTCGTTTGCGCATCTGCCTTCAGCTTGGGTCATGATCCCAGTGTCCTTGTATCGAGTGCCACATCAGACTCCTTGCTCAGCGGGGAGCCTGCTTCTCCCTCTGTCTGCCGCTTCCCCTGCTTGTGCTCGCTCTCAATCTCTCTCTCTCTGACATATAAATAAATAAAATCTTAAAAAAAAAAGAATGTTACATGATCTTGATGAATTGATCTCTTATTCATTATGAATTGACTCGCTTTTCCCCATGTACTAGTGGTTGGTCTTAACTTTACCTTGTCTAATATTAAGATAGCCAATTTGGATTTCTTTTGATTAGTGTTGGGATGATATATTCTTTTCCATCCTTTTCTTTTATCTCATTTTTGCTTCAGTTTGTATCAGCAGAACATTTGGGTCTTTCTTTTTCATCTAATTTGACAATTTCTGCCTTACAATTGGGTATTTAGACCATTTGCATCTAATATGATTATGATATCATTTAGGTTAAATCTACCATCTTTCTATTTTTTTTCTATGTGTTCTTCATTCCCTTTTTCGTCATGTTTTTCTTTATTGGAGAACAATTGAGTATTTTTAAATATTCCCTTCTTTTTTGTTTTATGGCCAATTATATACAACTTTATGTGTGTGCATGTATGTGCATGTGTGGGTATGTGTGTATGCCTGTTTAGTGGTTTCATTAACATTTAGAGTACATATCTTCAATTAATCAAAATCTGCCTTTGTTATTAAATGCCAGATATTGTGTATGTTGTATCTTAATTATTAGTTTTTTAAATTATTAATTTACCTCTCATTTATCCTGGCTTTCACTATGAAGCCATGCAGTTGTTTCAAATGAGATGCTAATATATTTATTAGGACTCTTCCTTAGAGGCTCTTAAACTCCTGTTTTTCTCCTTTTAACACAATAAGACTGAAAAACACATCCACACTAATCTTCAACATTTTTGTATCTTATTTATTTATTTATTTATTTATTTTTATTTATTTTTTATTTATTGCTTTGTGCAATTCACAATTTACATTCTGAGGGAGAAAACCTGAGGCTTGTCAGAATTATGTCCTTGTTCCTCTTTTCTTATGAGAAATTTGACTCACACATGCCCTGGCTTTCTTGATAGCCCTGTTCTAGAACCATTGACTACCAAATCTGTTTGTTGACTTCTCTGACTCTTGGTGTCATACCTCTTCTGGGGTTACCCGCCTTTCATCATGAACCAAGTATTAGCAAATACTTATAGGGAAAGGTTAACTGTAGAATATTGGCTTACCTCTCTGCTCATCCCTTCTCTCTGGGGTTCTATTTGTATTAGCATTACTCCAAAATCTTCAGTCAGAATAATTATTTTATTTTATTTTTTATTTTTTGGTTTTGATTTGTTAATCAATTGAAGTTTTAGTGTTTCTTGATGGGTGCCTTTTTCTTTAAGTTACTCCATCATAGGTGGAAGTGGAAAATTGTGTGAATATACCTTAATACTCCCAGTAAGATGTTAATCTTTCTATAGACCATTTAAAGAACTAAATTAAAATATATATTTATTTCAACAGAATTTTTAGATGTTTCTAAACATGTTTGTTTAGATATTTGTCTTCTATATCAGTAAATCCTTCCACCACAGACTAATCCCTTAATGTGTTCACTACACTCTAAAAAATGAATTGCTGAGAATAAGTAGACAGATCATATTTGAGGGAATTTGTATCTTTCCATATATAAAGAGTTCAGTCATTCAATATTTCTAGCTATGTTTCATCAGTTATTCCTTCTTAAAAGTGGCTACTTCACATGTTTTAACTCTTCAGCTCTGTTTTCTATAGCCATTCTTGGTTGCAGTATCCCTCTTGCCCAACTTGTCTCAAAGAAACAAAGGCATGAACTCCCTCAATTCTTGCCCTCATAGATACTTAACTTGTTAATGTTTTCATTGTCTTTAGGCTACCGAGTCTACTGGTCTTTTAGGTTAAGGTTTTTAGTTTCCTCTCAATATTTCATATTCTCTCTTCCTGGATATTGCCATGTCTCTTTTATCTTCGACCTTTCTCTACTACTCTACTTGAGTGTATCTTTCTTAACTTCCCTTCTTCTATTGTCTCTTATTTAACTTTTATACTCTGCTACACTTTTCTATTATTTCAGTTGGAGGACAATATGTATCTCAATGACTTTATGTTCCAGCAAGCCGTTAGGCATATTCTGGTACTGAAAATAATGAATTTCTAAGTATTGACCCTTTTAGTAATCTTTTTATATTTTGAAGGCCTTTTCTCTCTTGACTTCATTCTTCTCTCCAGTGATTTTGAGCAGCCTTCACCTATTACCTATTTTGCAAAATCTGTTTATATTTCTTCTCCCCAACCACAGTTGTCCCCTTGAAGCTGAATTCTTGTATTACTGAATCTAGACTAGTCCTTGACATATAATTAGACTAAAAATATATGTTAAATGGCAAACTGATGGGTTGATTGTTATCTGAATAAGTAAATTAATTATCTTCTTATGTCTATGATCCAAATTTTTTCCTATTTTTTTGCTTATATGTTAATGTTTATACCATCCAGAAGTCCATCTTTGGCATTCTTTTCTCACTTTATACATACTACTTTAGTTGTATTATCTTGGGGCATGGCTTATTATCTTAGGGCATGGCCTTGACTGATATGTATACATTAGTCCATGCTCCTCAAATATATACTTACATAGGCACATTTTAATGTTTGCTGGTCTCCTTGAAATTTTTGAAATCTGCTTGATTCAACAAGTTCAAATTTACATACATATTTCCCCTAAAATATAGTATCCATGTCAATCCAGAAAGCTAGAAATCTTTTAAATTTGTATTAATTATTAATTTTATTTATTACCACTACATGCAGTGGGTTATCACATCCTAAGAATGACAAAGTAAATTTAATTTTTCTTTGACTACAAACATAATAAACACTCCTCTTGAATTATTTTGACAATAAATTAAAAAGAAAAAATATAAAATAATCTTATGACGTAGAGTTAAAACTTAAAACTTTGATCAATCTCTTTTCTCTTAGGCATATTTTTCAATGGGTTCGATCTTAAAGGCGATGTAATATTGTGTTTGCTTTATATTACTAAACGTATACATTTATAAAATTGTACACTAAAAAGATTACTTTCATTGAATTGAACATTTAGGCAATTTCAATCTATTTTACTATTATAAGTAATGTTTTATTGAACTTCTTTGTGCAAGACACTTTTATTTACAGTTATTTCCATATGATTGATTCCTAAAAATAGAATAACTGTCAACGAACATGAATAATTTGAAGACTCTTCATACATATTACCAACATATTTCCCAAAAGAGATATAACAATCTGTACAACCTCCAGGAGTGTCCATTTCCCTCTACCCTGGATAGTATTGACTATTTTCATTTTAAAGAGAGTAAGTAAAACACATCAAAAATAGAATTTATGCTACCTTGATATATATGTTACATTAATTCTACTTCTTAACAGTTTCTCAAATCAATACACTCCTCTTTGTTACTACTGCAACTGGCTTGGATTTAGCTCTTATAATTTGTCTGCTGTGTAGCATTTGCCTCCTAAATGGCATTTCAGCCTTAGTTCAAATCTTCCTCCATTCTTTTGTCAACATTGTAAAAAAATGATTTTCTAAATTCCTAATTTAGTTCTGTATTTCTCATGTGTATAACATAATCTCTAAATAATTCTGCATGCACAATAAATGCTCGATAGAATCTCAACCCCATGATATAGAATTCAGAAGAGATATCATTTCAGCAGAAAAATGTTTCTGGCCTTTGAGTTGCTGCAAAAAGCTACCTTACATTTCTTTTCTTTTTTTTTTTAACTTTTCAATTTTTTTTTTTTTAAGATTTTATTTATTTGACAGAGAGAGACACAGCGAGAGAGGGAACACAAGCAGGGGGAGGGGAAGAGGGAGAAGCAGGCTTCCCACTGAGCAGGGAGCCCAATGCGGGGCTCGATCCCAGGACCCTGGGATCATGACCTGAGCCAAAGGTAGATGCCTAAGGACTGAGCCACCCAGGTGCCGCTACCTTACATTTCTTTATCAGAGCTGTACGTCCTCACACCATGTTTATAATGATTATTTGTTTAATACCTTTCCTGTACCTACCTTCCCAGCCCTTGCCACTTTGATTGTAAACTCTGTGAAGACAGGGACATGTCCATCTTACTTGTTCCCATATCCCTAATACCAAGCCCAGTGCATGACACAGACATGACATAATTATACAAGTGGATCGTGAGTGAATTATCTTTATTGTGTCTTGCTTAACATCTCAGTTTCATTCCCACAGATTTCTGAAACAAATATTAATAATATATTATCAGTAACTTACTGACATGCAGATAGCTTCCAGGGTAGTTTATGCTTGGTCATTCCTCTTTTCTCTGAATATGTTTTTGCTGTTCTATGTCTACCTAAGAAATCACTTCTTGCAATGAAGTCTTAACATGAATTGATCCTTCTTACTCTGTAAATTTTTCACACTACCTGATCACCCATCTCAGGAAGATTTAGAGGATCCCGCTCTTTAGACTCCATAAATCTTTTAGAACCTCTATGTTAGCAACTTACTAGATTCCCTCTCTCTCCATACTTGCCTGTTTCTTGCCCTTACTGAGATTTCCTTGAGGAGATATATCTGTGAATCAATTGCTGCTATAACATTATTTGTTCCATTAGCTAAACAACAGGAATCAACTACTTCAAGTGTTTTGTAAAGAGATTGACTAATAAGCTTAAAAAAAATAAGTGATGTGCCCTACAGAAGCAAAAGCTGGAAGGAGTACTTATTAGATACATGCTGTAACAGGTAAAAGCATAATTGGATGAACCATGAGATCTACTTCATATTGTCATTTACATAAGGCTCTTGGACAGAAACTGTTTGTGTTTACTGCATGAGATTCAGGTGAATGAGAGGAATACCATGAAGCATACTAATTGTTCATGATAATAACTTAAAATTGCATGCTGCCTCACCAGTCACTGGAAATAATTTGAATATTTTGTCCAGGTACAAGCCCCTGTTATTTAAGTCATGAAGGCTAAATGAACTGTACTACTAATCTTTGTAAAATTTGGCCTTCTTCAATTATTACTGAACTTGTATTAACTTAAAACTGAAGTGCTCATAAGAACTAACTACTCTATACACCATATCTTTACCTGACTCCATGAATCTAGCTTGTGATCTTGCTACCTAGCATCACAGTCAAGGTCTTAAGTGACCAAATGATTCTGATACCTTAGGTCATTTCTGATGTTAGTCCCTTTTTTAGGGTTTTAACTAACCTTATTGTTAACAATTTTAATTATTCCTCTGAAATTGATGCCTAAGACCATACTAGTTAATTGATAAATTCAATTCAGTCCAACCAAGTTCAGTGCCACTTAAGTCTTTATTTGGTCCCATAATGGGAGTGCAGAAGTTGGGTAGGGAGAAAAGCTGACTTTATCCAGTATCAATTCAACTCCTTATTAATGTCCCAATTTAAAGGCTATGTCTTAGACTGCCAGAACAGAGAAGAAGTTTTAATATTTTTATAGGTGATTAAATATCGCTAAGGCTACTTTGAAATTTCAGAGATGATAATATATGCAACCCAAAATAATAAATATTAATTATAAATTTAAAACAACATTTTTATTTGAACAGTACTAAAACCTATGGATTATTTTTAATTTTTAAAACATTTCCCTAAGAATATTTAGAACCTGTAGAAATGATAAAAAAATAATGTTTCTTAAAATAATGGGGAATAGGCAAAGCTAGGATATGAGAAAATAGAAAGTAAATGATGCTGCTTCCCAGCAGGGATATTGATATGCACATTATTGTGTTACTGGAATAGGACCAGAAGCAATGAAAGAATCAGTGTGAGTCTGGTCCCATATTTCAAACATCCTTTTCTGTTACCAAGGGAGCAATATATAAGCATGCATCAAAAACCACCCTTGAACTCTTATTCCTCTCAGGTTTGTTTATGCAGATCTTTATCTGGAATATACTGACTTTATTTTTATTTCAGAATACTTGTTTTTAGGGTATTGATTATTCTCGATAATAGAGAACCTTGCATTTTAAAAAGTAAAAATTCTGTTTCGCGTATGTTGTGAAAGACACATAGGAGTGCTAATCCCCTTCAAATCCTAAATCATGTTATGTGAAGCAAACACTCAGAAGAAAATATTGCATTAGGTTTAATTAGAAAATTCACCTACCAATGGAAAATTTCAGTGATTCTATCTTATATCTTATAATAGTACCGTCATCATTAGTACCTTATTACTCACGTCTTCCTTCACATTTCAGGCATTTTTGGGCCTATAATATGTTAAGGAAATTTCACAAAAAAGGTGAATTCTAAGTAGACACAGGAATGTTTTCTAATGACCATGCAAATATATTACATGGATGTAACCTAATTAATAAGTTCATCCAGCTTTTAACATACAGATATTAAATATTTAAATACTTACAGATATTAAGTATTTTTGTATATATATTTTAAACATACCATATGAAATATTCTCATACTAATTCAAAATATATGCCAACATTTTACAGGTTTGTAATATAATATGATTGCCCTTATGAAATATTTGGTTAATTCATTTCAGTATTCCACTATCAATGTAAGATGACATTAATTTTTTGATATAATTATGCTTAATATTTCTTTTCTAAAAATCCTAAAAGTTAAAATATTTAAATTTTGTCTGCTACCATTTTCATAAATTTTATTTGTGCATGTAAATTTTAAAGAAATTCCTTAAAAGATTTCCTTAAGAAATTCTAGTTAGCTTTTTGTTTTAAATAGTCAGTATTTATTTATATGTACCTGTGTATTTACCTTTATTATGTTCTTCATTTCTTCTTGCATGGAAGTATTGCTTCTAGCTGGAATTGCTTTTTTTATTCCTACTATAAATACACATTTAATCAGGTCTGCTGGAATCAGCTCTGCTGGAGACAAAACTTTGGTTTGTAAAAAGAAAAACATATATATTATTACTTTTATTTTTTAGATTCAGGTTTATTAGGGTGTAATTTACATGCAGTAAACTTCACCCTTTAAGAGGTATTCAATTCAATGAATTTTGGCAAATCTTTAGTTATGTAACCACTACCACAATTGGAAATCAGAATCTTTTTATCACTCCACAGAGTTCCCTCCCTCATGTGCCTTTGTAGTGAATCTTTTCACCCCACTTCCAAACCATAGCAACCCTGGATATGATTTTGTCCCTATAAATTTTCCTTTATCAGAATATTACATTTGCGGGCACCTGGGTGGCTCAGTTGGTTAAGCGACTGCCTTCGACTCAGGTCATGATCCTGGAGTCCCGGGATCGAGTCCCGCATCGGGGGGGGGGTCCCCACTCAGCAGGGAGTCTGCTTCCCCCTATGACCCTCTCCCCTCTCATGCTCTCTCTCTATCTCATTCTCTCTCTCAAATAAATAAATAAAAAAAATCTTTAAAAAAAAAGAATATAACATTTGCATTCCTACCAGAAATATATGAAAAATTTACTGATTCTTCTTTTTCATGAATACTATGTATGGCAGATATTGTTTGTTGCTTTTGTCCTTGGTTTTGTAAATTTTAGCCATTCTAGTAAATATGAAATCATGTCTCATTATATTTTAAAGTTTTATTTACCTAATAGCTAAGTATTTTGATTTTTCTTATGTTTATTTGACATCTATTTTTCTTCTTTGGTGAATGGTTTGTTTAAACCTTTGCCCAATTTAGTAAATTGTCTTTTTGTCCTCTTATTTAATTATAAGAGCTTTTAAAATTCTTCTTATTGATCCTTTGTCAGATGTATGTTTTGGCAAAATGTTCATCTTCTCAGTGATTTATCTTTTAATTATTTCCTTAACAGTGGTTTTAAAAAGCAGAAGTTTTAAATTTTGGTGGGGTCCAGTGTATTATTCTTTTTTTTTTTCTTGTAGCTATCGTACTATATTTTGTCCTAAAAAAAAAATTCTTTGGATTACCCAGTGTCACAAGGATTTTTCTCTTCTTTTTTCTTTAAAATTAAAAAAAAATCATTTCATGTGGTTTTTTTTAATGATGGGGTAAAAGCTGAGATATATTTTAATCATTTTTGTTCATGAGATGTTCAATTGTTCTTGTAACATCTGTTGAAAAGACTATTTTCCCAATTGCTTTTACTTTAATACCTTGTTCAAAAAAATCATGTGTGAAAGTATTTCTGAACTATTTATTTTGTTCTATTTTCCGTATGTCTCTTTATGCTAAAGATAAACTGCCTTGATCACTGTCTTACTTTATATAACTCATAAATATTGTTTGTTAGTTTTCCTACTTGTTTTTCTTTTCACAAAAATTAATTTTGACTGGGATGGCATTTAAGCAATACATCAATTTGAAAAAATTAACACCTTGAAAATATTGAGTCTTAAAAATATTGAGTCCTCTGTTCATGAATATGGTTTCTCTCTTCATTTATTTACATCTTCTTTCATTTCTTAATCTCTGTAGCTTTCAGAATATGTATATTAGATTGCTGTGTTAGATTTATTATAAGAACTGAGTCAGGACTGTGTTGTCAAATTAATTTGTTGGTTGACTGTTTTTATGGTTATTGTCACAAGTATATAATCTATTATAAACTCTTGTGCTCAGAAATTTTATTGCATTAATCCCAGAATTTTTAGTTTTGGCAATAATTATAACTAATATTTATTTAGTACTTACTATGTACTGGGTTGTTTTCAGAGTGTTTTACATAAAGAGTCTCAGTAATGCCAAAAATCCTAAAAAATGAGTGCTATCATTATCTTCATTTTATAGACTGGTAAGTTGAGGTGGGTTCTTATATTTATTTTATTAAAATGTATAGGCCAACATTCACATATATATGTACATAATACATTCACATATATATGTACATAAATACAGGTACATATGCACATAATTATATACACACAATAAAATTCACTAATTAACGCAGAATAAAATTGATAAATTGGACTTCATTAAAGTTAAAACTATTGCTTTTCAAAAGCTTCCATTTAAAAAAAAAAAGGAAAAGGAAAGCCACACTGTAATAAAATGTTTACAGTAAATATATATGACCGAGAACTCATATCCTGAATATCTAAAGAAAATGTTTAAGTCAATAATAATAAGAAAAACACAATAAAAGTATTTAGAGAGTTTAACCAACCATACATACAAGTGTGTGTGTAACTAATATGCCCAAGAAAATTGTTCGGTATCTTAGTTATCAGGCCAATGCAAATGCATATTACAATCACAATTGGATACCACTACACACTCACTAAAATGGCTGAAATTTAAAACAGATGGGCAGTACTAAATTTTGGAGAGGATATGAGGATGTGCAGAACCCAGAGTGCTAATATTTTGCTGGTGGAAATTTAAAATGTGCAACCAATTTGGAAAGCAACTTTACAATTTCTTGTAAATGTAAATATACAATTACCATATGCCACAGCAATTCCAATCCTAGATACTTACCTAAGAGAAATGAAAATATATGTCAACAAAAAAAAAAATAAGATTGTTCATTGTAGCTTTACTCTTAATAGCCAGCGCCAAATTAAAAATAACTCAAATGTTCATAAACAGAATAAATAAACACATGTGGATATACACATAAAATGGAATACTGAACAAAAATTAAATTTTAAAAACAACTACAGATATCACATCAATATAAATTAATCTCTAAAATATTATACAATTGTGTAACTATATGATTCTATTCATACCACTTTTTAAGATAGGTAACACTAATCTATTGTGATCATAGTCAAATCAGTGATTTTCTGGGATAAAGAATAGGGAATTGGCTGCAGGTAGATTCTAGGATTGATGGGAGTGTTCAATATATTAATTATGGTAGATGTTACACAGCTTTGTCAAAACCCATCAACCTGTACATTTTATAATACCTGCATTTTATTGTAGGTAATTTTATTTCAATGAGCTGATCTTTTCAAATTTTAAAAATAAACCAAGAGTGAGATAGAATAAAATCCCAATATGACAGTCTTTCAGTAAGCCTAGAAATCAATTGGTTCATCCTAGAAATAAGAGTCAGAGATTTCTAGAAAAATTGTCTTCATATGATAAATGAGGAGAAAAAACAACATATGTATATGATTGAACATAACAATATAGATTATGAATGTGAAATCATTGCCCATAGCTTGTTATATATGAGAATAAGACATGATCTCTTTACTTAAGCAAGAATATATAAGATAGATTACAAAATACACAACAAAAATGTGTCCAAATTTAAACAAATTTGAAAACTGACATTATTTGGAAAATTTGTGGTATTCTTTTGAAATTGCAAAGTAATTATTGTCACATTATAGATAATCTCTAATTAAGACTCTAGGGTTACATTATATTCTGTTATTTATAATTTAATAGAATTTATATATAATTTATATATATAATATATAAATATTATAATAAATTATTTTCCTACTC